>NC_072425.2:134377321-134686785 GCF_028878055.3 Symphalangus syndactylus
GTATGGTACATGTACAGAGTGGCTTAGTATATTTGGGTTAGATCAGATGTGAGCCTACCTTGGCCTCTTGCCTGTTTTTTTTTTTTTTTTTTTTTTTAAGTTTCTTTCTGTTTCCCAGGCTGCAACGCAGTGGCATGATCTCAGCTCACTGCAACCTCTGCCTCCCAGGTTCAAGCGATTCTCCCACTTCAGCCTCCCGAGAAGCTGGAACTATAGGCATGCACCACCACACCCAGCTAATTTTAGTACTTTTAGTAGAGATGGGTTTCACCATGTTGGACAAGCTGGTCTCGAACTCCTGACCTCAAGCAATTTGCCTGCCTCCGGCTCCCAAAGTGCTGGGATTACAGGCGTGAGCCACTTTGCCTGGCAACTTGCCTGTTTTTGTAAATAAACCTTCATTGGAAAACAGCCACACTGGTTTATGTATTGTGTGTGGCTGCTTTTATGCTACAGCTGCAGAGATATGTGGCTGTAAGAGAGGTATATGACCCACAAAGGGTAAAATAGTTACTATCCGGATGTTTACGGAAAAAGTTTGCTGTCTCTGGGTTAGAGCAATGATTAGATTTAAATGGAAACATAGTAGGGGATATCTAAATACAGTGTGTTCTGAGACCAGGGGAAACCCAATTTCCTAAGCACAAACTTAGAGCAGTGTTTTTTTAAACAACAATAACATTATTAATAACAATAACAACATAACTTATTATGTGCCAGTGTCTGTTTTAAGCACTTTACATGTGTTACCTTATTACCTTTTCCTTTTTTTTTTTTTTTTTTTGAGACACAGTCTCACTCTGTCACCCAGGCTAGAGTGCAGTCGTATGATCTTGGCTCACTGCAACCTCTCCCGGATTCAAGCGAATCTCGTGCCTCAGCCTCCTGAACTACAGGTGCCTGCCACCACACCTGGGGAACTAATTTTCGTATTTTTAGTAGAGAAGGGGTTTTGCCATGTTGCCAGGCTGGTCTCAAACTGACCTCAAGTGATCTTCCCACCTCCATCTCCCAGAGTGCTGGGATTACAGGTGGGAGACACCATACCTGGTCCATGTATTACCTTTTCAACCCTCACTGCAACTCCGTGAGTTAGGTACTGTTATTATCCCCCTTTTACAGATGAGGAAACCAAGGCACAGAAAGATTAACTTCCTGTGGATATACAGTTCTATTCTAAGTGGTGTTGCTAGAATCCACCTCCAGGTATGCAAACTCTAGGGCCTGCACTTTGTTTTTTGTTTTTTTTTTTTGTTTGTTTGTTTGTTTTTGAGATGGAGTTTCACTCTGCCGCCCAGGCTGGAGGGCAGTGGCGGGATCTCTGCTCACTGCAACCTCCACCTCCGAGGTTCAAGTGAATCTCCTGCCTTAGCCTCCCTAGTAGCTGGGACTACAGATGCGTGCCACTATGCCTGGGTAATTTTTTTGTATTTTTAGTAGAGACGGGGTTTTGCCATGTTGGCCAGGCTGGTCTCAAACTGACAAGTGATCTCCCTGTCTTGGCCTCCCAGAGGATTGGGATTACAGGCATGAGCCACTTGTGGCTGGCCATAGGGCCTGCACTTTGAAGCACTATGCAATTATTTGGAGTGAAAGTTTCTTTGAAATTCTGACGAGTTATCATCTAGGCATACAAAGTTTGCTTATAGTTCAGGTGGTTCATGGATCTGAGAGCAGGGTTCACAATTCTTGCATCTCTAGGAATACATGGATCTCATGTTAAATGCTGGACTTTGCTTATAGCATAGGGCGTTTTTTTGTTTTCCGTATTTTTGTTTTTAGAGACAGTCTTACTCTGTCACCCAGGCTGGTATGCAGTGGCTCTGTCATAGCTCATTGCAGCCTTGAACTCGTGGGCTCAGGTGATCCTCCCATGTAGTTAGAACTACAGGTGCATGCCATGGGTCTGGCTAATTAAAATAAATTTTTTTGTAGGGATAGGATCTCACCGTGTTGCCCAGGCTAGTCTTGAACTCCTGGGTTCAAGTGATCCTCCTGCCTGGGCTTCCCAAAGTGCAGGGATTACAGACATAAGCCACTACGACTGGCCTCTTTTTTTCTTTCCTACTTTCTCTTTAGAGACAGAGTCTTGCTTTGTCGCCCAGGCTGGAGTGCAGTGGCGTGAGCTCGACTCACTGCAACCTCCAGGTTCAAGTGATTCTTCTGTCTCAGACTCCCGAGTAGCTGGGACTACAGGTTCACGCCACCACACCCAGCTAATTTTTGTATTTTTAGCAGAGACAGGGTTTCACCATATTGGTCAGGCTGGTCTTGGACTCTTGACTTCAGGTGCTCCACCTGCCTCGGCCTCCCAAAGTGCTGGGATTACAGGTGTGAGTCACTGCACCTGGCCACGAATGGCCTATTTCTTAAATTTGTATACATTTGGTTACTGTTGTAAATGGAGTCAAAGGTTTTTCTAAGGATGTTTATAAAAACTTTCTTTGGCCCAGTCCAGGTGTAGGCATTCTAACTTCAAGCCATCATTTTCTCTTCCTGGGCTATCTCAGTAGCTTCCTAATTAGCCTTACTGTTTATAAAGCAGATCATGTCAGGGCTGTGCTTTTAGTCTCCGGCCCCCCCACCATATCCTCAACACCCTTGATGGGATTGCAGGGCTCTGTGACCTGGCTCTCTCTACCAGTCACATTGGCCTTTTTTTGTTGTTTGTTTGTTTTTTGAGACCGAGTTTCACTCTGTCACTCACACTGAAGTGCAGTGGTGTGAACTTGGCTTACTGAAGCCCTGACCCCCTGGGCTCAAGTGATTCTCCCACCTCAGCCTCCCAAGTAGCTGGGACCACAAGTGCATACCATCAGGCCCTGCTAATTTTTGTATTTTGTTGATAGAGATGGGGTCTTGCCGTGTTGCCCAGGCTGGTCTTGAACTCCTGGGCTCAAGCAATCCACCCACCTCAGTCTCCCAACCTGCTGGGATTACAGGTGTGCATCACCATACCTGGCTATACTGGCTTTCTGACAGTCCCCAGAGCTACTGGTTGTCACAGATCCTTTGCACCTGTGCTTCTTCTGCCTGAATGCTCTTTCTCCAGTGCTCTGCATGGCTGGCTCCTTTTGCTTGTGCAGGTTTCAGTTAACTGTCAACATTGCTGAGAGGCATTCCTTGGCCATAATAATAATAATAATTAATAATAATTATTATTATTATTATTATTTTGAGATGGAGTTTCACTCTTGTTGCCCAGGCTAGAGTGCAACAGCTCGGTTCCTTGACCATCATTTCTAAAGGAATGCTCTTCCATCCTGATGTTCTCTAGCTCCTACCTCATTTACTTCCTTCATTGCATTTATCAGAAGCTTTAATTTTTTGTATATTTATCTGTTTACTTCATTGCTGGCTGTCTCTTTTACTAGAATGTAAGCTCCATAATGGCAGTGACTAGTTTTTTTCTTATTCATGGCTCGTAGTGACTGGTACATAGGAGGCACTCAAAAATGTTCGTGAAAAATGAATAAATTAGTCTCTGGCCAATCAAGTTCCAGGCATTCCTTTGAAAAAATATTTTTTCTTTCCTAGTTCCCAGGTATGTCAACCTCCAAATTTTCCACTGAGATGGCTCATTGGTGATGCCCTCTGGCCTGGGCTATTACCAGCTTAAGCATTGATGTCATTTGAATATTTAATCATTTCTGGGGGTTCTGGTGACATGTTCCAACGGTTATCTCATTTATCTTTTTTCCTGTACATGAGATAGCTCTTTTTTTTTTTTTTTTGGACAGGATTTCACTCTTGTCGCCCAGGCTGGAGTGCAATGGTGGGATCTCAGCTCACTGCAACCACTGCTTCCTGTCTCAAGCGATTCTCCTGCCTCAGCCTCCTAAGTAGCTGGGACTATAGGCACATGCCACCATGCCCAGCTACTTTTTGTATTTTTTATATAGGTGAGGTTTCTCCATGTTGCCCAAGCTGGTCTCAAAATCCTGAGCTCAAGTGATCTGCCCGCCTTGGCCTCCCAAAGTGCTGGGATTACAGGCATGAACCACCATGCCTGGCTGAGATAGCTCTTAAGTCAGTATATGTATCTCCACTGTCCTTCAGTTCTGTGGCAAAAGAGCTTTTCGAAATTCTTCATTTCCAGAGTACAACAAAATTTTTGTTTGTTTGTTTGAGATGAAGTCTTGCTTTGTCCCCCAGGCTGGAGTGTAGCCTTGATCTTCTCAGGCTCATTGCTGGCTGTCTCTTCTACTAGAATGTAAGCTCCCACCTCAGCTTCCTGGGTAGCTGCATCTATAGGCCCATGCCACCATGCCCAGCTAATTTTCATATATTTTGTAGAGACGGGTTCTCACCATGTTGCCCAGGCTGGTCTTGATCTCCTGGACTCAGGCGATCCTCCCACCTCGGCTTACCAAAGTGCTGGGATTACAGGCATGTGCCACTGCACCCAGCCAGAACAAAAGTATTAGGGTCCATAATATATTGCAAAATTGAAAAAGAGGCAACTCCCTTCATGGAAGGGAGGGTTCAGTGAGTAGGGGTTCAGCCTGCTTGAGTATCATCCACTTTCTCAGCTCAGATAGTTCCCTGCCCCTAGGCAGAATCAATCACTGCCTTCTCTCTGCTCCCATAGCATACAGGACATGTCTTCATTACAGCACGTGTCACCTGGGTTGTACTCTAATTGTGTGTTTGTAATGTCCTCAAGGAGCTTAGTCACTTGTAGTTGTTCAGTACATGCTTGTTGATTGAATGATGAGTGCTTTTGTACCAAGCTTTTGCAAATCTTGGGAGAGCTTACTATCTTCTGGTAAGGCTGTGCTCATCCTGGATGGTTCTGGCTATGGTTTTGGGGTTCTTCCCTCTGAGGCCCCTGCTGGAATGAAGTCTTGGTTTTATTTTATTTTTTGCCTTTTTTTTTTTTTTTTTTTTTGAGACAAAGTCTTGCTCTCATTGCCCAGGCTGGAATGCAATGGCGTGATCTCGGCTCACTGCAACCTCTTCCTCCCGGGTTCAAGCAATTCTCCTGCCTCAGCCTCCCGAGTAGCTGGGATTACAGATGTGCACCACCACACTGGGCTAATTTTTGTATTTTTAGTAGAGATGGGGTTTCACCATGTTGGCCAGGCTGGTTTCGAACTCCTGACCTCATGATCTACCCGCCTTGGCCTCCCAAAGTGCTGAGATTACAGGCATGAGCCACCGCACCTGGCCTATTTTTTGCGTTTTTAATGCCTGGCTTCAGATTATATCATTGTGTGGAGATAGCATGCTTGGATTCAAGTGTACTATTTGTAAATTGTAAGGAAACAATTATATATGTTTATTGTTTATAATTTAAAGAAATACGATTTTCTCATTGATGGAGAGAAAAGACAAAGTAGAAAAAGGATTGTGAGTTTTTTTCTTCTTTTCATCTCTCTTACTTTCCCACCTCTGCCTCTCCTTGCAGAACTTCTTGAATTTGCCCGGGAGATTGGTATTGATCCCATCAAGGAACCAGAACTGATGTGGCTGGCGCGCGAGGGCATCATGGCCCCACTGCCTGGAGAGTGGAGACCATGGTAAGTCAGCAGCGGGTGCGGCCCACTGACTTGGCCTAGCAGAGGCAGAGGGAAGCTGATACTGGAGATCAGTTTGAACTGGCCAGCTTTTCCAAGCCTATCCTGTACAGTCAGGGACAGTACTGTGCCACCCCCTGCTATGCTGCCTGCTATTTCAGGCTTCAGTGTAGGCTGACTGGACGGTCCCTAGGATGGGGTTCAATGCTTATATCCAAGGCCACAGGAGCTACTGCCCTGGGTCCGGTCCTCTAGCACCAGCATCTGTTTAGGATGTGCTGAGGGGCTGTTGTTACTCCTTGCAGACTGATATTGTAAGTGACAACTTTACCTCCATAGCATGTCTAAGATGGATACTGATCTTGCCAGGCACAGTGGCCCATGCCTGTAATCCCAGCACTTTGGGAGGCCGAGGTGGGTGGATTGCTTGAGGTCAGGAATTTGAGACCAGCCTGGCCAAGGTGGTGAAACCCCGTCTCTACTAAAAATACAAAAAATTAGCTGGGTGTGGTAGTGCACACTGTAGTCCTAGCCTACTCAGGAGGCTGAGGCAGGAGAATAACTTGAACCTGGGAGGCGGAGGTTGCAGTGAGCCGAGATTGCGGCACAGCACTCTAGCATGGGCGACAGAGCGAGACTCCATCTCAAAAAAAAACCCAAAATAAATAAATAAAACTACTACTTAAAAAGATAAAATAAAATGGATGTTGATGTTAAAGAGGTTTGCAGTGAGGCCATGCAGACCAGCAAAGGGTTTCTGTGTCCCTTGGGAACACTTGGCTCTGCCATATCTGAATTGATGTAACCTATTCATGAATAGGTTCACATTCATGGATTCATTGATATTTTCCATTTTGGCTAGAGCTCTTTGGGTTGGAAGGAGCAGTGATTCACTCAGGTTGTCTCAGGGAAACAGAGGTTTATGGAGAGGAAAGACAGAGTGGCCAAGGTTGGGGAGCTATAAGGAGCCATGCCACCACTGCTGTCTCCCTCCTTCTCCTGAGGACTGCAGTGCTCCCTGCTCGTGGTGACACTGTTCTCCGTGTTCTCCATGTCTACCCTGTCCTCCTGTCTTGCATTGCTCTTCCTAATCACTTGCATAGAGCTCTCTCCAGCTTGTCTCCCTAAAGTGAGTGCCATAAATTTACTTCCTGCCTTAGACTGGGATTTCCCTATGCTTATCCCAAACTCATCCTCAGGTATCCTAGGGGTCCCCTCTTCTGCTGGTTTTGTGCAATTTTGTAGACAAGGCATAATCATCCTGTTCTTGTTCATACCATTCACTGTGTTGGCCATAGCTCAAAGTGATTACAGTTGTCGCCTTACTGTTAGCTGAAGAATCACAGTCCTTCTAGCTTTTCCTCACATGGCAGGCTTCTTGTTTTCTTGATCTTTTTTTTTTTTTTGAGATGGAGTCTCGCTCTTGTTGCCCAGGCTGGAGTGCAATGGCACGATCTCGGCTCACTGCAACCTCCACCTCCTGGGTTCAAGCGATTCTCCTGCCTCAGCCTCCCGAGTAGCTGGGATTACAGGCATGCAACACCATGCCTGGCTGATTTTGTATTTTTAGTAGACGGTGTTTCACTGTGTTGGCCAGGCTGGCCTCAAACTCCTGACCTCAGGTTGTCCACCTGCCTCGGCCTCCCAAAGTTCTGGGATTACAGGCGTGAGCCACTGAGCCCAGCCTGTTCTCTTGATCTTTTTAGCCGCCTTTCCTTTAACCTTCTCCCACCTCTATTGAAGTAAATTTGTCAGGACTTTACACAATGTTCGAGGTGCTGAGGGCTTCTGGTCATGTTTGTAGGATAAGTTTATAGGAGTGGATTCTGTTTCCAGTACCTAGCTTGATGGATGGAAGGAAACTATCATTGGTTATGGGCCAGCTGCATACCAGCTTTGATGCCAGCTGCCTTTATATACCTGCTAGTGTTGGCTAACACCCTTTTGTATCCTGTAAGGAGAGTGTGAATTATTTTTCACTTTTTTTTTTTTTTGGAGATGGAGTCTTGCTCTGTCGCCCAGGCTGGAGTGCAATGGCACAATCTCAGCTCGCTGCAACCTCGGCTCACTGCAACCTCTGCCTCAGCCTCCTGAGTAGCTGGGATTACATGTGTGTGCCATCACGCCGGGCTAATTTTTGTATTTTTGGTAGGGACATGTATTTCACCATGTTGATCAGGCTGGTCTTGAACTCCTGATCTCATGATCTGACCGCCTTGGCCTCCCAAAGTGCTGGGATTACGGGCATGAGCCACCGTGCCTGGCCTATTTTTCACTTTTTAAAATAAGTTGGCCAGGCATGGTGGCTCACACCTGTAATCCCAGCACTTTGGGAGGCCGAGTTTGGAGGATTGCTTGAGCTCAGGAGTTTGAGATCAGTCTGGGCAATGTGGCGAAACTCTGTCTCTATAGAAAATTCAAAAATTAGCTGGGGGTGGTGACATGCGCCTTTAGTCCCATCTACTTCTGAAGCTGAGTTAGGAGGATCACTTTAGTCTGGGAGGTTGAGGCTGCAGTGAGCCGAGATCGCGCCACTGCACTCCAGCCTGGGCAACAGAGCGAGACTCCGTCTCAAAAAAAAAAAAAAAAAAAGTGGAATTATGCAATATTTGTCCTTTTGTGTCCGACTTCTTTCACTTAGCATAATATCCTCAAGGTGCATCTATGTTGTAGCATGCGTGAGAACTCTTTCTTAAGGCTGAATAATATTCCATTGCATGTATATACAACATTCTATTTATCAATTTTTTCTTTTTTGAGACAGAGTCTCGCTCTGTCACCCAGGCTGGAGTGCAGTGGTGTGATCTTGGCTCACTGCAACCTCTGCTTCCTGGGTTCAGGCGATTCTCCTGCCTGTACCTCCCGAGTAGCTGGGATTACAGGCACGTGCCACCATGCCCAGGTAATTTTTGTATTTTTAGTAGAGACGGGGTTTCACAATGTTGGCCAGGCTGGTCTTGAACTCCCGACCTCTGCCTCCCAAAGTATTGGGATTACAGGCGTGAGCCACTGTGCCCAGCCCTGTTTATCAATTTATCTGTCAATGGACATTTGGTCTTCTTTCTGTCTTTTGGCTATTGTGAATAATGCTGCTGTGATTACTGGTGTACAAATAGCTGTTTGGATCCCTGCTTTCAATTCATTTGGGTATATACCCAGAAATGGAATTGCTGGGTCACATGGTAATTCTATTTTAAATTAAATTAAATTAATTTTTTTCTTAGAGATAGGGTATTGCTCTGTCACCCAGGCTATGCAGTGGTGTAATCATAGCTCACTGCAGCCTCGAACAGCTGGGCTCAAGGGATCCTCCTGCCTCAGCTTCCTAAGTGGCTGGGACTACAGGTGTGCACCATGGTGCCCAGCTATTTTAAAATTACTTAATCTATTGTAAAATCTATTTTATATTTAAGTTAAATTTTATCTTATATTAAATTTGATTTAATTTTTTTGAGGAACCCCCGTGCTATTTACCAAAGTGGCAGCACCATTTTACATTCCTACCAGCAGTGTACAAGTGTTCCTCTGTCTACCAGGCTCAAGGTCAATGACACAATCTCAGCTCACTGCAACCTTCAACTCCTGGGTTCAAGTGATTCTCCTGCCTTAGCCTCCCAAATAGGTAGGATTATAGGCACACGCCACCACACCCAGCTAATTTTTTTTTTTTTTTTGAGATGGAGTCTTTGCTCTGTCACCCAGGCTAGAGTGCACTGGCGCGACCTTGGCTCACTGCAACCTCCACCCCCCCAGTTCAGATGATTCTCCTGCCTCAGCCTTCCGAGTAGCTGGGATTACAGGCACGCGCCACCATGCCCGGCTAATTTTTGTATTTTTAGTAGAGATGGGATTTCACCATGTTGGTCAGGCTGGTCTCGAACTCCTGACCTCGTGATCTGCCTGCCTTGGCCTCCCAAAGTGCTGGGATTACAGGCATGAGCCACCATGCCCGGCCAATTTTTGTATTTTTTAGTAGAGATGGGATTTCACCATGTTGATCAGGCTGGTCTTGAACTCCTGACCTCGTGATCTGCCCGCCTTGGCCTCCCAAAGTGCTGGGATTACAGGTGTGAGCCACTATGCCCGGCCAATTTTTGTATTTTATACTGGAGATGAGATTTCACCATGTTGATCAGGCTGGTCTTGAACTCCTGACCTCGTGATCTGCCTGCCTTGGCCTCCCGAAGTGCTGGGATTACAGGCCTGAGCCACCGTGTCCAGCGAAGACCCTGTCTTTTTTTTTTTTTTTTTTTAGCATCTCTTACGTTAATAATTTATTTATTTATTTTGATTTTTTTTTTTGCACACAAAACAATAAACATTTTCTAAAAGTACATACAAACAAAAAGATGCATATCAAACATATTAGGAAGGTTGCACATGGGAAGACGGGGAATAGAAATGGGGGGTGGGAATTAAAGAAAATAAATGAGAGAGGGACTTTGTATGGATCAATGATAATAACTCAATCCTCTATTTGACAAAGGAGAAGGAAGAGGAAGAAAAAGAAAGTGGGATAAAGGATCAGAAAGGGAGGAAAATAGAAAAAATTAGAGTATGACTCCAGGGTAGACCTGTTTTGTTGTCGCTTGGTTGGTTGGTTGGTTTCTCAGTTGTATTTTTCATGTGTTTCGCCATGTTGGCCAGGCTGGTCTCAAATTCCTAGCCTCAAGTGATCAACCCGCCTCGGCCTCCCGGAGTACTGGGACCACAGGCGTGAGCCACCAAGTCCAGCCCCCACATTGCTTCTGGCCTCTGTGGTAGACCTCCCAGACAGGGCGGCCGGGCAGAGGCGCTCCCCACATCCCAGACGGGGCGGCCAGGCAGAGGCGCTCCTCACTTCCTAGACGGGGTGGTGGCCAGGCAGAGGGGCTCCTCACTTCCCGGACGGGGCGGCCGGGCAGAGGCGCTCCTCACATCCCAGATGATGGGTGGCTGGGCAGAGGCGCTCCTCACTTCCCAGACGGGGCGGCCGTGCAGAGACGCTCTTCACTTCCCAGACGGGGCGGCCGCGCAGAGGCGCTCCTCAATTCCCAGACGGGGCGGCCGGGCAGAGGCGCTCCTCACTTCCCAGACGGGGCGGCCGCGCAGAGGCCCTCCTCACTTCCCGGACGGGGCGGCCGGGCAGAGGCGCTCCTCACTTCCCAGACGGGGCAGCCGGGCAGAGATGTTCCTCACTTCCTAGACAGGGTGGCGGCCGGGCAGAGTCGCTCCTCACATCCCAGACGATGGGCGGCCAGGCAGAGATGTTCCTCACTTCCTAGACGGGGTGGCGGCCGGGCAGAGGCTCTCCTCACCTCCCAGACGGGGCGGCTGGGCAGAGGAGCTCCTCATAACCCAGACGATGGGCGGCCAGGCAGAGACGCTCGCCACCTCCCAGACGGGGCGGTGGCCGGGCAGAGGCTGCAATCCCAGCACCCTGGGAGGCCAAGGCAGGCGGCTGGGAGGCGGAGGCTGCAGCGAGCCAAGACCACGCCACCGCACTCCAGCCCGGGCAACACCGAGCACCGAGTGAGCGAGGCTCCGTCTGCAGTCCCAGCACCTCGGGAGGCCGAGGCGGGCAGACCACTCGAGGTCAGGAGCTGGAGACCAGCCTGGCCGACATGGTGAAACCGCGCCTCCAGCCAAAGGAGAAAAACCAGGGAGGGGTGGTGGCGCGTGCCGGCAATCCCAGGCAGCCCGCAGGCCAGGGCAGGAGAATCACGGGAGCCGGACGCAGGGAGTCTGCAGCGAGCCGAGTGTACTCCAGCCTGGGCCACAGAGGGAAGAAAAGAAAGAAGAAAGCAAGGAGGATGGATGGATGGAAGGAAGGAAGGAGGGAGGGAGGGAGGGAGGGAAGGCAGTCAGGCAGGCAGGAAGGCAGGCAGGCTTTTTTGTTTGTTTTTTTGAGACAGAGTTTCGCTCTTATTGCCCAGGCTGGAATGCAATGGCACATTCTCGGCTCACTGCAGCCTCCGCCTCCCAGGTTCAAGCGATTCTCCTACCTCAGCCTGCCGAGTAGCTGGGATTACAGGCATGCGCCACCACCCTGGCTAATTTTGTATTTTTAGTAGAGACAGGGTTTCTCCATGTTGGTCAGGCTGGTCTTGAACTCCTGACCTCAGGTGATCCGCCCGCCTTGGCCTCCCAAAGTGCTGGGATTACAGGCGTGAGCCACCGCTCCCGGCAGGATTATTACTTCTTATGAGTTTAGAGTCTTCTGTAAAACCAGAGCTCTCACAATGCATTGTTCTTCCTTAGATTGTTTATTAAAATATTAAGATTTATCCTAGCACTTATGTTCAACATACCGTAGTTTTTACACTTCTCCATCTAAATAAAACCAAGTTTGTTCCTACACTAGTCCAGCATGCATTCTGAAGAAGTCCAGTGATTATACATCACCATCTAGAGATTAGGTATCCCAATCCTTTCTTCCTATATCTAAGCTAACTCCTCCTTAGCCAAATGGTACCCTTTGATTTTGTGTTAATCCTTTCCTTCCCTTCGCTCTTAACCCCTCTCATTCCGTCTTCTCCCTCCCTTTTCCACCCCCCCCTTCCTCCTCTTTCACCTCCTCTCCCTTTTTCTTTTTTTCCCCTCTTTTTCTTTTTCTTCTTTTGTATCTGAGCAGGAACTAACTTCTGAACTCTGCCCATCCCCAGCCAGGACATCACAGGTGACATTTACTATTTCAACTTCACCAACGGGCAGTCTACGTGGGACCATCCATGTGATGAACACTATCGGAACTTGGTGATCCAAGAGCGGGCAAAGCTGTCAACTTCTGGGGCCATTAAGAAGAAGAAAAAAAAAAAGGAAAAGAAAGACAAGAAGGACAGAGAGACCCCCAAGAGTTCCCTGGTGAGTCAGTGGATGCCTCCTCCCAGAGAGGCCAGGGCTGAAATCTGGAGGGATGTTGGGAACCTCTAGGTGTCTGCGGCTGGGAGGTTGAAGACAACAGTCAGAATATGGTAAATTCTTGATAGTATATCATCTAAACTTTGCCTGTCTTCTAGTCGATTTTCCTTTCAGCTTCTGGAATTCTGGAAGTTGTTGCCATGTCTACACATTTCCTTTCTCCCCACTTGGGAAGTGCATGTTACCTAATAGGATTGATGAGAGACAGTGCTCTTCTGAGAATGGTTTTTTGCAGTAGTAGTAGCAGTAATGGCATCTGCTGCTCTGGAGAGTGGGAACTGAAAGCAGTTGGCAGAGGCCAGTGAACTGAGTGAAGTGTCCTTTCTCTTTATTCAGAGTCAGGCCTCCCTAGTGTGGGTTCCTTATTTGTCTTAAAGTGGTGTGAATTCCTAGATGTCAGATGTAGCCATAATTTAGTTGTCAAAACACCAGTGCCTTCAAGATTTGAAAGAAAAGCCTTGGGCTTTATCTACTCATCTAGATTGTTGCCAGTGTCCTCAGTGAGTGGTGGGTAACTGAAGTTTAATTGCAATGTGATTTCCTTGTTGTTGTTTTTTTGAGACGGAGTCTCACTCTGTCACCCAGGCTGGAGTACAGTGGCGTGATCTCAGCTCACTGCAACCTCTGCCTTTCAGGCTCAAGCAATTCTCCTGCCTCAGCCTCCTGAGTAGTTGGGATTACAGGCATCTGCCACCACACCTGGCTAATTTTTGTATTTTTAGTAGAGTTGGGGTTTCACCATGTTGGCCAGGCTGGTCTCAAACTCCTGACCTCAAGTGATCCACCCGCCTCAGCCTCCCAAAGTGCTGGGATTACTGGTGTGGGCCACCATGCCCAGCCTGATTTCCTTGGTTATAAGTAGCTTTTGTATTTGAGTTCAAGGTGTTCATATTAATTATTGTTTCATTTGTCCCTTTAGTACATCTGAACCTAGGAGGTGGAGTTATTGCCCACATGATTTAGCTGGAGCAACTAAGACCTGGAGCCATACAAAGTAAGGCCCAGGCTCTCCCAGAACTCTGTGGTGGTCCCTTTCCCCAGGCCTGGGGCAGGTGGGGCATGCTGAAGAGAGGGAGGGACATAGGAACTCAGCTCAGCCAGTGGGGAGCACTGGGAACATCGTTTCAACCCTCTTCAGTGGTCCAGTTGTTTTGCTCTTTTGTTTATAGTTTTTGTTTCCCTCCAGAGCCTTGTGCTTCCTGTTGTCCAAGCTCCGCAGACGCTTCTTTTTTCCCTCCCCTCCCTGACATATTATTCATGGTTCTGAGAAACATGGTAACAAGCCCATTCCTCCAGATGGAGAAAAGAGGGCAGATAATTTCCAGCTAGGCTGGATTTTCCAGTGTAATGTGTTTGAATGGCAAAAGGTGGCCACGGGGCTTTTCACGGACCCAGGATTATTTGAAATGGTAGTCAGACATGTGGGCAGGCTGTGGCTTGACGAAAGGCAGGAGACAGAATGAAGTGAGGGTTCTGGGGTGGAGAGCTGGGTAAAGGACCGAGATGTAGATGTGTGATTGGACTCTTAGAGCCCTCTGTTAAAAAAGTTCCTTCCGTGGTTTCAGGAAATGAAGAAAATGGGACAGCCCCGGGCTGTCAGTCTGGTTCTTAGGGCTCAGGACAGGTGCCTCAAACTTGAGTTTGTCCAGGGGACAGCTCTGAGCCAGGCGGGCAGCCTGGATGCAAGTGGTTTGGACTCTCTGGAGGTGTGCAGTCACAGTCAGGTGGGGTTCAGTGTGAATGTTTGTAGAGGGGTGGTTGATTTTTTAGAAGTTTTTCTTTTTTTTTTTTTGAGACGAAGTCTCACTCTGTCGCCCAGGCTGGAGTGCAGTGGCACAATCTCGGCTCACTGCAAGCTCCGCCTCCCAGGTTGATGCCATTCTCCTGCCTCAGCCTCTCCGAGTAGCTGGGACTACAGGCGCCCGCCACCACGCCCAGCTAATTTTTTGTACTTTTAGTAGAGACGGGGTTTCACCGTGGTCTCGATCTCCTGACCTCGTGATCCACCCGCCTCGGCCTCCCAAAGTGCTGGGATTACAAGCGTGAGCCACCACGCCCGGCCGATTTTTTAGAAGTTTTTCTAGCCCAGAGGGTCTGTGACTATGTGGAGGTCTCTCAAGCAATACCAACTGGTTCCTTTGGTATACAATGCTAGACTGAGTTTTCAAGTCTCGGGTCATTTGTTATGCTTCTCTTCTCTCTCTGTTAAAAAATTTCTGGGTGTCCTTGATAAGGTTGGTGGACTTTTCTTCTTCTTCTTCTTCTTTTTTTTTTTTTTGAGACAGCATCTTGCTTTGTTGCCCAGGCTGGAGTGCAGTGGCATGATCTTGGATCACTGCAACCTCCGCCCCTGGGTTCAAGCAATTCTCGTGCCTCAGCCTCCCGAGGAGCAGGGACTATAGGCGCCCACCACTGTGCCCGGCTAATTTTTTGTATTTTTAGTAGAGATGGGGTTTCACCATGATGGCCAGGCTGGTCTTGAACTCCTGACCTCAAGTGATCCGTCCGCCGCAGCCTCCTAAAGTGCTGGGATTACAGGCATGAGCCACCACACACGGCCCAAGAGCCACCACACACGGCTCTCACAGAATCTGAGAGCTGGATAGTACCTTAGGGATAATCTGGTTGGCGATTTTCAGACTAGTTTGTAGTAGAGCCCTGTCTTCAAGTCAGTTCCTCTATAGAGGTCCAGCTTATAAAAAAAGAAATGGAGCTTCTTTGGTTGAACTTGGCAGTGTGGGTCTTTGTGACGCCTCTTCTCTGTCACATGCACAATATAGTACCCCAAGGTACTGAACTTCCCAGGTTCCGTGGAGCAAGGTTTGCAAACCATTGATCTAGTGGAGGCTCCTCTTTGTAGATAAGGAAACTGGAGCCTAGAAAACAACATATTTTCAGCCCAAGGGAGTTTTTATCTTTTCTTCCCTCTTCAGTTTGTGTTTTACTTTATTTTTTATTTAAAAAAATTTTTTTTATTATTATTTTTTGCTATTGATTTTATTTATTTATTTATTTATTTTTTATTATACTTTAAGTTTTAGGGTTTAAATAGAGGGTGGATTTCTGCTGAGGGCTTGCCAAGGGCTGAGGTAGCAAGCGTAAATCAGAAGTGCTTTGTCTTCGTTTTCTCTGCATGTTTATGTACCCATCTAGGAAACGCAGCCTGAGGAGGGAATTCTGCCTCCTTCATCCTTTCTCTGCAGCCTCTCCCCTCCGTCAGCACCTGGGCTTGCTGATCTGGACCTGGATCAAGAGATTCAGGCTAGAAGTGAGGGATCCTATAACAAAGGAAAGAGCCCAGGCATGCTGGGCGACACTCCCTGGCATTTCATGGGTGCCCTTCCCAGAAAGCTGCAGCCACTCTCCAAAGGCCAACCTTCCCAAATCCAGCAGGTCTTTGCTGACATGGAGGAAATCTTAGGCAGGGCCCCAGCCCAATGCAGAAGAGAATTAGATGATCAGCAGGGTCTGGAGAAACTCCAGAAGGCGACAGAAAAAATCTGCCTGGGGTTTTCAGACCCTGAAACAGAAGAGCTGGAAATGAGAAGCAGACAGCAGAAACTGGGCACTCCAGCCCCTCAGAACACTGGGCTTCTCCAAAATGTGCAGGATGTGGTAGAAAGCAGGAGCCAGGCCCCTGTCCACTCAAAGCTTTCTGAAGCCATCAAAGGCCTGCCGCTGACAGGGGAGCAGCACAGCCACAGCTTAGTCAAATTGAGCTCCACTGGCCCTGGAGGGGACAAGGGCCAAAGCCCCATTCCCATGTCATCCCCTGAGGAGGAGTCCTCCCTGTCTTCTTGTTCTTCCGGCCACATGTTGCCTGCTAGGAAGAGCAAGTTGTTGTTAGATAGCAGCCCTACTGAAGACTTGAGCTGGCAGGGAGTTCCTGGGGAAGGTGGGAGCATAGGCAGCGGGAGGAGGAAGAGAGAACCTCCTGGACTGTGGATGGAACAGGTCTCCAAGCTTGTCAATAAGGATATCCCAGGAAGCTGCAAGGAAACGGGGTCCAGTGACCTTGAGGCTCTAGGGGCCTCAGCTGAAGATCTACCTCAGGGGCTCTTGCTAATACCACCTGAAACCCTGGCATCAGAACCAGCTCAGAATCCCCTTTCAGGGAGGGCCCCTGAGGAGCCTCCTGCCAGTGAGAAGAGACAGGCCCTAGGGTCTGCAGAGCTCCCTTATAAAGATCAGAAGCCTAGCATGTCTGGGCCTGACTTGGAGAGCAGCAGCAGCAGCAACCTGGCCTCACACCTGGGCTCTGCCTTCCTGGATGAGGTGAACAACTTCCCTTGGAACCTGCAGAGCTCACGGGGATCTGAGGAGGGTGTGGCTCAGTCAGACTTGGGTCTCAGAGATCAACACTTCAGCCCCTTCTTAGTTCCTCACATGTCCCACATGCAGAGCCTTGACGAGGAGCAGTCAGAAAGTGAAGACTACTCTGAGGACCAGAGGTTCTACCAGCACATCCTGCAGATGGTCAAGATCTCCAGGTGGCCGGAGGGTCTGGGGCTGCCTGAGAGCATGCAGGACATGCCGTGCAGATACAGCGCCAGCACAGTCTGTTGCATGGCAGCTGAGTCTTCTAGGATGTCTAGTGAGGGTGAGCACGAGGCCATCAGAGTTACAGAGAGGGACTCGAGGTTTCTGTCATGGGAGCCAGAGCTGCTGGAACATCCTCAGGAGGTGGCCCTTGCCCCTGCTGGGCAAGAGGCCTCTCAGCAAGGCCATTTCCAGCCAAGCAGCAGCACCCTCAGGCAGGAGCTAGTCCAGCAGAGCTCCAGCGGAGGGCTTGCTACAGAGCCAGGCAAGATGCAGCATCTCAACCAGGTAGGTGTCTTAGTGAGCATGGCCTAAAGGCCTAAACTTGGCAGGGAGGGAGCAGGTGGAGTTGATGTCTTACCACAGCCGTCAGGACTGCATTTCTGTTACCCACCCTACCGTCGTAACTATTGGCCCTTTAATTACCCAAATGGCCATTTTATGGGATGACACATATTTGAAGTTTCTTCTACCCCATCACCTGCAAGATAGGGCTGAGGGTATCTGTGATTTCCCTTCCCTGGCTGTAATTGTAATTCACGGGTGGTTCATGTGCTTTGCACATGATCCGTTTTGAGGGTGAGCAGAACGTCGGTAATCCTGGCATTCATGCAGGATATAAACACCTTCCTGGGATTTGGGAAGTTTTTCCTATCAGCTGATTCTAGAGAGAGGTCCTTCTTATTTGGAAATAGGCAGCCTACCCCAAAGCTCTGAACTTTATTTCTTCTCGAAATCAGGCAGAACTAGAAAGTTAATATTATTTTTTATTTTTATTTTACTTTTTGGACAGGGTTTTGTTCTGTTGCCCAGGCTGGAGTGCAGTGGATCTTGGCTCACTGCAATCTGCGCCTCTATCGCTTGAATCCCAGGTTCAAGTGATTTTCGTGCCTCAGCCTCTCAAATAGCTGGGATTACAAGTGCTCACCACCACTCCCAGCCAATTTCTTTGTGTTTTTAGTAGAAATGGAGTTTTGCCATGTTGGCCAGGCTGGTCTCGAACTCCTGGTCTCAAGCGATCCACCCGCCTTGGCCTCCCCAAGTGCTGGGATTATAGACATGAGCCACTGCACCTGATTAGAGAGTTAATATATATATATATATATTTTTTGACAGTCTTGCTCTGTTGCCTAGGCTGGAGTGCAGTGGTGCCATCTCGGGTCATTGCAACCTCCACCTCCTGGGTTCAAGCTATTCTTGTGCCTCAGCCTCCTGAGTAGCTGGGACTACAGGTGTGTGCCAACACGCCTGGCTAATTTTTGTATTTTTAGTAGAGACGGAGTTTTGTCATGTTGGCCAGGCTGGTCTCAAACTCCTGACCTCAAGTGATCTGCCTGCTTCAGTCTCCCAAAGTGCTGGGATTACAGGTGTGAACTGTCGTGCCTGGCCTGAGAGCTAATATTCTTATGAGAGACAGAGGCCAGAACCTTTCTCTGTCATCCAGTGAGCTGCTTCTGCTCTTTGCCTCCTAGGGTCCCCAGAAAACCACATGGATAACCTGTGTCAGACTTGTGTAGACCATATTTGTGACGTCACTCTTGAGTTCACTTCCTCCCCTATTGGGATTTCTCAAATGGCTGGCCTTGCCCTATCATTCTACCTTTGTCCCTTTAAAGAGTCACCATATTCTTCATTCAGAAGTCAAGTTGGATCAGAGACCATGGGGATCAATCTGAATTTCTCCAGCTATTCTTTTGCTGTTGCCCAGCTGTGGCTTTATCCAGTTGTTCCCTCTGCTTCCTAATTGCTGGCTTGCACTGGTTCTCTGTTAGCTTTAATAACTACTGTAGCACTATAAATATCGGATAAGCTGCAGATTATCCTGCAAGTTTTAATTAGCCCAATGGCAGTAAGTCTATCTGCTCTGAAGGACAACTCCACGCATAGCCCCATACTCAGAGTTAATGGCCATCTATAGAAGATGATCAGCTGGGAGCCAGGAATGTATAATTTCTCCGCTAATCGCTGATTTGGTCAAGGCCTGGGAGAACAAAGCCCTCAGCATGCTTGTCTCCCTCCCTCAAGCCCCCAGCATATTAGCAAATTAGCCATGTTAGGAGTCTGTAATTTTCCATAAATACAGTGTGGCGATAATTTTGCTTGCTGATACATGGGCTGGTTGGAAGGGCTGAAACCAGGAGGAGCATGCCTGGTTTGCCTAGTTTACCTTGAAGAAGCTTTCTGGGGCTCTTCCCCTCCCCCGGCCATTTTTTTTTTTTTTTTTTTTAAGAGACCAGAGTTTTGCTCTGTTGTCCATGCTGGAGTTCAGTGGTGTGATCGTAGCTCACTGCAGCCTTGAGCTCCTGGGCTTAAGCAATCCTCCCGAGTAGTTGGGACTACAGATGTGTACCACCATATCCAGCTAATTAAAAATTATTTTTTTGTAGACATGGTGTGTCTTACCGTGTTGCCCAGACTGGTCTTGAACCCCTGGCCTAAAAGTGATCCTCCTGCCTTGGCTTCCGAAAGTACTGGGGTTATGGGTGTCAGGGACCATGTATGTCCTAGGCTCTTTTTTCTGCCACAGCTAGAGCTGGTATAAAGTACTGTCTTAGAGATAGCCTTGGGTTCCAGTCCCATCTCTGCCCCTCACTGGCTCTGTGACTTTGGGCAGGGTTCTTTTTTTTTTTTTTTTTGGAGACAGGGTCTCACTCTGTAACGCAGGCTGGAGTGCAGCGGCATGATGTCACCTCACTGCAACCTCTATCTCCGGGGTTCAAGTGATTCTCCTGCCTTAGCCCTCTCAGTAGCTGGGATTACAGGCACCTGCCACCATGCCTGGCTAATTTTTGTGTTTTAATAGAGACAGGGTTTCACCATATTGGCCAGACTGGTCTTGAATTCCTGACCTTAGGTAATCCGCCCGCCTCAGCCTCTCAAAGTGCTGGGATTACAGGCGTGAGCCACCACGCCCAGCCTGGGCAGGGTTCTTGACCTCACCAACCTCCGTTTGCTCATATGGGGACTGTGGATAATGGCAGAGCCAGTCTTAGGTGGTTGTGAGAGTAAAATGAGACATTGCACGGACGGTGTTTAGCCAGTGCACTGCTGGCCAGTGTTACGATTATCAGCTCATTTTCTCCTTTACAAACATGTTCTACAACAGGCCAGATGATTGTGGACCTGCAGAAGCTCAGGAGTGGTTCTCACCTTACTTTTCTGATGAGCACCTGATGCAGAAATGGGCCCTGCTGGGAACCCACCCACTGGTCTGGCCCCTAGGCTGAGGCTATAGGTGAGAAGATGGATCTTCTGAACCTCAGCCTGACTGCCTCTGGGTTTCATTTTCTCTCTTCAGTCTTTTTTGTGGGATTAGGGAGGATTGGAATTTTTGTGTCATCTTAGACATTTTAAGTTTGAGAAATGAATTTTGAAGGAGTCTTTGTTTTTTTTTTTTTTTTTTTTTTTGAGACAGAGTCTCGCTCTGTCACCCAGGCTGGAGTGCAGTGGCGCGATCTCGGCTCACTGCAAGCTCCGCCTCCCGGCTTCACGCCATTCTCCTGCCTCAGCCTCTCCGAGTAGCTGGGACTACAGGCGTCTGCCATCACGCCCGGCTAATTTTTTGTATTTTTAGTAGAGATGGGGTTTCACCGTGGTCTCGATCTCCTGACCTCGTGATCCGCCCGCCTTGGCCTCCCAAAGTGCTGGGATTACAAGCGTGAGCCACCGCGCCCGGCCTTGAAGGAGTCTTTGTAAATTGTCACCAGATTGCCATCCTTGCTTCTGATAAGCCTAGATTATTGTAATGTGAATCCCTGTGATGGTGGCAATTTTATAATGTTGGTGTAGCCCTGGGCCCCTCACAAAGGCCCCTAGCACTCGTCTCCTTGAGCTTCTCTGCACACCTAGTCAGGTGGCAAGGCACACATCATCTCCATCTTGCAGATGAGTAAACTGAGAATCGGAGAGTCTGTGAGTAGCAGGAGGTCTCACGAATTCTGACTCGTAGCCTGATTTCTTTCTCCAGCCCTTGCTTGCAGGAAGGAGAACAGGGAAAAGAAGGGACCTGGTCAGCCCCACTGCTGCCCTTCGGCAAGGCTCCTTTCAGCCACCTTCCTCATCAGTGGAGAGGGGAGAGAGTCCTTCTTTAGTTGCTCATGTGTATTTTTTTGTAGTTAGTGTTGATTTTTTTTCCAGACAGGGTCATTTTTATTTTTAGAGGCAGGGTCTTGCTCTATCTCCCAGCCTGGAGTGCAGTGATTATATCTCACAGTGGTTATATCTCATATAACCTTGAACTCCTGGGCTTAATTGATCTTGCTGCCTCAGCCTCCCAAGTAGCTAGGACCACAGGCATGTGTCACCATGTCCAGCTAGTTTTTTTTTTTTTTTTTTTTTTTTTTTTTTTTTTTTAATAGATATAGGGTCTCACTGTGTTACCTAGGCTGGTCTGAGATAGGGTCTTGTTCTGTTGCCCAGACTGGAGTACAGTGATGCCATCATAGCTCACTGTAGCCTCCAGCTCCTGGGCTCAAGCAGTCCTTCCTCCTCAGCCTCCTGAGTAGGTGGAACTACAGGTACATGCTACGCCATCTGGCTAATCTTTAAAATATTTCTATAGAAATGGGGTCTTGCTATGTTGCCCAGGCTGGTCTTGAACTCCTGGCCTTAAATGATCTTCCCACCTTGGGCTCCCAAAGTGCTGGGATTATAGATGTGAGCCACTATGCCTTGGCCTTAGATTTTAATCAGAGTAGTGCATGTCCGTAGTTAAAAAAGTCAAATAGTACTAAAAGGCATATAAGAAAGTATTGCACTTCACTGTACAGAGCCCTCCTCAAAGGCAACCATTCTGTTGTGGTGTTTACTTCCATCTTTGTAAATAATACACTTAGATTGCTTTTTCTTGACTCATCAATTTTAAACTTTATCAATTGAGAATTCTTCTGGTAGATGAGGATTTGTCTCTGCTTTCCCCTCCCGCATCCTTCTTATGTGACTTTTTTTTTTTGAGACAGAGTCTCGCTCTGTCGCGCAGGCTGGAGTGCAGTGGTGTGATCTCGGGTCACTGCAACCTCTGCCTCCTGGGTTCAAGTGATTCTCTTGCCTCAGCCTCCTGAGTGGCTGGGATTACAGGCATGTGTCACCACGCCCGGCTAATTTTTGTATTTTTAATAGAGACAGGGGTTCACCATGTTGGCCAGGCTGGTCTTGAACTCCTGACCTCAGGTGATCCGCCCGCCTCGGCCTCCCAAAGTGCTGGAATTACAGGCTTGAGCCACTGCGCCTGGCTTTTTTTTTTTTTTTTGAGACAATCTTGCTGTGTTGCCTGGCTGAAGTGCAGTGGCGTGATCTCGGCTGACTGCAACCTCTGCCTCCCGGTTTCAAGTGATTCTCCTGCTTCAGCCTCCTGAGTAGCTGGGACTATAGGTGCCCGCCACCATGCCCGGCTAATTTTTGTATTTTTTAGTACAGACAGGTTTCACCATATTGGCCAGGCTGGTCTCAAACTCCTGACCTCAGGTGATCCGCCTACCTTGGCTTCCCAAAGTGCTGGGATTACAGGCATGAGCCACCACGCCCAGCCTCCTATGTGGCTTCTGAAAGGAGAGCAGAACCGCATGCAGCATCTGCCAGATGTAAAAGAACTGTTTACTGTGAGACAGCATGAGACTTATGAGAATCAGGAAACCAGCCTGTGATTTCTCACACAGTTGGCACAATGGTAATTTCTGGATGTTGTGTTTCATTAGCAGCCTCTGAGTGGAGGTGGTTTAAATTTCAGTGTGCAGGATTTAGATGTTTTATTTTTATATCTGTCTCCGACACTCCCAGAGCCACATGGTTTCTTGGGTTGTAACAAGATGTTTTCTGTTGCCCAGGCCCTGGGTTCCTCATTAGCCCCAGTTCATGTTCCTCTTGGGGGCCTGGCTCCTTTACGAGGTCTTGTGGATACCCCACCCTCTGCCCTTCGTGGATCTCAAAGCATGAACCTGGGGAGCTCAGTGGCATCTGGACGTCAGCTTGGAGAACTCGTGCTGGTAAGTCCTTTCTCTTGTGTTTGGTGTCTGTAGTTCCTGTGGGGCCTCCCATGTGCCATACCAGGAACTATGGCCTAGGAGTGAGAAATAGACAGAATCGGTGGAGTCCTCAGAGTTCATAATCCAGTTGGGAAAATGTAATTCGCACCTGTATGAATGTGGACTCTGGGCTGTGGAGGATAGACCCATGCTGTAGGGACATAAGTGCTGATTTCCGAGTCTCCGCAGCCAAGGCAGTAGGAGTGGGTGAAGGGAGTCATTGGTGTGAGCTGCAGTCGCCAGGTCAGGTTCATGGACATAGTGGGACTTGATCTGGGAGACATTGACATAGAGAGTGGGGAGGAGCATTCTAAAGGTCATTCCAAAGGTCTTCCAAGTGAGTCCTTTGACTGTCCTTCTCTATTTTGAAGCCTTCACAGGGTCTCAAGACCTCTTCTTATACAAAGGGTCTCTTGGGCTCCATATATGAGGACAAGACTGCTCTCAGCCTCTTGGCTTTAGGAGAAGAAACCAATGAGGAGGATGAGGAAAGTGACAACCAGGTAATGATGAAGTCCTCTCCCTGGCCTGGAAACCCTCTGTGCTATATTTTTTCCTTTTGAAAATGTTTTTGCTGTGATAGAAAAAATATGTAACATAAAATTTGCCCTTTTAACCATTTTAAAGTTAAAATTCAGTGGTATTAATTACCTTAACAATGTGCGTGCCCAACACCACTATCCATTTCTTTTTTTTTCTGCACTCCCCCACCACCACTATTCATTTCTAGAACTTGTTCATCATCCCAAATAGAACCTGTGTACCTATTGAATAACTTCCTATTCCCTCTCCCTCCATCCCTGGAAACCTAATCTGCTTTCTGTGTCTATGAGTTTACCTATTCTAGGTACTTCATATAAGTGGAATTATACAATATTTGTCCTTTCGTGTCTGGCTTATTTCACTTAGCATAATGTTTCAGTCTTCATCTATGTTGTCGCGTGTATTAGAACTTTGGTCCTTTTTAAGGCTGAATAATATTCAATGGTATGGATATGCCACATTTTGTTTATCTACTCATCTGTTGATGAATATATATGGGTTGTTTCCACCTTTGGTTGATCTCTGTGCTACTTTTTAAAAAAGCAAGAATTTATTCTGGCCCATAGCTTCATTTCTTGAGCAGTCTATTATGCCTTTAGATCGGATCCAGAAAGTACAGCCAGCAGAAAGCACCTTGGCCACTTACTTGGTGCACGGCATAGTTTGTGCTGGGTGGAGAGCCGTTTAGTGAGGCTGCCTCAGTGGTGGTCCTGCTCTGAGTCCTCTGAAGCCCTGCCTGGGCCCGCCTGCCAGCTCAGCAGTGCCCCACTTTTCCCTCTGCACACCCCTCACCCTGGGTTGACCAGTTTCTTCAGACTTACCACTTGTCATCATTTTTGTTTCTAGAGTGTCCACAGCTCAAGTGAGCCTCTTAAGAACCTATATCTGGACATTGGGGCACTGGGGGGTGAGTGACTTTGAGTATGAGGTGAGAGCCCTAATCCCTACAGGCACATGTGTCAGCCTGGCATATCCCTCCTGTTTTTATTAAGCCCTGCTACTTTGTTGTAATGCATATTTGGAAAAAGAAGCATTTTGTCCCAGTCCTTCCAGATGAGATTTCTGGGGTTTGGGGAAGGACAAGAATAAATGAATGGATTCCTGTCCCTTCCAGACCCTGCCTGTAAACAAACAAACGTCAACACTGATTGTGTTATTGTAATACCTAAAACCTCCATTGCTTTTTTTTTTTTTTTTTGAGACAGGGCCTCACTCTGTTGCCCACCTTGGAGTACAGTGGTGTGAACAGAACTCACTGCTTTGAATTCCTGGGTTCAAGTGATCCTCTGCCTCAGCCTCCTGAGTAGTTAGGACTACAGGCATATGCACCCATGCCTGGCTACTTTTTACATTTTTTGCAGAGATGAGATCTCTCTGTTGACCAGACTGGTCTCAAACTCCCGGCCTCAAGCAGTCCTTCCATCTTGGTCTCCCAAAGTGCTGGCATTACAGGTGTGAGCCATTGTGCCCAGCCATGTGTTTTTGTACCTAGAAAGGAGCTTTCCCTGCCATGTATCCTTTGTTTAGTGTCCAGTGTATTCATTTAAATATAACATTTCTCTAAATATTCCCTAAGTATTTATACAACCAATAAATCATGAACTCAACAATTAGATTTCCCCAAATATTTAAATATTGGTTGCAGGCTCAATCAGTTAAACTTTTCACAAGTCTAACATATCAAGTTCTTTTAAATACTTTTAATACCTTAACATCAAACAAGTCACTCACACTTTATTAGAAAGATCACAAAACTGGCCAGTAAAACAGAAGTGCTTGTATCCTGAATTTAAATTTGTTTTCTCATTATCCCTTATTATTTCTGACTTGTTTCTTGGAAATCACTTTACCTTAAGAGCCAGGATTAGTGTCTCAGGCCACTTGAGGTTTCAGATGTGCTGGCTGATAGCCCCTGATTTGGTACTTGAGACCTGAGTTGTGGGTGACCCAAGTCTAGCCATTGGACAAGGCTTTTTTTTTTTTTTTTTTCTTTGAGACTGGGTGTCACTCTGTTGCCCAGGCTGGAGTACATGTCAGCCTCCCAAGTAGCTGGGACCACAGGCGCCTGCCACCACACCTGGCTATTTTTTGTAGAGATGGGGTTTTGCTATGTTTCCCAGGCTGGTCTTGAACTCCTGGGCTTAAGTGATCCACCTACCTTGGGCTCCCGAAGTGCTGGGATTACAGGCGTGAGCCACCGTGCCTAGCCCAGGACTCTTTTTGTAGTTATACTTTGCTTGTAACCTCAGAAACTGTTCAGCATTTTGGCTCTGCACAGTCAGATATCTTTTGATTATGACTTTACAATTTCTTGCCAAATGTGACACTTTTTTCTAAGTGTCCCATTTTTATTATCAAGCTGATATAGGTCTGCTTTGAAACTGTTCTGAGTGGGGCCTAGTCTGGAAGGATCAAATCTAAAGCCTTCAATCTGTTTAGTTCCCTGAAATGACAACTTTATTTTCTTCTCCACCACCAGTAAGACCTATATTGATCAAAGGAGATGCTCAAGCTTTGTGCCTAGAAGGTTGACCATGTATAGGACTAGGGGTGTCAGAGGACTTATTTGCTTGTGGAGGAAGAAGACAATCTCTATGAGCAAGTTGAGTCTGGAGATTCTGCCCTATTCATTTCTGTATGGCCAGGCAGAACCTAGCCTGTGCCTCTGAAACGTAGGAAGCGCTTGGGTATGTTTTGTTCAACAATCGAGAGAATGAACTTGTGAATGAGTGAATGAGCCACCCCGGGACAGAGAGAGTGTCCAGGCAGGTTGTGTCGTATTTTTTTCTTCTCTTGGCTTTTCCAGTTTCTGGATAGAGTGGGTACTTGGTCCCTGCTGTCAGCTGGTGGATTGAAGATCCTAATGTGGATTGATTATGATTTACTTTGACCTTGGGCTTGTTAACATTTACTTCATAATGGATTGTAAATGTTAACAAAAAAGGCTTTTTCTTCTTTGAAAGGTGGATTTCTTTTTTTTTTTTTTTTTTTTAGATGAAGTCTCACTCTTGTCCCCCAGGCTGGAGTGCAATGGCGTGATCTTGGCTCACTGCAGCCTCCGCCTCCCGGGCTCAAGGGATTCTCCTGCCTCAGCCTCCCGAGTAGCTGGGATTACAGGCGCCAGCCACCATGCCCAGCTAATTTTTGTATTTTTAGTAGAGACAGGGTTTCACCATGTTGGCCAGGCTGGTCTCGAACTCCTGACCTCAGGTGATCTGCATGCCACGGCTTCCCAAGGTGCTGGGATTACAGGCATTAGCCACCGTGCCCAGCCTGAAGGGTGGATTTCTAAAAGCTTTCCTTCTGATGACTATGTGCTTCTTTGGGGGGAGTGGGGACTTTTAAACATTTTTATAACCTCTTTAATATAAATAGGCACCCCAGTGTGATGAGGGGAAATGTCTGGAGTGGGTGGTGTTAAATACACCTCCTACCCCTGTCTCTAGCATCCCCGCAGATTTAGTTCTTTTTGTCACATGGAGTGTTGGATTCCTATGTTCTAACTTAAGGCAGGAGTCAGGGCTTTTCCTGTTGGGAGTGTTAGTGGCGGGGGTAAATGGGGGGTTTCAGGACAGCCATTGCTGCCTCTGCTTGGTCCCTGCTCTTTGAAAATGGCTTTTGTCTCAGTTTAGTCTTTGGATTCTCTGAACTGCCCACCTTTCCCCACTGCTGAGTGTTCCAGACAGCCTAGGATGGAGGTGGACATCTGAGGTTAGTTCTATCCTGTCTCACTGAGCAGTCACTTTGCTCATGATTCCATGAGAGGGCAGTAGGATGGCAAGAATGCATCTCTTCTCGTCTCCTCCCTCCTCTCCTGCTTTCCAACTTAAACCCACTTCAAGTCTATTACAGACTGAAGAGAGAGAGGTTCATGGAACCGACACGGAACAGGGTGAGCAAAAGCCAGGAGGCTGAAGGGTAGGTGAGCAGACTTTATGTGGCCATGTGGTGCTGGTGAAAAGCCCATCGGTGGATCAAAGGAGCAGGAGGGAGCCTGGGCTTAGAAATAACAGGATGATGTCAGTGCGATTGGAAAGTGCTAACAACACTGGGGAGCTGTGCAAAGAACTGAGACCAACTGGGCAGGAATAAATCTGAAAAATAAATTGGACTGATGATCAGCTTGATGGGGGTCTCTGCAGAACACGATCAATGCACAGACATGGGTTCAGCTCCTTATCCTTCATGCCCTGTCCCCTGTGCTGTGTGGATTGCAGGGGTCCTTGTCTTTGTGCTCTGGGCAGAAGAACCTCATGGCTTTTGGGGGGCATGTTAAATATTCATGAAATGATTCTTATAAGCTCTCTCCTGCTCTCTCCTCCTGCAGATGGTAAAGTCTTTTTTGAAAAAGCAGCAGAAATGTGCCTTGAGATGCTCAAGGACCTGGGACTGTGAAAGGAGACAGAAGGAGTGTGAGCAGGGATGAGCTGAGGGCAAAGCTGTGTTGAGACTGAGGCCCCACCTTTGCCTGCATTTCCCACAGAGCCCAGGGCGGGAGACTGGACTTGGGTGCCCAGAGTGTATACCTGGTTGGAGCTTCAGGCCTTGGGCCAGGAGACAAGGGGGCAGGGGCCAGGTGAAGGGAGATGCTCATGGAGTTGGATGGCTTTTCCAGACACTCAGCTCATGTACATCCATTTGTGGATAATCTACAACAAATGCTTCACCTCCCTCTGCTTTCCCCACCCTTGAGGTGCTGTCCTGTGGTTGCAGTTAGTCAACATGGTGCAGAGAATGCAAGCTCATTTATTTTAATATTACCCACGTTTTACTGTTTTAGGTAAGGCAGACTAGAATGAGCCCCATCATGTGAAAATTTTCTTTTGAAGAATTTAAGCATAAGAATTGAGCTGGGCCTGAGATTATTGCAATTTGGCTATATTCTCTCATGTGTAAGAATGGGAATCTCTCTCTTTTTAATTTTTTTTAATTATACTTTAAGTTTTAGGGTACATGTACACAACATGCAGATTTGTTACATATGTATACATGTGCCATGTTCATGTGCTGCACCCATTAACTCGTCATTTAGCATTAGGTATCCTCTCTTTTTAATTTTTATTTTAAGTTCAGGGGTACCTGTGCAGGTTTGTTACGTAGGTAAACTTGTGTCATGGGGGTTTGTTGTACAGATTATTTCATCACCCAGGCATTAAGCCTAGTACCCGTTAGTTATTTTTCCTGATCCTCTCAAAGATGGGAATCTCTACCTGTGTCTTGCATTCTCTGATTTTTGATAGGTTACTTGTTTTTCCATCCTCTTGAATAGTTAATTAATAGTTAACATTTGCTTAGCTATTTTTCATTTAATAAGCACTGTAATAAATATAGTCTAATCCCTATATAACCGTGTAAAGTAAATATTACATCTCCTTTTTGCAGGCTAGGAAGAGAAACCTCAGCTCCTATCTTTTTATGACACACTTATTCATATTTAACAATTTGGTCAACAAACCTTTACTAAGCACTTGTTATGTGCTAGAAACTAAGTTCTGAGGACAATAGGGAGCTAATTTGGTGACGGAAACAGATAAGGAAATCAGCAAATACAATAGCTATTAAAGTAGATGATGGGGAAGGCTCATTTCAGGTCATCTGACCCAGGGATCAAGAAAGGCATCCTGGAAGAGGTGATGCAGTGAGGACCAGGGGGACTGTGTTGGGGTAGTATGTGTATATGTGTGTTTTAGGAATTGCATGGCAAAGTACTGAATTAGTGTGATGTTTATCCACAGGTGGGAGGAGAGAGTATCTGAGGGTTTGCCTGGAGGTGAGCCATGAGAGGCAGGCAGGAGCTGGGCCTTAAGGGCTGTGGGCCAAGTAGAAGTTTAAATTTTATCCTGAAGGCCATAGGGACTATTTATGGTCTGATACCTCCTTTGCCCTCGCATCTAAGGTGTATTGGTAGGCAGCCCTCTTAGGACCAGGTTTCACTCCCAACTTCAAGCCGGGGAGAGCCTTTCTTTAATCTTAGGATGAGCCTGGCCAGGGTGGGTTGGCCCTGCTTGCCGAGTAAGGGGGTGTGGTTGGCCCGACACCCTTTGCCCACCCCAGGCAACTCCCACCTCCTTCTTGGAGTCCTTATAACCCCACAGACTGGGTATGAGCTTCTGCTGAGAATCGGCCTTTGGTTGTATAGAGATGAGAACGCCATTAGGCTTAGGCTGAAGCTGCTTCACTTGAAGAGGAGAAGTTTGTCTCCCTTCTCTTAGCCCAGTGGTCCTGGCAGATTTATTCCATGCTGGAAGTTAGGGATGCTAGGAGGGGTAGCACTGGCGGGTAACTTGCATGCATGCTGCCAAGGCGTGAGCTTCCTTTGTGCCTTCTCTACTTCCCCTTCTGCTCTTCTTTCTGGGACAGGGTTGGGCCTATTGACAGTATCACCACTGTGTCTAGTGGCCTCTTTGCTTTGGGCAGTCAAGGCTCATAACCAAAGCCATTGGGAACATTTCACTTTTCTCAATATTAGCTCAATTCCTTGAGGGCAGGATCTATGGTTTGGCCATATTTGGATTCCCAAGGCAGTGTTTGGCACATAGAATGTGCTCAGTGAATGAATGTGTAAGTCTCATTACATAATGTAAGTTAACATTCATGGGACACTGACAGTGCGCCAGTTACAATTCTGAGTTCCTTAACTCACTTGATGAGTGCTAACTCGTTTAGTCTTCCCAACAACGCTCCCTATGGGGTAAGCACTACTACATCCCAGTATTTTAGCGAAAGAAACTGAGGCACATAGAAGTAAATAATTTGCCTAAGGTCACACATCTGTAAGTGTGGAGCCAAAATTTGAGCCCGGGCAGCCTCTGTCTCCAAAGCTGAGCTCTGAATGACTCTGCTTTAGTGACCTGTGTAATCGTCTCTAGGAAGCCTGGGTTAGCTTGTCAGTGGGCTCTCAGGCTTGCAGGGAGAGGGTCATTTCTTTGGGCACAGCAGACACGTTAACAGAGCATCAATAAATGCCACGCTCAGGGCTTTTTCTTGGACCTCTCCACTCTCTAGTCATCATGGTCCTTGAGTCTTCAGAATAGGGAATCAGGAAGTCTTAAAAATCCCTCATCGGAAGTTATTCAGTCTGGCAGCCCAAATATTAGCACAGATGTTTTCTAGGAGGAAGGCTTCTCAGACCAAGCCCAGCAGAGATTACTGGCTGCATTTCCAAGGGAGGGTTTTATTTTTCTCTTTTGACTGACTCTAAGGAATTTAGTGGAAGCAGCCTTGGGTTTTTACTAGTCTTTATAGTGAGGTTTGTATGTGAGGAGCAGGGCGTGGCCACTGTAGAGATGCACTGCTCAGATTTCCTTTCGAGAGACCCTGCCAAAGGGAGCTTAGCAGATTGACAGCCTCCAGCACTGCCCTTACTATCCACCTGGCTTCATGGAAGTGTTTCCTACTGGTGATGGGCACAACAGGAGTCTGAAAGCAGAGCCATTTCTGCAGATATGGGACTCCTCTAATGGCAGCCTACTAGGCGACTCTGCTGGGCTGACCAAGACTTTTCCAGAACTAGAGAAAGTCTGGAGGCTCTGCTCACTTCCTTTATCCTTTATAGACATCTCCCTTAAATCTCTTGCACATCTAACCCTAACTTGGCATCTGCTTCTCAGAGGGACCCAAGTCGGCAGTGCTCAGTGAGGATGCTGTCTCCGAGGCTGCTGCTGATCAGCATGTACCTGGGAGGCTTTAGGGATGAAGAGCGCTCTCCTCATAATTTTTCCCCTGCTGCCTATTAAACATGAAAAATAGAAATTTGAGACTTTGGTGCCTTTCCCTCACATGATGATCCATCATCTTCTTAAATAAATACTGGCTTTTGAGTCTGCAGTCTTATGATGTGGCTAATGGGGCTGGAGCAAGACAGATTTATTACTTGAGGACATGATAGGTGGTGACAGAGTTGTATCGTCCAGTGTAGTGACTTCCAGGCCCACCAGTGGATGGGGATCAGCTTGGGTATATCCAAATCACTATAGAAATTCCGATTCTGTAGATCTGGGGTGGAGTCAGGAATCTGTGTTTTAAAAAGCTGGGTGGGCTGGGTGCGGTGGCTCACGCCTGTAATCCCATAATCCCAGCACTTTGGGAGGCTGAGGCAGGTGGATTGCTTGAAGCCAGGAGTTTGAGACCAGCCTGGCCAACATGGCAAAACCCCATCTCTACTAAAAATACAAAAAATAGCCAGCTGTGGTGGCGCACACCTGTAGTCCCAGCTACTCGGGAGGCTGAGGGACGAGAATTGCTTGAACCCAGGAGGCAGAGGTTGCAGTGAGCTGACATCACACCACTGCACCCCAGCCTGGGCTACAGAGTGAGACTGTCTCAAAAAAATAAAAAAAAATTAAAAACTGGGTGATTGATAACCATTGGGGCAGAACTCAGGCACTGGCCTGTGGGAGTCAGGGAATAGCATTTCCATCTTGTAGCATGTCTCAACTCCTTTTGCACATTCCTTATGTCCTCCTTTCTAACATGGTCTGTTGCTCCCTAGGAGTCTCTGAGAACAAGCCAGCCAGAGGAGAAGAAGGATGTTTCTCTGGATTCAGATGCTGCCGGTCCCCCTACTCCCTGCAAGCCCTCCAGCCCAGGTGCAGACAGCAGTCTAAGCAGTGCTGATGGCAAAAGGCAACAGGGAAGTGGGTCAAGACCTGGGCTTCCAGAAAAAGAGGAAAATGAGAAGAGTGAACCTAAGATTTTCGGGAATCTTGTGACCCCCAAGGCAGACCGTAGGGGCAGTGAGCCTGCCAAAGCCTCTGAAAAGGAAGCACCAGAGGACACAGTAGATGTAGGAGAGGAGGGTTCCTGGAGGGAAGAGGCAGCCGAGGAGCCAAAGAAGAAGGCTTCTGCTCTGGAAGAGGGCAGTTCAGATGCCAGCCAAGTAAGTCACTGTATCCCATAGGCAGGGGTCGGCTGTAGCTCTCTGCTGCTCTGTTCTGCCCTGGGCAGGGTCCTATCCCCACATCTTTATTACCGAGTTAGGAGCTTCATTTGCATGTCCCTGCACTGGGCTGTCAGCATCAGCCAGAGCCCCTAATTGTGACAAATATGCCCAGACCCAGCAGGCAGTAAAATCCGGAATGAAGCTGCAAACCTGCTGGCACTCGAAATTGAGAGCAGAAATTTGCTTTTTCATTGGCACCTTCCTGGGATGTTCGTTTTCTTTTCTCCTGCTTACATCCTCTCCTGCTTCCTACCTCCCTCTTGTACTTTTTTTTTGTTGTTGTTGTATTGAGACAGGGTCTTGCTCTGTAGCCCAGGCTGGAGTGCAGTGGCGTGACCTGGGCTCACTGCTGCCTTGACCTCCAGGGCTCAAGCAATCCTCCCACCTTGTCACAGTTCAGAGTGCTTTCTGGCAGAGCGTTACCTCAGCCTCTTGAGTAGCTGAGACCACAGGCATGTGTCACCAGGCCCAGCTAATTTTGGTATTTTTTGTAGAGACAGGGTTTTGCCATGTTGCCCAGGCTGGTCTCTAACTCCTGAGCTCAAGTGATCTGCCCGCCTCATCATAATTCAGGGTATTTTTTTTTTTTTTTTTTTTTGAGACGGAGTCTCGCTCTTTCACCCAGGCTGGAGTGCAGTGGTGCAATCTCGCCTCACTGCAGGCTCCGCCCCCCGGGGTTCACGCCATTCTCCTGCCTCAGCCTCCCGCGTAGCTGGGACTACAGGCACCCACCAAAACGCCCGGCTAATTTTTTGTATTTTTAGTAGAGACGGGGTTTCACCGTGTTAGCCAGGATAGTCTCGATCTCCTGACCTCGTGATCCGTCCACCTCGGCCTCCCAAAGTGCTGGGATTACAGACAGAGTCTCACTCCTTCACCCCAGCTAGAGTGCAGTGGTACAATCTTGGCTCACTGCAACCTCAGCCTCCCAGGTTCAAGCAATTCTCATGCCTCAGCCTCCCGAGTAGCTGAGACCACAGGCATGCACCACCATGCCTGGCTAATTTTTTTACTTTTTAGTAGAGATGGGGTTTTGCCATGTTGCCTAGGCTGATCTTGAACTCCTGAGCTCAACCTCGATCTGCCCGCCTCGGCCTCCCCCAAGTGCTGGGATTACCGGCATGAACCACTGAATCTGGCTCCCCTTGTACTTCTTTTTTTTTTTTTGAGATGGAGTTTCACTCTTGTTGCCCAGGCTGGAGTGCAGTGACACGATCAGCTCACCACAACCTCCACCTCCCGGGTTCAAGTGATTCTCCTGCCTCAGCCTCCTGAGTAGCTGGGATTACAGGCATGCGCCACCACACCCAGCTAATTTTTTGTATTTTTAGTACAGATGGGGTTTCTCCATGTTGGTCAGGCTGGTCTTGAACTCCCGACCTCAGGTGATCCGCCCATCATGGCCTCCTAAAGTGCTGGGATTACAGGCGTGAGCCACTGCACCCAGCCTCCCCTTGTACTTCTTGACATCAGTTTGGGGGCAGTCATGGTTGTAGCAGTCTGGGTTTCTATAGAGAGAGAACATTGTGTGTTGTGACGAGGTGGGGGTGGTTGGGGCGGTAGGTACCACATTTGGCAGTGTTCTGCCCCAGCATAGGTAGGTTAGGTGACAAGAAGACCCTTCTCGTCCATTTTTGTGGCTCTTTCTGAACGATCCCAAGACATGGGAGTGGTTGCTTTGGCAAGACCAGGTCAATGACCAAAATGGACAGAAGTAAGCCTGAATGGGGAGATCCTTTGGCATTTTAGATTTTTCAACCCTTAGTCCTGTTCCTCCTCCAGGTAGATGGTGAGGGAATTCATTTAAAGAGCTTTTATCAGCCGGGCGCGGTGGCTCATGCCTGTAATCCCAGCACTGAGGCGGGTGGATCACTTGAGGTCAGGAGTTCGAGATCACTGGCCAACATGGTGAAACCTCATCTTTACTAAAAATACAAAAATTAGCTGGGCGTGGTGATGCGCACCTGTAATCCCAGCTACTCGGGAGGCTGAGGCAGGAGAATTGCTGGAACCTGGGAGGTGGAGGCTGCAGTGAGTGGAGATGGCGCCACTCCAGCCTGGGGGACAGAGCGAGACTCCATCTCAGGAAAAAAAAAAAAAAAGAGCTTTTATCTATTTCCTGGGAAAGATGTTCTCCTTCTGTTTTTTAGGATAGCATCAGACTTCGGTACTGCCACCTTTCTAACCATCTCTGCTACTCTTGGCTCCCCTTACTCATGCAAGTCCTTGCTGATCTGATTCAGAGTGTGGTTGTCTCTACTCAGCGGGCTGCCCAGCCACAGTGGGGTGGAGGCTGTGCACATGTCCAGAGAGAATGGCGGGGTCCACAGGCCTCCTTTAGGTTTTCAAGAAGAGTGGATTTCAGTTTGGCCTGAGCCCTATATTGGCACCACGGCATGAACAGAATTCCTGGGTAGGGACCATGACCCTTTGTGCTCTGCTCTGAGGGATTTCTCTGTGGGTCTGTCTCTCCAGGAACTGGAAATTAGTGAACACATGAAGGAACCACAGCTCTCAGACTCCATAGCTTCTGACCCCAAGTCCTTCCATGGCCTGGTGAGTTTGAGATGAGGGCAGTAGAGTGGTGGTGAAGAGCATTGATTTGTGAGTCTCCAGGGTTAAGTAATTTGCCTAGCATCACGCAGCTTATAAGTGGGAGAATTTCGAACTCATGCTTGAGTCTTGTCTAGCTCCAGTTTCTCAACCCATTAACTAAGGGTAATACTTCCTATTTTATAGGTTTGTTGTGAGAAGAAAGTGAGGTAGAGAATGTAAAATGTTAGCATATAAACATTAATAATATAATTATATATATAATAATGTTAAAATGTTAGCTATTATTACTCTCACTATTGTGTGAGTTGCCTATGTGATCATGTGAGTTACCATGAGCCTAGGAGATTAGAGACTGGTGTGTTTGTGTTTATGGGATCACTGAGCTGTGGCGAGGACACTCCCCAGGCTCAGGCCAGGAGGGATGCCGTGGCTTCATTTCTAAAGTTAAGGCTTTGTCTTGGAATGCCGGCATCCATGGTTTCTTTGTCCCAGACCTTCTACCCAGCCTGCTGTATCCTGGTTTCTTTTGCCAGGTCTGTACCTAAGGGGAATAGTTCAGGGTGCTTTTTGGCAGAGCATTACCTCTAGAAGCCATCCTCCATCTGTTTGGAGGAGGCAAATAAAAGGGAAAGGATTAGTGGGAGAGGGTCAGGGATGAACAGTAATGATATGGGGGGGTGCAGAAGAATTAGGAGGCTGTGTGTGCTCACCCCTCACTGAGCCATGGGTTTAGGAGGCAGATGGCAGCTGCATTAAGTGAACTAGAACTCAAACTGAAGGGAAAATGTCACCAAAAAAGAAGAAAAGCCCATAAGCTAGAAAGGGAAGGCAAAAATTGTTGTTGGCAAAAACTGTCCATGAAGAATCGCCATGTCACAGATCTCTCGGAAGCAAGGGGGCTGGCTCTTCTAAAGCAGTCACCCATGTGGAGAAATGTGCCCATCAGCATTTTTCTTCTCTATGGAAGTAGATGGAGGAGGCTGTGGACAGCAGGACCAGACTTTGTCTGGGCGTCCCACCATTAATCAGGGCTGATGTGACAGAACTCTCCGCATTAACATGCTGTTGGGTAGCAGTCCTTCACTTAGCCCAGCAGGGATCTTAGGCTCAGAGAGGGTGGGATCGTGGGCCTGTGGCAGCCAAAAGGACAGCAACAAACTGGCACCAGTGTGGGTACTTGCTGCCTTTCCCAAAGAGAAGCCAGTGCAGGAAGCACCACTAATTAACTCTCATTGTCCAGAGGGGAACCTGTATGGAAAGGGGATGGAACGAGCTGGAAAGAGCCCACCAAGGCTCATTTCCAAACTGCCCACAGGTTTTCTGGGGATGTTGGCATCTCTTCTCATGCCTGGTTGGGCACCACGGAGAGGGAGAGACAGCTGGAAAGTGACATCCTTCGCAGCATGTGTCATGGAAAGAGCTTGGGCTTTGGAGTCAGTGCAGGGCCCCATCTGACCCCCAGGCCCCTTGCTTATCAACTGTGTAACCTTGGGCGAGTTATATGTGCTCTCCAACCTGTTTCCTTATCTGTGAGATGAGGGAAAGAGTTTTAGTCTCACAGGGTTATTTTTTCCCCATAATTTTCTTAAGAAATCTTTCAAACATATGGAACAATTAAAAAAATTGTACAGTGAATACCCACATACTCACCATCTATAGGCCACAATTAACATTTTACCATACTTGGCTTGACTTATCTTTCCATCGAGTCGCAGTGTTATTTTGAAGATGAAATTAGTAGATGTTGAAATGTTTGGCACAGAGCTGGACACATAATAGACATCTTTCTGGAAAGTGGAGTTGGGGTAGTGAAGAGGCCTGGTGGGTGTTGACTGTGACAGAGGCAGAGTTGACCTTTGCATCTCCACTGTCTCCAGGACTTTGGTTTTCGCAGCCGGATCTCGGAGCACCTGCTGGATGTTGATGTGCTTTCCCCAGTCCTGGATGGAGCTTGTCGGCAGGTGAGTCTCTCTGGGTGGTGGGCTGAGCTGGGGCCTCATTTTCCTTCACAACCACTTTTTCAGATGACCCAGAACTGAGCCCTGCCCATCACAGGGTGCATTTCTGTAAGTCCTCTCCCTTCTAATTCATTAAGGCATGGTCCTGACTGCCTTTCACGGGGCTTCTGACGATTCCTGCATTGTTGCTATAAATTAAAGCCCTCTTCCACCATGTATTTATCCATTTATCCACTCATTCAGCAGCTGAAGAGTGGACTGTCTGCTCATGTGCAAAGCTCTGTGTAGATTGTAGATTTCAAGGCACTTCCCATCCTGGCCCATTCATCCTCTTTACATGCCCAGCCTACCTGCTGCTCACCAGCTGGGTCTGCTGCTCGCCATTGCTGGGGCACACTCTCCACCTCTGCCACCCCTCTGCCTGCCACTCTGCTTTCCCATTTTTCCCAGCAAGCTCTTTTTTTTTTGAGACGGAGTCTCGCTCTGTCGCCCAGGCTGGAGTGCAGTGGTGCGATCTCGACTCACTGCAAACTCCACCTCCCGGGTTCACGCCATTCTCCTACCTCAGCCTCCCGAGTAGCTGGGACTACAGGCGCTCACTGCCATGCCTGGCTAATTTTTTTGTATTTTTAGTAGAGACGGGGTTTCACCGTGTTAGCCAGGATGGTCGCTATCTCCTGACCTCATGATCCACCCGCCTCGGCCTCCCAAAGTGCTGGGATTACAGGCGTGAGCCACTGTGCCCGGCCCCAGCAAGCTCTTTTTTTGGTCCTGGAGGTTCACCTCTGACACCTCCTCCTCAAATGGGATGAATTGTTCCCTCTCTTTGCTCCGTTTAGTCACTCTTGTTTTGTTTGATGGTTGTTTGTCTGTCTCCCCTGCCAGATGTTAGCTCTGTGTGGGCATGGATGATGACTGACCCATGTGGGGTACAAAGATGACTCAAACACAGATCCTGTCCTTAAGGAGCTTCAAGCCAAGAAGACTTCTTTTTCTTTGTGGATTGGTTAGAATAGCAGTTCTGGCACATGATCTCTGCAAGTTTAAGGGAAGATTTGGTTCGGGCAAAATGGAAATTTGTTGGGTGAAACAAACAAGATGTTTAAATATGAACCTAGCCTTGGAGCCTTTAGTGAAATGTGTGCTAGAGGCAGGCTGGAGTTTTCAGGCCAGTTGCATTTGAGCCCAACATGTTTCTCTCAGCTCTGGCTGATAAAACCTTTCTGGGCCACTGTCCAGCCACCAGGTCCTTGCTGGATCTTGGTCATCCTGTTTGCGGTGCTAAAGAGATGTGAAGGCACAGGCAAAGGAAGGTGGGATTAGTCAGGAAAGGTTTGGAGCAGGCGAATTGTGAGGCTCCTTTGGCAGTAGGTAAGTGGGAAAGTTACTGAGTCAGTGGAGTGGAGGTGGATTCCATTGTTTGGGGTCCAACACCTGGCCAGTATCGGAATTACTTGGGAGCTTGAAAAAAAAAGAGATTTCTGGGTCTACCTAATACCTGATGTGGCCAGCAGCCTCTTTTTGGGCTATGCCACTTGCTGTAATGCAGTAGCAGGACCTGACTTGGTTTTGGTTCTCACGAGGTGCAGCCTCCTGAGGTGGCCATCCCTGGCAGAGGAAGCCCTAAGCCAGCGGTCCCCAACCTTTTTGGTATCAGGGACCAGTTTCTTGGAAGACAGTTTTTCCACAGATGGGGCCGGGGGTGGGGGCATTAGATTCTCACGAGGAGCATACAACCTAGATCCCTTGCATGCACAGATCACAATAGAGTTCATGCTCCTGTCAGAACCCAGTGCCACTGCTGATCTGACAGGAGGTGGAGCTCAGGTGGTAATGTTTGCTTGCCCGCCCACTGTTCACCCCCTGCTCTGTGGCCCGGGGCTTGGGGACCCCTCCCCTAAGCCATACCTTGTGACCTGCCTGTTGTGATGTGGGTAACAGTGCTCAGTGTGGCTGACCAAGTAGCCAAGGCTTTGCAGGCTCAGCTTCCAGCTGTCCACCATCTCTGGGGGTGGAGGGGTCGAGATGGGGAGGTGGAGCTGGAGGAGAGAGCAGCAGCCCCTTCATGGGACTGAACTGTAGATGCCATCTTCTGTCCTTCCTGTGCGCTCTTGCCCATTTTGCCGTATTTTCCATGTCTCTCTCAAGGACAGGACCAGGGCAGAGGGCTTAGAACTGAGCTATACTAGTTTTTGTTTATTTAAAATATTTGCAGTGCAGCTTTATTGAGATAAAATTGACATACAATAAACTGCACATTTATTTGATAAGTTTTATCGTATTATATACCTTCACAGCCATCACCACAAAAACCGATTATAGTGAATTAGACATAATACATTTCTTTCTTTCTTTTTTTTTTTTTGAGATGGAGTTTCCCTCTGTCACTTAGGCTGGAGTGCAGTGGCATGATCTCGGCTCACTGCAACCTCTGCCTCCTGGGTTCAAGCGATTCTCCTGTCTCAGCCTCCCCGAGTAGCTGGGACTACAGGCACCCACCACCACGCCTGACTAATTTTTTTTTTGTATTTTTAGTAGAGATGAGGTTTCCCCATGTTGGCCAGGCTGGTCTCGAACTCTTGACCTTAGGTGATCCGCCCGCCTTGGCCCCCCAAAGTGCTGGAATTACAGGCGTGAGCCACTGTGCCTGGCCGACATAATACATTTCATAATGAATTAGAAAAGTGATTATAAAATTATTTCAAATAATACAGAAGATCCAAGTTCTCAGCTTCCTGTAGCCTTACACAGGCAGGGACTATGGGTAGTTTCCATTCACATTTTTCATGTGCCTTTCCAGAAAATTTTCTGTGTACATATAAGCACGTATCTATTTTCTCTTATCTTTTTTCTTCCCATAAAAATTGGGATTGTGCTACCTAACCTGCTTGGAGATGTGCTCTTTAAATTTGAGAATAGGCCCTTGACTTATTTGAGTTATTTCATATAGATCTACCATATTCTTTTTGTTGGCTGCACAGTCTTCTGCTGTATGAATACACCATGGTTTATTTAACTGAGGACTGCATCTTAAACGAAAACAAGACCCTAGAGTTAAGGAGAGGGAAATGGTATTTTAGGCCAGAGGCTTAGGGCGTGCGATTGTCTCCCCTTTCTGAAGAATGCTGACCTTGGCTGATTTCCTCATCTGGTTCCTTTGCTTCCTTTTCTGGAGCAAAAAAGTTAAGGAAGAGGACCCTCTCTATCAAGAGGACTGTCCATCCGGGTATTTCCCCCGAGGATCCCCTTTTCTCTGTCAGTGGGGATAGTTCAGTTTCTCACAGAAATACAGGTGAAACAAGAAGGCAGAGGCCGGAAAGCTGTGGTCTGCAGCCAGCCCTCCTATCTGCTGCCTTTTTTCTTATGGTGTATGGCTGATAGCCCCGGAGTCTTTTCTGACTCAGGGCTCATCCCCCTATTTTTATTACTATCACCCCACTTTATTACTCATCTTATATTTTAGTTTGTTAAATGGAGTGGGCCTGTCACCTTGACAGGTGAGAGAGGGAGATATTTGATGAGCATGGTGTGGTCTGTAGGGGAAGACAAGTTGTGAGTTGCACCCTAGAAGGGAAAGGAGGTGGGATGGGAAAGGCTGCGTGCCCTGCCATTGTCTGCAGGCTCTGCCCATGCTGATGTGATGAGGAATGGCAGCCCTGGCAGGGAGCCCTTCTGTTGCAGGCACCGGGAGGTACTCACAGGCAGCATTTCTATTTTTAATGTAATTTGGGGGAGCTGGGTTTTAGTTCAAGCCCTGCCCTTCCTCACCCATCCAGATGGCAGGGTTAGCCACAGCTGCTGGAGCTTAGGCTGCCAGTGGAGAGGTGTGGGGGCTGTGGGCACAGGGCTGGGGACCCTACTGGGAAAGATGGAGTGAGCTGTCTCCCGCCCCACCTCTCCTGTTGACCCTGTGTCCCAGAACAGACGGGGCTCCTGTTGGTGTGACAGAAGGAGTGCAGGTCCTAGGATGGGGACTGGCACTGGCAGTCTTTTCTTTTTGTTTTTTACCTTAGGCTGGGGGAGAGGGAGAGGAATGTGGGAAGAGGAGCTAACATTGATGGCGTGCCTTCTTTGGGTCACGAGTTGGGCCTTACGTATATGAGCTGATTTAATCCTCACCAGAAGCCCTGTGAGTTGCAGTTTGCTATCCCATTTTATACAGCGGAGGAGACAGACTTCCCAGGCAGGAAGAGCTAGAACAAAGGGTTGATCCCAGGCTGACTACACTACTGTACCCCTGTGGAAAATATTTGAAATGATCATGAATATTTCTCCCCTCCAGGCTGGGTGACAGAGTGAGACCTTGCCTCAAAGAATAGTTCTTCCTGCCTCCTTTTTTTTATTTTTTTTTAACCAACTTGCTAAATGTCACTAGTCACCCAAGCTTTAAAATGAGATTTTTGTTCTGTTTTGTTTTACTTTTTGATGGATGATGTAATTGCTGACTGGGAAGGGGGCATCATTGTCTGCCGATGGGGCCAGGGTGCTTGGGGGGGCCCTGAATGTGGCGAAGGAGCACTTTGTGTTCCTTCAGGTGCCAGGTGGTGCCCTTTTTGTCTCGGGCACAGCTGTCTCTCTCATTCTACCAGGACTCCATCTCTCCAGGACTTATCCTTTCTCACATGCTTGCCTGTGGACCCTGATTCTGCCCTCTTAATTTCAGCACCCTTGTAATTCACTGGCACTGCTAATCTGGGCCTCTGTGGATTTGGAGTACTCATGAATTTCTCTGCTTTCTCTGCACAGCTCACAGTGCAGGCTTCCAGCAGCAGGAGGCAGGATTTTCTTTTTCTTGTGTGTTCTCCTTTGGCCTCTGGCTCCTGACTCTCTGTGTAGTGGCTGTGCTCTTCTGCCACATCTTCCCCAGGCCTCAAGGCTGACCCAGGGAGCAGCTGTGAGCCTGGGGGCTTAGCCAAAGCTTGGGGAAGCTTCACTGTGCAGTAGATCAACCTTCTGTTCTACGTCCCATATGGTCCCATCTTCTGGAGACCAACTTCTCAGTGCTTTTGTCGAAGCTTGAGAGCCAGCAGGAGGATGGAGGGACCCAAATGCAGTCCCTCCAACACAAACTTTTTATTGCTTCTCTCCTACAGGCCCAGCAACCACTGGGAATAGACGACAAGGATGACAGCCAGTCCAGCCAAGATGAGCTGCAGAGCAAGCAGTCCAAAGGCCTGGAGAGGTACCATAGGTGGGAGGCTATCCCCAGGGGTGTGCCTTCAGGTTGGTGTGGACTTGGGCAGAATTCTTGGCTTTGGTGGCTGGCCTGGCTCAGTGTACACTTGCTTGGCAGCAGGTTATGAACTGGCTGGATGGCCTTGCAGGGTCTGTGTGTGCACATGCGTGTGTATATGTATGTGCGTGTGTGTGTACTGGCAATGTGTGTATATGTTTGCATGCATGAGCAGACCCTTTGATTCTTCACCAAGATGGGAATGTGAAGTGCCACTGAGTGCAATTGGCAGGACTCTGGGCACCATTGTGGGGCCAGGGCTGATTAAGCTGTATGTGCGCCGGGTTATGGGCCAGGGCTGAAGAAACCTTGTGGAGGTCTGGAGGAGTCGCATTGGAGGGTTGGTACTGCAACTCAGAGCTCTGAGCCAGGGCCCTGCCACATCAGAAATGGCTGCAGCTATCTGTGAGAGTGCAATTGTGTGTGATGTGACAGGGGCTCTCAGCTTCTCAGGCCTGAGCCCCATGACAAGGGCTGCCACCCTAGAAGGAAGGAGAATGGTCATTTCACTTTTGGACCTGCAAAAACTGTCCATGACAGCTTCATGCATTTTTCTAGTTTGACCTCTTGAGTCTGGCTTCTCTTTTTCTCCCCACTTAGTTCTTCCACCCCTCCCTAGCCCCGGTGATGGTGAGCTCTGGGGATGGGTATACTTGTGAGTGTGTCCTGCCCTTACTCCTGAACCAAGCAGAGGCAGCATAGGGACCCCTGTGGAGCCTGACTCCAGTCTAGGTAAAAGAAGGGCTCAGGAGGGAGTCTCTCCTTCCCACATGTGTGGCTGCCTTGCCCTGCTGTGGCTCTCCACAGATGGATGTGGGGGTGGGGCTGGAGCATAACCCAGGAGGAGGCAACGACCTAGGTCCACATACTGTACTCCCCAGTTCTCTTCCCGCTCTCCAAATGGAGGGGCCTGACTCTGCTGCTCTGCCTGGCCTGACCAGGTTATCTCCTCCACTTCCACACGAGGAGCGGGCCCAGAGTCCCCCTCGCAGCCTGGCCACCGAAGAAGAGCCCCCCCAGGGCCCCGAGGGGCAGCCCGAGTGGAAGGAGGCAGAGGAGCTTAGGGAGGACTCTGCAGCCAGCCTCAGCCTGCAGCTGTCCCTCCAGAGGTAAGGATGAGGGGAAGCACCCTCATGAGGATGAGGGGTGGCGGCTGCTCTGCGTGTAGTGGGTATGTGTGCTAGTGCTGAGAGAGATGGGGTTGGGGTTGGCTTGGGGAGGGAGTGGGGAGCTGGGGCGGGTTTGTAGCCTCAGCAGCAGCAGCAGCAGCAGCAGAGGCTCTGCTTAGTGTCCCATGGGAGCTGGATATGAGGAAATGTACCTCTTGCTAGTCCTCAGTCTACAGCTGAAATCAAGTATGTGGTCTGATTAGAGGAACTTAGAAAATTGAATAAGGAGGTGTCTCTTTTGTCACAGCTGCCTCCCTGCAAGGGGTTGGAGCAGAGACTGGTATCACCCTGGCTGCTCCATTCCTGCCAGGGAAGCCCTTTCTCTAGTCCCCTCCCTACCAGCACCCCTGTTTCCAATAGTCATCCTACTTCTAGTCATTCAGCAACCCCAGCTGGAGCCCTGTTATGTGCTCGGCCCAGGGAGAGGGAAGCCCAGATCACTCTGGGTCCAGCTGAGAGGACCTTTTTTTCCTAGCCTAGTCCAGAGCGTGGTGGACATTTGCTAGTTCTGTCCCCCTAGCAAGAGAAAGATGCTGGTCTTAGAATTCACTGGGTTGGAATGAGTCACTAGGGAACCTGAGCAGCACTGATGTGCAGTCAACAGCATCCACTGAACACCTGCTGTGTACGGAGCTCCTGGGGTGCCATAACCTTCCTGCTTCCATTGAGAGGCAGGAGTCTCTAGTATTTGGTGCAAATAATTCAGGGAGAGGAAGGGCGGGGAGAGGGAGGTTTAAGACCCGAGGTAGGGAAATTGTTGGGGCTGTCTCTCTTGTCTCTGTCATAGCTCTTTGACCCCAAATGGTGTGCATCTTAAGCCTCTTGCTTTCTTACTGGCTTTAACACAGTTGTTTCCTTACTGCTATCAAGGGAGCAGGCCCCAAGCCCACCTGCTGCCCATGAGAAGGGCAAGGAGCAGCATTCCCAGGCCGAGGAGCTGGGCCCTGGTCAGGAAGAGGCAGAAGAGCCTGAGGAGAAGGTGGCGGTCAGCCCCACCCCGCCAGTCTCTCCAGAGGTGTAAGGGCCAGTTTTGCGTGTCTGCCCCTGTCCTCCACTGCGTGTGGGCTGCTTCAGTGCCTTTTCACTCTGGGGTGGTGGGAGGTGGGGCTCAGGCTCTAGCCAGGGTTTAGAGTGTAGGGAGATTAAGCATATCCTTGGTGGTCTGTGTGCGGCCTTGAGAGCCCCACGCAGGTGTGACTGATCCTTACCTGGGGTTAGCTTTGGTCCGTGGGGCTCCTGGTCAGGACTTGAGGTACAAGGGCAGATGAGGGGGTACCTCCTGGGTCATTTGCTAAACTTGTTAAATCATGTTTCCTGTGTACCAAGCACCGTTTTTCTCTTCAAAAATGTTGTTGAGGTATGCATGTACACTGCAGTACATAGGACTAAAGTGTACAGTTCAGTGAAAGTTTGCATCTGTGCACACTGTATAACGGCCACTCAAACAGGGAATGTCTCCATCCCTTGAGGAAGTTTCCTCGTGCCTCTCTCAACCCACCCACCCCAGGTCTTCACTGTTCTGGCCTCTGAGCTCCAAGTTCTGGCCAAAGGGTCATTTTTCCAGTTCTCCACTTCACATAAATGGAATTATACAGTATACAGGATTGATCTTTTGTGCTTGTGTTCAAAGCTTAATGTGTTTTTGTGACTCACCTATGTCGTTGAACCAAGTACTTCTAAAATTTAGAAATCGTTTAGCTTTTCTCCTTCCATTCTCACCCTTCCCCTTCCTACTCATTTTTCAGATGAGGAAACTGAGGCTCCGAGAAGTGAAGGGATTCATCTAAGGTCACATCGCTAGTCAGCGGCAGAATTAGAACTAGATTCTAGTCAGGGCACGGTGGCTCACGCCTGTAATCCCAGAACTTTGGGAGGCCGAGGCAGGTGGATCACCTGAGGTCAGGAGTTTGAGACCAGCTGGCCAACATGGTGAAACCCCGTCTCTACTAAAAATACAAAAATTAGCTGGGTGTGGTGGCAGTTGCCTATAATCCCAGCTACTTGGAAGACGGAGGCAGGAGAATTGCTTGAACCTGGGAGGTGGAGGTTGCAGTGAGCCGAGATCGTGCCACTGCACTCCAGCCTGGGCAACAGGAGCGAAACTCTGTCTCAAATAAAAACACTAGATTCTAGTCACTAGAGCCCTAGACTTCTGACTTTAGTCTGCAGCCACTGTTCCTTTTCTCTGCATGGAGAAAGACAAGGATCAGTACTTAAACATTTTCTCTTTGGTGAACTGACCAGGTCTAAAGGATTTGGGACTGACTCATGAGAAGAGACAGGTTTACACACACATTACTCACAAGTTCATGCACACATTACTCAGAGCTGGCAGGGCACGTGAGCTCAGGATCTCGTGTCATCACCATAACATTGCAGGAGTGGTGTAGGGAAGGGGTGGTCACGTCTTTCAGATGGTGATATATCCTACAATGAAAACTGTGACCTGGAGGAATTATACGGCTTTCCTGTCACCTTGGTGGCTGTGGTTAGCCAGTTCAGGATGCTTTCTGTGAGGACAGGAGGTGGGTGTAGTTCAGAGAGAGGAGGATTGGGCAGATGTCAGAGGGGTGTCTTCCCAGGACCTCTAGAGGGAAGCTTGGGCAGCAGGGCTCAGTTGGGGCCTTGGCTTCTCCAGCTCCTCACCAGTTGCCTTGGCTGATTCATTCCCTTGCCTTGTGTTTCTCCCGCCATCCCAGCGAGGCTGCCCCTGCTCGGGTCTCATAGATTCTTGACCACGCAGTTTCAGTTTACACCATCCCCTTAGGAAATGCCTTCTGTTCCTTTCCTGAGTCTCTTCAGGCCCATGGCTTCCTTGTTATTAATCTTTACAGCTGTATCAGGAATGGATAGGTTGTCTAGGTTTTGTGGGAGTGGCTGTGTCTGTCAGCTTCCAAAGGTGTAGTCAAGTTGGATCTGAAGGGTTAGGAGCAGAGGGCAGGCTAGAGGGAGCAGGTAGGGCCAGGAGGCAGCATGTGCCACTCACTGAATGCTTTCTGGCCAAGGACAGGACTAGGAAACAGGAAGATCCTCCCCGTGTCATGCCAGCATCTTTCATGAGGATTTGCAGAGAAGAGGGTAAAAGAATCAAAACCACCAAGTTGAGCATGAGAGGAGACATAACTTTTGTGGTAGTACCATGAAAACCATTTCACAGTGTTCCTAGGTGCCGTTTCCCCGCCCTCTGCTCTCCTTCTTCCCTGTTTCTCTCTGCTTTCCCTTCTTGCTTTCTCTCCCGTATCTTTGAGCTACTTGGTGGCCAGCCTGAAATGATTATGCTCCTGCAGAGCCTCCCCTTTGTCACTCACTGTAGGAAACTGGGTCCCACTGATTCTGATACCTGAGGAGTTGGCCTAGAAATCAGAGCTGTTTCTTCCCCTGGAGTCCTCAACTTCCCAATCATGTCATGGACCTTTCAGGCATTGTTTACTGCCTTGGACCTAAGCTAGCAGTTTGGGCTACTAGACCTTTAAAACAGAGCGAGGGAGAAGAGGTCCACTGACAGACAGCCCAGGTTGCCTCTGTGCAAGTTCACTGGTGCTCATAGCCTGGGCACATGCCCCACGCGGTGTGATGCCCCATCTTTCCACAGCATCTGTCCCTAGAGCTCCACATAGCTTGCAGCCTGCAGTAGAGAGAGATGTTAAAAGGTACCATCTCAGGGAAAAAAGATGTTTTCAGCCGAGGTTGGAAATGAGTTGGAGGGTTGATGAGGCGGAGAGCTGTGGGGAAGGCTCTTTCTGAGGGCAGGATTCTCAGAGGAGGTGGCAGCCACATGTCTTATATATGCATTAGTTGGGCTGTGTCAGGGGACTGAGAGGAAGCCAGGCTTTGGAAGGAAGGAGGAGATGGAGTTGGGAGCAGAAAATAATTGAAGGCATAGGCTCAAGATCATTTTTGGTCCGAGTTATGATTTTAGGAAAGGGGAAACGAAAGGTCTTTATGGTAATTCAGAGACAACAGTAACCTGTCCTGTCTTCCTCTCTCTCTAGTCTCAAGGTGCTGCAATGGGAATCCTAAGCCCTTGTTTTCCTCTACTGTTCTAATCCGATCCTGCCCGCTGCTTTCCATCTGCAGCGGGGCTCGAGCTGGAGGGAGAAGGGGTTCTGAGTCCCCAGCAGGGAGGACCAGCTCCCCTGTTTGACTCTTGCCCAGCCCTCTTTGTTTTGGGTCATGCCCGCACTTTCCGCTTAGGTTGACTGAGCCATCGTGCTAGCCCTGCAACAGCCTGAGTGCTGTGCGAGGAGGGTGTGTGGTGAGGCCACTTTCCACCGTAAGATTGAGGGACCTGGACGTGCAGACACATTCTGGCCTTTAGGAAAGTCACTCTGGGAGGCAAAATGCTTTATCCTGCTCATGCTTTCCTCATGCTTTATCCTGCTCATGCTTTATCCTGCTTAGAATGTTCTCAGGATTCCTCTTTGGGCATTTCCTTGAAGAACCAGAAAACAAGCAAAATAACTGTGCTTATTACTTTATACACATCTTTTTAATGGATACCATTATTCCTGATCTCACCACCCTCTTATGCATCCAGGTCTCTGAATTCCTTTTACTTATTTCTAAACATTTAATTAACTCTAAGCAGACGAAAATGTGCCCCCATGGGTAGACAGGGAACATGGCACTTAATATGCACGCTTGCTACATTTTTTGGCTTAGGGGAGCATCTTCTCCTGGCCCCCTTGGTGGTGTGATAGGGGAGCTTCCTATTCCTGGGCCTTCTTGGACTATTGTAGTTCTCAGAGCTAGGAGACCTGCTGCTGCTTCTTTCATGGGCCCACATACATTGGCCACTACTCAGTTTGGGAGGCAGAAAGCAGTCTCTGGGGACTGTTCCCAAATTGCTGCCATGAGCCTTAAGTAGCAGGCAGAGCTCTAGTGGGGAGGTGGTAACGGGGCTATGAGCCGTTCTAGGAAGGAATCCATTAGGGACAGAGCTTCACTCTCTCCCTGCTGCTGCCTGCTCTTGAGCTGCAGCTTCAGATTTTGATCTTGGGCCACAACCTCGTAAGTCTGCTGAGAGCCTGCTGGGGGCTACCCTTCTCTCTAGGCTCTTGGGGCCTTAAACAGCCACAGTGGGGCTTGTCCTATGGAACAAGCATTGACTGTATCTCTTGCCTGCCCTTGGGTGACATGTTTGACTCCTGATTGTGGGCCCTCCATTAGGATTCCATTTGTGATGTTCTGTATCCATTCTAACCTGGATGCAGAGGTGGGTAGACATTAACCTTGTGATGATATGCCATTCCCCACCCATGGTAGGCGATCCACAGAGCCTGTAGCTCCCCCAAAACAGCTCTCAGAGGCTGCACTAAAGGCCATGGAAGAGGCAGTGGCCCAAGTACCCCAGCATGACCAGAGGCACCTGCTGGAATCGAAGCAAGAGAAGATGCAGCAACTGCAGGAGAAGCTGTGCCAAGAGGAGGAAGAGGAGATCCTCCGGCTTCACCAGCAGAAAGAACAATCTCTCAGGTCCTGCCCTTCCCCTTAGGCATGCTTCCCGGGGCCTTTCAGGGATGTGAGGAGCCAGGGACACCCTCTCAGCCTGGGGACCACTGGGATGCCTATGGTTCTACCAAGACCAACTAAAGTTGGGAAACTTTACCCAACAATTTCTGCTTATATCTCATTGGTTACACCTAGTTGCAGAGAACACTGGGAAATGTAGTCCTTTAGCTGATCTCTTTACCCAGTAGAATAAAAGCAGGGTTCTGTTGGTAAGGAAGAAAGGGAGAATGGATATTGAGCTGTTAATGAGCCATCTGTCACAGTCCCAGGATGGGAAAGGCACTACAAAAAGGTGTTAACATATTTCATTTACTTGGCAATTTAACTAAAGGCTAAGCCTTGTCCTCTTGTACAGAACATCCAAGAGTGGTAGAAAATTATTATTTTTAGATGATACCTAGCAAAGTATATATAAAACATTTATGCTTAATTTAGAGAAAATAAAATAGAAAACCAACATACAAGTACTGGGAAGGTCGGAGCAATCTCTCATGAGCCCAAGGCAGGAAGCACTGACATAGGGTCTGTCCTTACATCACATCCTTGTGGGTCCTCCACCAGGGAGCATCCCAAAGAACAGACACCTCCAACCCCCTAGCATCCTCCTCTTCCAGCCAACTGAGAATTGGGGCAGGGGCCCACCCAAGCAGGATGTGATTTACCTTAAGGTGCGGCACCTTGGAGGAAATCCTGGCGCTGTGTCCCTGCCAGCCCACCAGTCTCCTCCCCTGTTGCTGGCCGCCCTGAGCTTGGCTGACTGTGCTTTCCATCTCTCTTCCAAGGCCCCTGACTCCAGAGGCCCTCTTAGGTTGTGGGGAAGACTGGCATGCCAAAAGTGTCTTGATTTATGGCCTAGAACATAGTAGTTGCTGAACAAATGGTAGCAATTACTTTTCAGTTGAAATCAATGCATATTCAGGCATTCTTGACTAAGTGATTTCTCTGTGGACAGTGCCTTGCCGGGCTTCAAACTAGTTCATCATCAGAACCTGTCTCTGTTTATGCGCAAGCCTTTCTGAGGAATGGGCTCTCCTTCCCTCTGCTGGGACCTTCCATGTGGTAGAAATTTCTGGAAGCCACAGCTGATCTTGTAACAAATATTTCTGGAATGAGAAGGCAGGCAGGCTGGCCCTTAGTTTCTTTCACTGTAAAATGAAGGGATTGGACTTAAAACTTCTAAAGTCCTGCCAGCTCTAACACTGTGTTGTTGTGTGTAAAATTTTTTTTTTTTTTTTTTGAGACGGAGTCTTGCTCTGTCGCCCAGGCTGGAGTGCAGTGGCACAATCTCGGCTCACTGCAAGCTCCGCCTCCTGGGTTCACGCCATTCTCCTGCCTCAGCCTCTCCGAGTAGCTGGGACTACAGGCGCCCGCCACCACGCCCGGCTAATTTTTTTGTATTTTTAGTAGAGACGGGGTTTCACCGTGGTCTCGATCTCCTGACCTCGTGATCCGCCCGCCTCGGCCTCCCAAAGTGCTGGGATTACAAGCGTGAGCCACTGCGCCCGGCCTGTTGTGTGTAAAATTTAGCCATAGGACAAACAGAAAACATTTCTGGGGAATCTAGAAGGGAAGATTTTTACTTAATTCAAATTTTCTCTCTCTTTTTTTTTTTTTTTTTTTTTTTGAGACAGAGTCTTGCTCTGTCGCCCAGGCTGGAGTGCAGTGGCTCACTCGGCTCACTGCAAGCTCCGCCTCCTGGGCTCATGCCATTCTCCTGCCTCAGCCTCCCGAGTGGCTGGGACTACAGGCACCTGCCACCATGCCTGGCTAATTTTTTTTTTTTGTATTTTTAGTAGAGACAGAGTTTCACTGGGTTAGCCAGGATGGTCTCGATCTCCTGACCTGATGATCCGCCTGCCTCAGCCTCCCAAAGTGCTGGGATTACAGGCGTGAGCCACTGTGCCCGGCCAAATTTTCTCTCTTAGTGGAAGAAAGTAATGGTGTTAGTATCTTGAAATAGGAAAGAATCCTAAGTCTTTTTTTGGCTTTAGGATTTGCTACAGAAGCTTTTCAAAGGAATTGTCTTCCGAATCATGTTTTTCCTAGACTTGAATTCCCTGAGCGCACAGCACACATCCCTGGTTGTGCGGGGCTGTGTGAGGAGTTACCCAAAAAGGATGTGGTTTGTGTAAGCAGGGGGATGTCTGCTTAGGATGAAATGGCCACTGTTGTTGGTGTGTAAATAAGATACCTTTCATAGACATCACGGCTTGCTTATAGTTTGGGGCTGGATGATGCTGTTCAAATTCAATTAATTTATTAAGCACCTGCTTTATGTCAAGCTACTATGTGTGGTACCTGGGATATAACAGATTTTAAGACAAGATTCTTTCTCTTGAGAAGCTCCCAGACTTGCAAGGAAAACAGAGATACAGAAAATGAATTATGATGCCATGTGACGCATGGTGCAGAGTAGCATGGGATAAGAAAGGTCCACATGTAAAGTCATGGGAACAGAAAGATGAATTGATGAGCTTGGAGGGAGTTGGAAAGACTTCCCAGAGAGGGAGCTGGATGTTGAGCAATGAATATGGGTTTGCCAGACAGAAAAGGGAATTCTTGGTGGAGGACCTAGGAAGGAAGAGTGTGGTAGAATGGAGGGATGGTGACTCAGCTGATGTGCCTAAAACAGAGTCTGTCGGAGTGAAAGAATGTGGAATCAGGTTGGGTGGCTATAGCTATCCTTGAGTGAGTGCCATGCTGAGGTAAAGCTGTTGACAGAGGGGAACCTTTGGAAGAAGTGCTGTACTACCGAAACCCAGAAGCCAGTAGTTTGCTTTTTTTTTTTTTTTTTGGAGATAGAGTCTTGCTCTGTTGCCCAGGTTGGAGTGCTGTGGTGCGATCTCAGCTCACTGCAACCTCTGCTTCCCAGGTTCCAGCAATTCTTCTGTCTCAGCCTCCCAAGTAGCTGGGACTACAGGTGTGTGCCACCATGCCGGCTAATTTTTGTATTTTTAATAGAGACGGGGTTTCGCCACTATAGCCAGGCTGGTCTCGAACTCCTGACCTCAAGTGATCCACCTGCCTCGGCCTCCCAAAGTGCTGGGATTACAAGCGTGAGCCACCAAGCCCGGCCAGTAGTTTGCTTCTTGAAGCAAAGGGGAGTTCATGGTCACTTCGTGATCCTGGGAGGTATTATGGGAGGCAGCCGTGGACCTAGAGACTGAGGTTAGACTCATCTTTAAGATTTAGGAAGCTTTGACTGGGCGCAGTGGCTCACACTTGTAATCTCAGTGCTTTGGGAGGCTGAGGCTGAAGGATCACTTGAGCCTAGGAGTTCGAGACCAGCCTGGGCAACATAGCGAGACTCCATCTCAACAATTAGCTGGGTTTGATGGTGCATGCCTGTGGTCCCAACTACATGGGATGCTGAGGCGAGAGGATTGCTCAAGCCCAGGAGTTTAAGGCTGCAGTAAGCCGTGATGACACCACTGCATTCCAGCCTGGACAACAGAGCAAGAACCTGTTTCCAAAAAGAAAAAAAAAAAAGATTTAGGAAGTTTCTTAGGCAGGCAACAGGGCTATTGGCGGCTGAGAGCCACAGCTTATGAATAGAAGAGAGACCCTTGTGGTTTCTCTGACAGCCTGGCCTTTCTTCTCCATCTCAGCTCCCTGAGGGAGCGGCTGCAGACAGCCATTGAGGAGGAGGAGGCCCGGATGAGAGAGGAGGAAAGCCAGAGGCTATCCTGGCTCCGAGCTCAGGTCCAGTCCAGCACACAGGCAGATGAGGACCAAATCAGGTAAGTGTGTGCTTACCTGTGAGCTGCCCAGCCCTGCGGAGGTGGCCCCAGGGTGCACAGGACCGTTCCCGTTCTACTCTGTCCACCCAGGGCTGAGCAAGAGGCTTCCCTGAAGAAACTGAGAGAAGAGTTGGAGTCTCAACAGAAGGCTGAGAGGGCCAGCTTGGAACAGAAAAATAGGCAAATGCTGGAGCAGCTCAAGGAAGAGATAGAGGCTTCAGAGAAGAGTGAGCAGGCTGCCCTGAATGCCGCAAAGGAGAAGGCTCTGCAGCAGCTGAGGGAGCAGCTGGAAAGGGAGAGGAAAGAAGTGAGCCAGTCAAGTGGAGACCTCACCCTCTGACCTGTGTCTGGGCTGCCTGGGGAGGGACTGAGTGCACAGGGAGAAGAAGGGCAAGTCTCGGGTGGGCGTGCAGGCTGGGGAGCCAGGTGGAGCGTAGGTCTCACACACAGACAGGCATGGGAGACAGCGAGGTGACCACCTGGGCCCATTACTCCATATGGACCAAATCGGCTCATGGCAGGGCAGAGGATGCAGCAGGCATCACGAGGCCCCTCCAGGGTCAGGCTGGATGGCAGTGGCGGCTGGAGGTTGTCAAGCAGAGAACCCTCAGAGGCTTGAGGGGGAGTGTCCTGTGGATTTGAGGAAAGCTCCTGACTGAAAGAGATTTAGCCAGACCAGAGGTTTTGAGACAAGGGCGCTGTGTCCCTCACTGTCTCTGAGGGACAGCTGCAAGGGCCTCACTCCCCATTCTCTCTCCTTTCTCAGGATGAGAGGCTAGCAACATAGCAGGGATTTTCTCTTTACCCATACTTCCTCTACTCCAGTCAGATAGTGGGCTTCTGAAGGTTTTAGCACAGTCTCTCTGAGCACTTGTAGTACAGTGCACGTCCCTACTCTTGCTGTAGTGTTTTCCATGTCTAATAGCTGCAGCTTTGCACCTCACCAAAATAAAAAGAACGTTCTACATGGCCTGACTTAATGACAGCATCCAACCTGGCCCCCCTGGCTTGGATCTTATTTACCAGCATGAGCACCATCTATGGACCTGTGGCCTAGTCTAAAGGCAGGGGGTGGGAGCAGAGAGCCGAAACTTACTGAAATGCCCCTCTCCTCTGACCTTCATGTTCCTGTTCATTTGCCAGTTGTAGACTTCAGGGGCTGAGTTATTTCAGAGGAACAAAGATGTGCTGTGCTTCCCCGTGTTTCCCTTGACCCTGATCTCGAGGGGTTGGGGGTCAGTAGTCTTCCTGACTCTGCCTCCCACCATGATCAGTACCTGGCCAGCTTCCCTCACAGTCCCTTTGCTCCTCCCCAGGCTGTGGCAATGCTGGAGAAGGAGCACAGTGCTGAGCTGGAGCGGCTCTGCTCCTCGTTGGAGGCCAAGCACCGGGAGGTGAGATGCAGCATCCTGGGCCCCCTTCATGGCTGATTAGCGGAATTCAGCCCCATCCCTGGCTACTAGGCAGTGAGCCTCTCCCTCCAGCCCTGGGGGATGGATGCCACGTCCTCAGAACACATCCCCACACAGCAGCTGTACAGTCTGTCTGAGGGTCACACTCCCCTGTGTGTGCGGGGGCCTCCTCAGGTGGTCTCCAGCCTCCAGAAGAAGATAGAGGAAGCTCAACAGAAAGAGGAGGCCCAGCTGCAGAAGTGCCTTGGGCAAGTGGAGCACAGAGTTCACCAGAAGGCTTATCACGTGGCTGAGTATGAGCACGAGGTGAGTGCTGCTCTGTGTCTTCCACAGTTGTGTGCGCCTGTCGTGGACTCTCTTACAGTCAGCTGAGCCGTCCTAGCCTCAGTGGCCTCCAGTTTGCTTTGGATGGTCAGCTGGGGTTAGCATTTCTGCTTCCATTTTTATGCCTTAGTTCCCTTGAAGCCAGGTACTCCTCCAATCTGATGCCCCTGTATGCATGTGGGGAGGGGGTGTTGGGGTATGGCTGTGTGCTGACCATGGGGTCATGACTGTGTGATGTCCATGTGTTGTGTGTGTGGGGGGAGATGAGGGAAATGTGTGTAAGACATAAGCAGGCCCTGAGTGCTGGTCCACCTCGGTTCTTCATGCCACATCCCTGCCATCTCTCCTGCAGCTCAGCAGTCTCCTGCGAGAGAAGCGCCAGGAAGTGGAAGGGGAGCATGAGAGGAGGTTGGACAAGATGAAGGAGGAGCACCAGCAAGTGATGGCTAAGGCCAGAGAGCAGTATGAAGCTGAGGTAGCTTGGCCACATCCCCTGTGCGCATGCACACACATGCACACACACATGCACACACACATGCACACACATGCACACACACATGCACACACATGCACTTGCACCCCGGGGTCCTTCCCACCTGGCTGTGGGGCAGAGGAAGGGGATAAACTGTGGTCAGGAATTATGGGAGGTTTTCCATCCTGATACCCTGCCACGATGATGTTTTTTGCCTTTTTTATTAAAGCGTGAGAAAAACCTCCACCTAATGAGGGGCAATTCCACTTTTATCAGACAGGCTGCACTTTCTTCTGATAGTAAAAAGAACCCCCACACATTGAGCTTGTACTGTGTGCCAAGAACTGTTCTGAGCTCTTTATCTATTTTAACTCATTTAGTCCTCACACCAGCCTTAGGAAGGATCTACTATCATTATCTCCATTTTAAAGATGAGGACACTGAGACTTGGAGAGTTTAAGTAGCTTCCCAAGATCACACCCAGCTAATAAGTAGAAGAGCTAGGATTCAAGCCCAGGCTGTCTGACTCCAAAGCCTTCAGTTTCCTCACTGCAACGCCATGTCACAGGGGTTCCTCAACATCTCGGGACACCAAGAAATAGACTGGCAAGAGCCAAGTAATACTGATATTCTCCCTCCCCATTTTAAGCCTTTGGCCTTAAGGTAGGAAAGTTCAGCGACTTGAGTGTACCCAAGCTGGCCTGCCTTGCTCACATTAAGGGTGAACAATGGGTGGGTAGAGGGTGGCTGATGGTAGCCCACAGCTGGGCCCCTGCGGGGCGTTAAGACTACTGCTCCAGTAACTGGAACCAGTATCCCAGACTCTTTCTAGATCTTTCCCAGGGCAGAAATAGCAGTCCCATGATGAAATTTGCCACATCCCTTCCCCCCAACCAATTATGACCTTGCTGAAGAATAGTGATAATTTATCAGTGACCTCTCATTCCTTAAGGAGGAAAAGTTGTATATGGTGGAGCCATAGGAGAGCCAGAGAGGGAATCTGTCGTGGTATCTGGCCAGCCTCTGCTTCAGCTGTAGGCTTGCTGGGGCCAGGGCCGGTGCTGTGCTTGTAACCCTCCTCTTCTCCAAGAGCTGGCTTTAGGGAGCCGATGGTATCCCTGATCTTACTGATGCAAGGCTGCAGGGCTGGGGGAGCTGTGATTTTTGTGGTGGAAGGGGCCGCCACAGCTTCCCACCAATGGGTCCACCCTCCTTGCAGGAGAGGAAGCAGCGGGCTGAGCTTCTGGGGCACCTGACCGGAGAGCTGGAGCGCCTGCAGAGGGCCCATGAACGAGAACTGGAGACTGTGAGGCAGGAGCAACACAAGCGTCTTGAGGACTTGCGGCGCCGGCACAGGGAGCAGGTGAGGGGTCTGGAGCAGGGTGAGCCCACTGTGACCCCTCCATGCACAGTAGGAATGTGCTGGAAGCAGACGCATGGCCCCAGCAGGTTGAAGCCTGACAGGTTCTGGAGTAAGAGTCTCTCACTGGCCATCTCCAAGCTGGGGCATCCTTGCTACTTGGTTTTCTGGGCCAGGGAACACACTCAGGATTAGAACTAGAGGTCAGCCCCTGTAAGGCATTGGGGTTGGCACTTTGCGTCTCCTTGCCCCAGCGGGAAGTAAACAAGGTGTGGAGCCTTCCTGGGAGGCTGCAGGGGCACACAGCGAGGAAGCCTGAGCCCAGAGTAGAGGTTGCGATGTGGCATGGTGGGTTCTGGAACCCTCTCCTGCCCCTCAGCTAATGCCTTACACTCTTTCTATGCTTATGTGTTTCTCTTTCTGGGCAGGAAAGGAAGCTCCAGGATTTAGAGTTGGACCTTGAAACCAGAGCTAAAGATGTCAAGGCCAGATTGGCTCTGCTGGAGGTCCAGGTGAGGGATCTGCAGGAGTTCTTGACCTCAGAGTCACAGCTCCTCTAGCAGAGGGCAGGCTCTGCCCCTCATAGCTGGGCTCTCCAGCCAGCCAGAAAATCCTGTCTCTTCCCTGTAAGGAGGAGACCGCCCGGAGGGAGAAGCAGCAGCTGCTTGATGTGCAGAGGCAGGTTGCTCTGAAGAGTGAGGTTTGTCTCCCTGTTTTGTCCTCCCTCCTGTTTTTCCTCCATTTCATGTCTTTCTTCTCCCTGTCCCCACATTTTGTTCATCTGATCTGTCCAGGGCACTGGGGTTCCAAACTCTGTTGGCCAGTGTTCCACAAATAGTGCCACTCTGTGGACCCCACTTGGGAACCTCAAGGGAGTGGGGCTGTGGTGGGACAGGAGCCTGAAGACCTCTTGAACTCAGAGGTGGCGACTTCAGTGGCTCTGAGTTCATCCCCAGCCTGTCCTCCTTTGGCTTCCCTACCCTCTAGTGCTGTCTGCTCCCTGTCTTATCCCTGTGCTGTCTCTGCGTGCTTCTATCTTTCCTTTTGCCCCTAGGAAGCCACAGCCACCCATCAGCAGCTGGAGGAGGCACAGAAGGAGCACACCCACCTGTTGCAGTCAAACCAGCAGCTCCAAGAAATTAATGATGAGCTGCAGGACCGCAAGCTGAAGCTGGAGTCCCAAGTGGATCTGCTGCAGGCTCAGAGCCAGCAACTGCAGAAACACATCAGGTGGCGTGGGCACCCTGCACTTAGCCCCGCTGGCTGCCTCCTGCCTGCCCTCTGACCTCTGCTGCTTGTGTCATAGCCCAGTTAATAGGGAGAGGTGGAGTCCCAGCTTGGGAGCTAGGCAGAAGAGCCTGTGGCTACATTTTGTAGGGAGTTGGGGTTGTTAAGATTCTGTGAAAAGCAGGGTATCTCTGGTGCTATTATTCATGCCTCAGCCCTTCCTCAGGGACTTTGACGGATGGGAGTGAGGGGGTGGAGATGGTTCTGACCCACTTCACCCCTCCCCCACATCCCCAGCCACCACCCTGCCTCTCACTCCCCTTTCCTTCCACAGCAGCCTGGAGGCTGAAGCTCAAAAGAAGCAGCACCTGTTGAGAGAAGTGACAGTTGAGGAAAATAATGCTTCCCCACATTTTGAGCCAGATCTCCACATTGAGGACCTGAGGAAATCCCTTGGGACAGTGAGCTGAGGGCTGGGGGCTGGGGCACCAGGATGGTGTGGGGCATTGGGAGGGGCTGGGCCTCAGAGGAGTACTTCCAGAGGGGACAGGTCATCAGGAGGGGTGGAACCTCAGAAAGGGAGGAGTAAAGCCGAGGCATCAGGAGGGGCTGGCTCTGCTCTCTATGGGACCTGGTCTGTTCTTATTCCCAGCTACCAGTCATCTCCACCAGTCAGATGATATCTATAAGTAAACAGTGCCTGGCAGCTGGAGAGCCATTTCCTTGTCTAGACCACTGGGAGGGGCTTTGGGGTCTTGAACCTGCAGGTGTCTCTTTTGCTACACTCAGTGGACTTTTCTACCATGTGTCCCTAGAACCAGACCAAAGAGGTGTCTTCTTCTCTTTCCCAGAGCAAGGAGGACTTATACTTGGACAGGTGAGTTCCCACAGCCTGTCTTATTTGAGGTTAGGGTACCATGAAGGGGGTTAAGTGAGTACCTGCATCATAGAGCTTGGGTGAGCTGAAGTGAGGAGACAGTGATCACCAGTGGGGCTTAGTTCATGGGGAAGGCTCCGGAGGATTAAGGAATCTTCTCTGGCAAGCCAGGAAACTGCCCACTGTGACCTTTGACATGGCATTCTCCTCTAGTGGAGAAGCAGATTGCTGGAAGTGTCTGGTCATCTATCTGGAGGCCCCAGGCCCGATCCCTCTCAGAATCAGGGTGAGGGCACTGTCAGTCCCAGGCACTGCGCACTGTGGGTATTGAACAGTGGCATCCCTGCACTCACAGTGCCCAGCCCCAGCCCAGCAGCTCTGGTCTGTGCTCAGGGTGGGCATCTGCTGGGGAAGGGGCTGTGTGACCCAGAGCAGAGTTCTTAGAGGCTTCTGTTTTCCTTCTTCAACTCTCCTGCTCCAGCCTGTCCTCCCACAATGTCTGGCACCTCCTCTCTGCTGAGGGGGTAGCCCTCCGTAGTGCCAAGGAGTTCCTTGTGCGACAGACACGCTCCATGCGGAGGCGGCAGACAGCTCTGAAAGCTGCCCAGCAGCACTGGCGCCATGAGCTGGCCAGTGCGCAGGAGGTGGCCAAAGACCCACCAGGCATCAAGGCCCTGGAAGATAGGCGCAAGAACCTGGAGAAGGTCAGGAGCTTTGGGAAGGGCCTGCCAGCCCTGTGTGGGGGAGGCAGGGGGAGTCAGCAAAACAGTCATTTGGGCTCCCCCTCAGTTGGTCATTCTCGGGACTCCATGAGAGTGGCCACCTTGGCCCTGGGTCACTTATATTTACGTGGCAATGCATAGCATGCAAACACCTTTTCTAGTAGTAAATAATTTGAAGCTTATGATAACACTATTAGTCCATTTTCATGCTGCTGATAAAGACATACCAGAAACTGGGAAGAAAAAGAGGTTTAATTGAACTTACAGTTCCTCGTGGCTGGGGAGGCCTCAGAATCATGGCAGGAGGCGAAAGACACTTCTTAAGGTGGTGGCAGCAAGAGAAAATGAGGAACAAGCAAAAGCAGAAACCCATGATAAACCCATCAGGATCTCGTGAGACTTATTCACTATCATGAGAACAGTATGGGGGAAATGGCTCCCATGATTCAAATTATCTCCCACCAGGTCCCTCCCACAACATGTGGGAATTACGGGAGTACAATTCGAGATGAGATTTTGGTGGGGACACAGAGCCAAACCATATCATTCCACCCCTTGCCCCTCCATATCTCATGTCCTCACATTTCAAAACCAATCATGCCTTCCCAACAGTCCCCAAAGTCTTAACTCATTTCAGCATTAACCCAAAAGTCCACAGTCCAAAGTCTCATCTGAGACAAGGCAAGTCCCTTCTGCCTATGAGCCTGTAAAATCAAAAACAAGCTAGTGACTTTCTAGATAGAGTGGGGGTACAGGCATTGGGTAAATACAGCCATTCCAAATGGGAGAAATTGGCCAAAACAAAGGGGTTACAGGGCCCATGCAAGTCCGAAATCCAGTGGGGTAGTCAAATTTCAAAGCTCCAAAATGATCTCCTTTGACTCTGTGTCTCACATCCAGGTTAAGCTGATGCAAGAGGTAGGTTCTCATAGTCTTGGGCAGCTCCGCCCCTGTGGCTTTGCAGGGTACAGCAATGCAGCTGAAGGCAAACACTTCCCGGCTGCCTTCACAGGCTGGCATTGAATATCTGTGGCTTTTTGAGGTGCGCAGTGCAAGCTATTGATGGATCTACCATTCTGGGGTCTGGAGGATGGTGGCCCTCTTCTCACAGCTCTATTAGGCAGTGCCCCAGTAGGGACTCTGTGTGGGGTCTCTGACCCCACATTTCCCTTCTGAACTGCGCTAGCAGAAGTTCTCCATGAGGGCCCCACCCCTGTAGCAGACTTTTGTCTGGGCATCCAGGTGTTTCCATACATCTTCTGAAATCTAGGCAGAGGTTCCCAAACCTCAATTCTTGACTTTTGTGCAGCCCCAGGCTCAACACCACGTGGAAGTTGCCTCTGAAACCATGGGCCAAGCTGTACCTTGCCCCCTTTTAGCAATGGCTGAAGTGGCTGGGATTTAGGGCACTAAGTCCCTAGGCTGCACACAGCATGGGGACCCTGGGCCTGGCCCACGAAACCATTTTTTCCTTCTAGGCTTCTAGGTCTACGATGGGAGGGACTGTCATGAAGACCTATGACATGTCCTGGAGACATTTTCCCCATTGTCTTGGGGATTAACATTCTGCTCCTTGTTACATATGCAAATTTTTGCAGTTAGCTTGAATTTCTCTTCAAAAAATGGGTTTTTCTTTTCTTTTTATTTTTTAATTATACTTTAAGTTCTGGGATACATGTGCAGAACATGCAGGTTTGTTACATAAATATATACGTGCCATGGTGGGTTGCTGCACCCATCAACCTGTCATTTACGTTAGGTATTTCTCCTAATGCTATCCCTCCCCAGCCCCCAACCCTGACAGGCCCTGGTGTGTGATGTTTCCTTCCCTCTGTCCATGTGTTCTCATTGTTCAACTCCCACTTATGAGTGAGAACATGCAGTGTTTGATTTTCTGTTCCCGTGTTAGTTTGCTGAGAATGATAGTTTCCAGCTTCATCCATATCCCTAGAAAGGACATGAACTTATCCTTTTTTATGGCTGCATAGTATTCCATGGTATATATGTGCCACATTTTCTTTATCCAGTCTATCATTGATGGGCATTTGGGTTGGTTCCAAGTCTTTGCTATTGTGAACAGTGCTGCAATAAACATACGTGTGCATGTGTCTTTATAATAGAATGGTTTATAATCCTTTGGGTATATACCTAGTAATGGGATTGCTGGGTCAAATGGTATTTCTGGTTCTAGATCCTTGAGGCATCACCACACTGTCTTCCACAATGGTTGAACTGATTTACACTCCCACCAACAGTGCAAAAGCGTTCCTATTTCTCCACATCCTCTCCCAGCATTTGTTGTTTCCTGAATATTTAATGATTGCCATTCTAACTGGCGTGAGATGGCATCTCATTGTGGTATTGATTTGCAGTTCTCTAATGACCAGTGATGATGAGCTTTTTGTATGTGTTTGTTGGCTGCATAAATGTCTTCTTTTGAGAAGTGTCTGTTCATATCCTTTGCCCACTTTTTGATGAGGTTGGTTGTTTTTTTCTTGTAAATTTGTTTAAGTTCCTTGTAAATTCTGGATATTAGCCCTTTGTCAGATGGATAGATTGCAAAAATTTTCTCCTATTCTGTAGGTTGCCTGTTCACTCTGATGATAGTTTCTTTTGCTGTGCAGAAGCTCTTTAGTTTAATTAGATCCCATTTGTCAATTTTGGCTTTTGTTGCTATTACTTTTGGTGTTTAGTCATGAAGTCTTTGTCCATGCCTATGTCCTGAATGGTATTGCCTAGGTTATCTTCTAGAGTTTTTATGGTTTTAGGTCTTACATTTAAGTCTTTAATCCATCTTGAGTTAATTTTTGTATAAGGTGTAAGGAAGGAGTCCAGTTTCAGTTTTCTGCATATGGCTAGCCAGTTTTCACAACATCATTTATTAAATAGAGAATCCTTTCCCCATTGCTTGTTTTTGTCAGGTTTGTGAAAGATCAAATGGTTGTAGATGTGTGGCGCTATTTCTGAGGCCTCTGTTCTGTTCCATTGGTCTATATCTCTGTTTTGGTACCAGTACCATGCTGTTTTGGTTACTGTGGCCTTGTAGTATAGTTTGAAGTCAGGTAGCATGATGCCTCCAGCTTTGTTCTTTTTACATAGGATTGTCTTGGCTATACAGGCTCTTTTTTGGTTCCATACGAAATTTGAAGTAGTTTTTTCTAAGTCTGTGAAGAAAGTCAGTGGTAGCTTGATGGGGATATCATTGAATCTATAAATTATTTTGGGCAGTATGGTCATTTTCACAATATTGATTCTTTGTATCCATGAGCATGGAATGTTTTTCCATTTGTTTTTGTCCTCTCTTACTTCCTTGAGCAGTGGTTTGTAGTTCTCCTTGAAGAGGTCTTTCACATCCCTTGTAAGTTGGATTCCTAGGTATTTTATTCTCTTTGTAGCAATTGTGAATGGGAGTTCACTCATGATTTGGCTCTCTGTTTCTCTATTATTGGTGTATAGGAATGCTTGTGATTTTTGCACATTGATTTTGTATCCTGAGACTTCGCCGAAGTTACCGATCAGCTTAATTAAGGAGATTTTGGGCTGAGACAATGGGGTTTTCTAAATACACAGTCATGTCATCTGCCAACAGAAACCATTTGACTTCCTCTCTTCCTATTTGAATACCCTTTATTTCTTTCTCTTGGCTGATTTCCTTGGCCAGAACTTCCAATACTATGTTGAATAGGAGTGGTGAGAGAGGGCATCCTTGTCTTGTGCCGGTTTTCAAAGGGAATGCTTCCAGTTTTTGCCCATTCAGTATGATATTGGCTGTGGGTTTGTCATAAATAGCTCTTATTATTTTGAGATACGTTCCATCAATACCTAGTTTATTCAGAGTTTTTAGCATGAAGGAGTGTTGAATTTTATCGAAGGCCTTTTCTGCATCTGTTGAGATAATCATGTGGTTTTTGTCATTGGTTCTGTTTGTGTGTTGGATTGCATTTATTGATTTACATATGTTGAACCAGCCCTGCATCCCAGGGATGAAGCCAACTTGATTGTGGTGGATAAGCTTTTTGATGTGCTGCTAGATTCAGTATTTTATTGAGGATTTTCACATCGATGTTCATCAGGGATATTGGCCTGAAATTTTCTTTTTTTGTTGTGTCTCTGCCAGGTTTTGGTATCAGGATGATGCTGGCCTCATAAAATGAGTTCGGGAGGAGTCCTTTTTCTATTGTTTGGAGTAGTTTCAGAAGGAATGGTACCAACTCCTCTTTGTACCTCTGGTAGAATTTGGCTTTAAATCATCTGGTCCTGGTCTTTTTTTGATTGGTAGGCTTTTAATTACTGCCTCAATTTCAGAACTTGTTATTGGTCTATTCAGGGATTCAACTTCTTTCTGGTTTAGTCTTGGGAGGGTATATGTGTCCAGGAATTTATCCATTTCTTCTAGATTTTCTAGTTTATTTGCATACAAGTGTGTATAGTATTCTCTGATGGTAGTTTGTATTTCTGTGGGATCAGTGGTGATATTCCCTTTATTATTTTTTATTGTGTTTATTTGATTATTCTCTTTTCTTCTTTATTAGTCTGGATAGCAGTCTATCTATTTTGTTAATCTTTTCAAAGAACCAGCTCCTGGATTGATTGATTTTTTTGAAGGGTTTTTTGTGTCTCTTTCTCTTTCAGTTCTGCTCTGATCTTAGTTATTTCTTGTCTTCTGCTAACTTTTGAATTTGTTTGCTCTTGCTTCTCTATTTCTTTTAATTGTGGTGTTAGGATGTCAATTTTAGATCTTTCCTGCTTTCTCCTGTGGGCATTTAGTGCTGTAAGTTTCCCTCTAAACACTGCTTTAGCTGTGTCCCAGAGATTCTGGTACCTTGTGTCTTTGTTCTCATTGGTTTCAAAGAACTTACTTGTTTCTTTTTTTTTTTTTTTTGAGACAGAGTCTTGCTCTGTCACCCAGGCTGGAGTGCAGTGGCACGATCTTGGCTCACTGCAAACTCCGCCTCCCAGATTCAAGTGATTCTCCTGCCTCAGCCTCCTGAGTAGCTGGGATTACAGGTGTGTGCCACCATGCCCCATTAATTTTTGTATTTTTAGTAGAGACGGGGTTTCACCATGTTTGTCAGGCTGGTCTCGAGCTCCTGACCTCGTGATCCTCCTGGCTCAGCCTCCCAAAGTGTTGGGATTATAGGCCTGAGCCACCGCACCCAGCCTTGAGTGAGTTTCTTAATCTTGAGTTCTAATTTGATTGCACTGTGGTCTGAGAGACTGTTTGTTATGATTTCTGTTCTTTTGCATTTGCTGAGGAGTGTTTTACTTCCAATTACGTGGTCAGTTTTAGAATAAGCGCTATGTCGTGCTGAGAAGAATGTATATTCCATTGATTCCGAGTGGAGAGTTCTGTGGATGTCTATTAGGTCCACTTGGTCCAGAGCTGAGTTCAAGTCCTGAATATCCTTGTCAATTTTCTGTCTTGTTGATCTGTCTAATATTGACAGTGGGGTGTGGGAGTCTTAGTCTCTTTGTAGGTCTCTAACAACTTGCTTTATGCATCTGGGTGCTCCTGGGTGCATATATATTTTGGATAGTTAGCTCTTCTGCCTTTACCATTATGTAATGCCCTTCTTTGTCTTTTTTTATCTTTGTTGATTTAAAGTCTGTTTTATCAGAGACTAGGATTGCAACCCTTGCCTTTTTTTGCTTTCCATTTGCTTGGTAACTATTCCTCCATCTCTTTATTTTGAGCCTATGTGTGTCTTTGCACATGAGGTGGGTCTCCTGAATACAGCACACTGGTGGGTCTTGACTGTTTATCCAGTTTGCCAGTCTGTATCTTTTAATTGGGGGCAGTTAGCCTGTTTACATTCAAGGTTAATATTGTTATGTGTGAATTGATCCTGTCATTATGATGCTAGCTGGTTATTTTGCCCATTAGTTGATGCAGTTTCTTCATAGCATCGATGGTCTTTACAATTTGGTATGCTTTTGCAGTGGCTGGTACCGGTTGTTCCTTTCCATGTTTAGTGCTTCCTTCAGGAGCTCTTGTAAGGCAAGCCTGGTGGTGACAAAATCTCTCAGCATTTGCTTGTCTGTATGGATTTTATTTCTCCTTCACTTGTGAAGCTTAGTTTGGCTGGATATGAAATTCTTTTCTTTAAGAATGTTGAATATTGGCCCCCACTCTCTTCTAGCTTGTAGGGTTTCTGCAGAGAGATCCGCTGTTAGTCTGATGGGCTTCCCTTTGTAGGTAGCCTGACCTTTCTCTCTGGCTGCCCTTAACATTTTTTCCTTCATTTCTACCTTGGTGAATCTGACAATTATGTGTCTTGGGGTTGCTCTTCTCGAGGAGTATCTTTGTGGTGTTCTCTGTATTTCCTGAATTTGAATGTTGGCCTGTCCTGCTAGGTTGGGGAAATTCTCCTGGATAATATCCTGAAGAGTGTTTTCCAGCTTGGTTCCATTCTCCCCATCACTTTCAGGTATACCAATCAAACGTAGGTTTGGTCTTTTTACATAGTCCCATATTTCTTGGAGGCTTTGTTTGTTCCTTTTCATTCTTTTTTCTCTAATCTTGTCTTCATGCTTTATTTCATTGTTGATCTTCAATCTCTGATATCCTTTCTTCCACTTGATTGATACAGCTATTTATACTTGTATATGCTTCACGAAGTTCTCGTGCTTGTTTTTCAGTTCCATCAGGTCATTTATGTTCTTCTCTAAACTGGTTATTCTAGTTAGCAATTCCTCTAACCTTTTTACAAGATTCTTAGCTTCCTTGTATTGGGTTAGAACATGCGCCTTTAGTTCAGAGGAGTTTGTTATTACCCACCTTCTGAAGCCTACTTCTGTCAGTTTGTCAAACTCATTCTCCGTCCAGTTTTGTTCCCTTGCTGGTGAGGAGTTGTGATCCTTTGGAGGAGAACAGATATTCTGGTTTTTGGAATTTTCAGCATTTTTGTGCTGGTTTTTCCTCATCTTCATGGATTTATCTACCTTTGGTCTTTGATGTTGGTGACCTTCAGATGGGGTTTTTGTGTGGATGTCCTTTTTGTTGATGTTGATGCTATTCCTTTCTGTTCGTTAGTTTTCCTTCTAACAGGCCACACTGCTGCAGGTCTGCTGGAGTTTGTTGGAGGTCCACTCTATACCCTATTTGCTTGGATATCACCAGCGGAGGCTGCAGAACAGCAAAGATTGCTGCCTTTTCCTTCCTCTGGAAGCTTCGTCCCAGAGGGGCACCCGCCAGATGGCAGCTGGAGCTCTCCTGTATGAGGTGTCTGTTGACCCCTGCTAGGCGGTGTCTCCCAGTCAGGAGGCACGGGGGTCAAGGACCCACTTGAGGAGGCAGTCTATCTCTTAGCAGAGCTCGAGTGCTGTGCTGGGAGATCTGCTGCTCTCTTCAGAGCCAGCAGGCAGGAATGTTTAAGTCTGCTGAAGCTGCGCCACAGCTGCCCCTTCGCTCAGGTGCTCTGTCCCAGGGAGATGGGAGTTTTATCTATAAGCCCCTGACCGGGGCTGCTGCCTTTCTTTCAGAGATGCCCTGCCCAGAGAGGAGGAATCTAGAGAGGCAGTCTGGCTATAGTGGCTTTGTGGAGCTGTGGTGGGCTCCATCCAGTTTGAACTTCCTGGCGGCTTTGTTTACACTGTGAGGGGAAAACCACCTACTCAAGCCTCAGTAATGGCAGACACCCCGCCCCCACCAAGCTCGAGCATCCCAGGTCGACTTCAGACTGCTGTGCTAGCAGCATGAATTTCAAGCCAGTGGATCTTAGCTTGCTGGGCTCTGTCGGGGTGGGATCTGGAACTAGACCACTTGGCTCCCTGGCTTCAGCCCCGTTTCCAGGGTAGTGAATGGTTCTCACTGGCATTCCAGGTGCCCCTGGGGTATGAAAAAAACTCCTGCATCTAGCTCGGTGTCTGCCCAAATGGCTGCCCAGTTTTGTGTTTGAAACCCAGGGCCCTGGTGGTGTAGGCACCCAAGGGAATCTCCTGGTCTGCAGGTTGCAAAGACTGTGGGAAAAGCATAGTATCTGGGCCGGAATGCACTGTCCCCAAAGTCACAGTCCCTCTTGTCTTCCCTTGGCTAGGGGAGGGAGTTCCCTGACCCCTTGTGCTTCCCGGGTGAGGTGACACCCACCTTGTTTTGGCTTGCCCTCCATGGGCTGTACCCATTGTCTAACCAGCTCCAATGAGATGAGCCAGGTACCTCAGTTAGAAATGCAGAAATCACCTGCCTTCTGCGTTGATCTCACTGGAAGCTGCAGACTGGAGCTGTTCCTATTTGGCCATCTTGCCAGCCACCCCAGGGTTTTTCTTCTCTACTGCATCATCAGGCTGCAAATTTTCTTAACTTTTATACTCTGTTTTTCTTTTTAAAATGAAATACTTTTAACAGCACCCAAGTCACCTTTTGAATGCTTTGCTGCTTAGAAATTTCTTCTGCCAGAGACACTAAGTCATCTCTCTCAAGGTCAAAGTTCCACAGATCTCTAGGGCCGGGGCAAAATGCTGCCAGTCCGTTTGCTAAAACATAACATGTGTCACCTTTGCTCTAGTTTCCAACAAGTTCCTCATCTCCATCTGAGACCACCTCAGCCTGGACCTTATTGTTGATATCACTATCAGCATTTTTGTGAAAGCCATTCAACAAGTCTCTAGGAGGTTCCAAACTTTCCCACATTTTCCTGTCTTCTTCTGAGCCCTCCAAACTGTTCCAGCCTCTGCCTGTTACCCATTTCCAAAGTCGCTTCCACATTTTTGGGTATCTTTTCAGCAACACCCCACTCCTGGTACCAACTTACTGTATTAGTCCATTTTCATGCTGTGGATAAAGACATACCTAAAACTGGGAAGAAAAAGAGGTTTAATTGAACTTAAAGTTCCACTGGGGAAATGATTCTGGGGAAGCCTCAGAATCATGGCGGGAGGCAAAAGGCACTTCTCACGTGGTGGCAAGTGAAAATGAGGAAGAAGCAAAAGCAGAACCCCCTGCTAAGCCCATCAGATCTCGTGAGACTTATTCACTATCACGAGAACAGTATGGGGGAAATGGCCCCCATGATTCAGATTATTTCCCTCCATGTCCCTCCCTCAACACATGGGAATTGTGGGAGTATAATTCAAGATGAGATTTGTGTGGAGACACAGAGCCAAACCATATCAATAACCGTTTATAATGTGCAAGGCAGTAGTAAAAGTCCCATTTTCCTGGTGCAGAGTATGACTAATGTTTAGTACTTTCAAACCCAGTGCTTTGCCTTTCCATTCTGTCACACTAAAGACTTCATTCGTACATGAAAGTCTTTTGAACACACTTAGCGAAAGGCTTTGAGTTACTTACCCGCCCTGCTTCTCTGATAGCCTAATTTGCAATGAAAACACAGATACGCCATTATTATTAGTTGGGGTCACAGATCTTTGACCAGTTGAGGGTCCTGGCAGGGTGAGCTCTCTTGGATCACCTGGGCCCTTAGAAATCTGATAGTGCTCAGCCAGGCGCAGTGGCTCATGCCTGTAATCCCAGCACTTTGGGAGGCCGAGGCGGGTGGATCACAAGGTCAGGAGTTCGAGACCAGACTGACCAACATGGTGAAACCCCGTCTCTACTAAAAATTAAAAAATTAGCTGGGTGTGGTGGTGCACGCCTGTAATCCCAGCTACTCGGGGCTGAGGCAGGAGAATCGCTTGAACCCTGGAGGAGGTGGAGGTTGCAGTGAGCCGAGATCGCACCACTGGACTCCAGCATGGGTGACAGAGCGAGACTCTATTTCAAAAAAAAAGAAAAGAAATGTGATGGTGTTCAGAACTGGTAAGGGGCTCAGGCCCCGATGGCCCCTAGGACTGGCTTGGGGTCAGCAGAGAGCAAGGGGCTGGAACAGACAGAGGGGCAGCTTCCCAGGGTTATATACATGCCACCCACGACCCTGTCATTGCTCTGCTTAACCCCTCTCAACCATGGTGGTGGTGGTGATGAGAGTAATCATAATTGGAGCAGTGATAATAATAACCATTTGCGGCTGATGTGGTGGCTCATGCCTGTAATCCCAGTGCTTTGGGAGGCTGAGGCTGGAGGATCACTTGATTTTGAGACCAGCCTGGCCAACATTGCAAAACTCTGTCTCTACAAAAAAAAAAAAAAAAACGAAAAAAGAAAAAAAATAGCCAGGTGTGGTGGCACACATCTGTAGCTTCAGCTACTTGGGAGGCTGAGGTGGGAGGATTGCCTGAGCCCAGGAAGTTGAGGCTGCACTGAGCTGTAATCAGGCCACTGCACTCCAGCCTGGGTGATGGTGAGACCTCATCTCTAAAAACAATAATCATAATAAATAATAACCATTTGGTTAACAGTAACCATTTGAGAGTTTTTAAGGTGTGGGCATGGTGTTAAGCATGTAACATAGTAACATACTCTTTCTCTTGTAATTCTCATGACCCTATGAAAAGTCATAGTTCTCTTTTCCAGATGAGAAAGCAGACTATAGTAATTTGTTCAAGATCACCCAGTCAGCAAATGGCAGGGTTGGGACTCCAGCATCTGTGTGGGTAGTCATTTCTCCTCTGTTTTCTCCTTGGCTGCAGGAGACCAGGCACCTGGATGAGATGAAGTCGGCCATGCGGAAAGGCCACAACCTGCTGGAGAAGAAAGAGGAGAAGCTGAATCAGCTGGAGTCCTCTCTTTGGGAAGAGGTGCAGCCCCATGTCCACATAGCCCAGTGGGCCCCGGCCTTCCTCTTCTGTTCTTGGGATTGGGTTGAGTTCTTTGGTCCTGCATCAGGGGGAGTTGGGCCTCTAGGGCCCAGGATTGGGCAGTAGGCTTGTCTACTGGCTGATGAAGGTGGCAGTGGCTTCAGTTCTGAGTTTTTGAAGACACCTGTGGGTTTGGATACCTGTGCTGAATGGTCCTGAATATACCTGGAACCTCTTGCTAAAGGTGCCTGAGAAGAGGGCCGAGCCCTTACCCTGCCCTGGTCCCTAAGGAGAGGCGTGACCAGGGTGTCAGGAATGGACACACATGATAGGTTTTCCTGCCTGCCTTGGGACCTTGTGGACTTTCTTCTGGATGTCTGAGGCTTAGATGTAGCGGGGGAGGCTTAGGTGGAGTAACACTGCAGGGAGAGCTTACTGGAAAGGGTGGTGGGGGTCTGTGTGGGCCTGATGGCACTGTTGTCTATGTCTCAGGCATTTGGGACATATGCTGAGCCTTGCCTCCCTCCCACCCTGCTGTGAGGCAGCCTGTGTGATTCGCTTCACCCAGGGTGCCTGGTGGAACTCTGGGCCCCAGAGGAGTCTACTCACCAAGTCCTCAGTTCCCACACATCACAAGGGCGACAGCCTACATGCCACCTTGAATTTGTAGCAACAAAATTGCTAGGAGAACAAATGGAGATGGCCGTGTTTCATGGATTTGCATAAGAAAACCAGCTTAAAGACAAAACATACAGAAGAACCTAGCTTAGTGTCCTAGCCACTTCCTAGGAAGGAAAGAGGAAGGGTAGCATGCAGGAGGAATGGGTCATAACTGCTGACTTTACCCCGCAGGCCTCAGATGAGGGCACTCTGGGAGGATCCCCCACCAAGAAGGCGGTAACCTTCGACCTCAGTGACATGGACAGCCTGAGCAGTGAAAGTTCCGAATCTTGTTCCCTGCCTCGCTGTGAGTGGTGGCAGCAGCAGAGGAGTGAGTGGGGGAGATGCGGGTTGAGGACCATGGTATCCATGGAATGGGAGGAACTTGGGGAACAGAAGAAGAGCCCCCTTCCCTCAGCCCTGCAGAGGGAGGCCTCTGTGAGCCAGTGTCTGGACCAGGTGCTCAGTCAATGCTGGGAAGGAATCAGTACATCTAGGTTTGCTAGCACGTGGGGCTGAAAGGTCAGGGAAGCCCTCTGAATGCTGCAGAGCACTCTACAGTGTGACCACTGGCCCTGCTGGCCTCTTCTCTTCCAAGGCCTCCTTGAGGAGGCTTTTCTCTCTCAGCTGCTCTGGCCTGTATATGACAGAAGGGCCCTCTCCCCTTCCTTCTCTCTGGGGTCCTGGGCCCTTCACCCAGGGCCTTGCCCTCGAAACCTGTTTCTCATGGCCAGCTTCTCACCTGCACTGTCTGGAACACAGAAGCCCTGCCATCCCTGACCCCCTCATAAGGTTGAGGGGCTGTTGTCTGGAGAAGCAGGGAGGGGTGGCCAGTAGGGTCCTCCATGACAGCTGTGTCTGGGAATGGTCCAGGGTCCTGAGCTTGAGTCCCTTCCCACCATCCACCTCTTTTCTTTCAGTCAACTCAACCCCGAGTCTCACCTCCCGCAAGATCCATGGGATGAGCCACTCCCTCCGGCAGATCAGCAGCCAGCTGAGCAGCGTCCTCAGCATCCTGGACAGCCTCAACCCTCCGTCGCCGCCGCCGCTTCTCGCCTCCACGCCAGCCCAGCTCCCTCCCCGGGACCCTAAGAGCACCCCCACCCCCACGTACTATGGCTCCTTGGCCAGGTTCTCAGCCTTATCATCTGCTACACCCACGGCCACCCAATGGGCCTGGGATTCAGGGCGGGGGCCCAGGCTCCCCTCCTCTGTGGCTCAAACGGTGGACGACTTCCTGCTGGAGAAGTGGCGCAAGTATTTTCCATGTGAGCCCTACTCTGGGCGGAGCCTTCCCGCCTGCCTCCTCCTCCTCCTCCTCTTCCTCTTCCTTCCTTTTCTTCTACCCTCTTTCCCCTGCTCCTTTTTTCCTCTTCCTCTTTTGCATCCCTCTGCCACACCTCTCCTCCCCCAACGTTGCCGTAGTCCATTGGTCCATTGACTCTACCTGCGGGTCGCTGGGGAAGGAGACATTGCAGGTGGCCCTGCAGCCAGTTCTATGGGTCTGGACGGTTTAGATGGAGCCTGGCTGACTGGGGCCTTTATTATGGATTCTGGAGCTCAGCAGAACCTAAAAGGTCATTGTTGTCATTATCTTAATAGCTACCATCTTGTGTAATACATTATGGGCCAAGCAGTTTATATATATCTTTTCATTTAGTTCTTAATTCTCTAACGTAGTAATTATTTATCCCCATTTTACAGATGAGGAAACTGAGTTTCAGAGAGGTTAGGTAGTATGCTCCAGGGTACCCAATGAGTGAGTAACAAACTCAGTTGTGACCCCATGTCTCTGTGACTCCAGGATTCTGCTTGGAACCTCTTGGTTGTGTGGCTAATTCTTGCTTCTGAGCCAGGTGGCCTTCCCAGGTCTCAGCCCTGCTGAGGATTATGAAAAGCCATAAAACACAAGGCATTTGAGGGAAAACAAAATATCTTCTTTCTACCCTAACCCAAATTGAAAAGTAGATTAAGTTTTAAAAATAAAATAATATAGGACCATTCCTGTCTCTCACCTTTCTCTGGCCTCCAGCCACTGAAACTTTTCCTTTTATTGTTTATTCTGGGGAGGCAAGAGGTGCTGGTGGGCAGGGTGGTGACCACTGCCCATTTCTGAGCCCTGTCCCCACGTTCTTCCAGCTGGCATCCCGCTGCTCAGCAACAGCCCTGCCCCACCGGAGAGCAGGCTGGGTTACGTGTCTGCCAGGTGAGCCTCCCTGGGGGCTGGTTGGGGTGGAACGTCACAGTCGAGCTGCTCACTGTGCCTCCCTGGGCGGGTGGACCTCTGAGGGGAGAAGACCTCCTGGTCTTACCCCAAGAAGTCAGGCAGGCCTCTAGTCCACAGAGCTGTCCCCACTTGCCTGGGTCTGAAGCACCCCTCTGTGACCAGGGGAAAGTCAAGTTCACACTGCCAAGGTCCCAGTGGGGAAGGCCTGGGCTTACCCCACCAACCCTCTGAGGAAACTGCCCTCTGGCCCCTGTGTGGAGGAGTCAGCCCCTGGTGGGACTCTGCCCCAGCCCCTCCCTCTAGCCCCTCCAGCCCCGGAGTCTGGCCTTTGTCTTTGCCCTTGAGCTCTTGTTTGCTTCCTGTGGCTCCCTTATTCCCCCAGTCCTGCTGAGCAACATCTGGAGTGAGAGGGACACCCTGTGGAGGAGACAGACGGGAAATTATTTAAACCTGTTATTAATTTTCCATTCATCTTATTCCTTGCCAAATGTTTCCCCCTCTCCCTCCCTTAGGCCGCTAACAATGAGTACCCCCCACCAACTCTTTGGCCAACTTGAGAGCTGATACTGGCCAAGGATTGAATTGACAGAGGGGAGCGCTTTGCTGATGAGATTGGCGGGAGCAGGCAGATGTGGGAGCCCAGAGCTTTGTATCAGTAGCACCCAGCAAGGGGGCAGAGGGCGTCCACCACCTTCCTGTTTGGGAACTGTTCTGGAGGGGCAGATGTTTTGAAGCTTTGAATTACTAGGGACCTCGGAGAAGCTGCTCTGGTACCTGAGAGGAAGAGGGAGGAGGCGACAGATGTGATGGCCTCTGTGCATCCTCTGTCACTTCCGCGCCTCCTCTCTCCCCTCCCCCATGCTCTCCTCTTCCTTCCCAGTGAGCAGCTCCGGGTCCTACAGCACTCCCATTCCCAAGTCCCTGAGGCGGGCAGCACCACCTTTCAGGGCATAATTGAGGCCAACCGGAGGTGGCTGGAACGTGTCAAGAACGACCCCAGGTTGTATCCTTTTACCTGGTTCCCAAACCGGGCTGGGCTGTGAGGCCCGTGCTTGTGCCCTGAGGGGCTGAGGAGGATCCTGTTCAGCCTTTGACCCTTTCATGGCCGCTGCCTGGCTATGCCCAGTGACTGCAGTTTTCCTTCACCTTGTGGCCAGACCTGTCTTCTCTTCAGCACCCAAGCCAAAAGCTACTTTGAGCCTCCTGCAGCTGGGCCTTGATGAACACAACAGAGTGAAGGTGTATCGCTTCTGAGGCCCTGAGCAGGGGCTTGGGGCAGCCCAGCCTCTCCTCCACCCAGACCAAGTGCCTGAGGAGCCGCCTGCCTTCTTCCATCTGAGAAAGCACCCTCCTTCCCCCTTTGACTTGCATGAGCCACCAGGGACCAGGGGGTTGAGTGGAACAGTAAAGCCACACATTCTGTGACTACATAACCTATCTGGGGCTAAAATGTGTGGACTTGTACGAGCTCTTGTCATTGACATGGCAAGCTGATGGTGTGTGGTGGCTGTGGGGTATCAGGGCCGGGAGCCCTTTGGGAGGAAGGGAGGTGTTAGAGGAGCTGCCTTTGGAGGCTCAGGGAGTCCCTTTGGAGCTGGTTGTTTCCTTGGCTGCAGCGCACTGCTCGGGGCTCCCAAGGAGGTTGTGCGTATGGTTCTTAGTTCATCGGGACAAAGACCCCCAGCATGTGTGTACCCTGGGACCCGGTTTCTCTGGGCTCACATCTATCTACAATACCTCAGCCTCAGATCAGACGCTTTCTTTTTTGTCTTTCTTTTCTTAATTTTTAAATGCCTCTTTTCTTGAGCATTCCGTCTCTCTTTTTGACTCTCTCAGGATTGGGCTCAGCTGTCCAGAGCCCTGCCGGAGGGTGCTGGGGGCTGTCCCTCTGGAGGCATTGTGTTTTCCTCGGGGGCTGTCCTCAGGAGTACCCCTCCTGCTCCCTGGGGCTCCTCAGGGAGCCATTTCAGCTGGAGTCTCAGGTCTCAAACACAGCTTCTCTGGGAGGCCAAAAAAAGACTGGGATGGCTTCTGGTCCTCATGATGGTTTTTATCCTCCTGGGACACGTTGGGTATATTCATGGGCATTGTTTCCATCTGTCTTTTCTACCTGTGCCACCCCTGCCCTGATTCCGCGGCTGCCTCAGGCAGGCAGGCAAGGGGCTAGGCCGGTGCCCGGCCCTGGCAGCAAGGGATCTTGTGCAGTTGGAGATGCTGTCGTTGTGGCAGAGCGTCCTTCAGCCCCGCTTCCATCAGCGGGCTCTGGGGTGGGGGCTTTGCAGGGGATGTTCTCTGATGTTTGTTCCGTTGTTTAAATAAAATGCACTTATTTTTGTTTTTTTGCAAGCTGTGGGGTTGCCCTTGCCTCTCTGACACACAAATTAACTCCTTCCTGTCCTCCAACTCATCTCTTGGTCATGGAATAAGAAACTAAGATCCAACTGGCTGTTGATCTCCTCAGATGCCTTTTAGGCATCAGCCCACTACATAGAAAACTCCGTTTCATCATGTGGCTCATTCTGTGTGCTTTGGGAATAGCTTATGTGGTACAGCCAACTCTAGTGATAATCCTGGGTGTTTTCTGCATCATTTAAATCTCTGCGGGTCCATTTTCTACAAGGCAGTCATGTAAATGTGTCTCCTTCTTTTAGGAGGCCTTTGCCTCCTTCCTGAGAAGGGAGGAAGGAAAAATGAATATTCATAGAACACTGCCCTATGTAGTATCTGATTTAATCATCGCAACAATGTAGATATTGACGTAGATATTTTCTGCTCCATTTTTATGGATGAGGAGACCAAGGCTCAGAGAACCTTTACATGCCTGGGGTCCCCAGTAAAGTAGCTGAGCTCCCTACATGTGCAGTGCCCCCACACTCCATCCCTGCACCCCCAGAGCGCCGTCTTCCCCGCTGCCAGTCCTTGGGAAGTGCTGAATTCGCCATCTCTGCCTTTGCCCCTTCACTGCTCTCCCACCTACCAGCCGGAGACCCATGGTGCCATTTCCCAAAGGCTGATTGGTGTTTTCGCGGTGCAGACAAATGCAAGATGAGTCCCCCAAAGTCCCTAAGCTGGCAAAGTTAGCTGGGTTTTTCTGCTCCAGCGGTGTGAACAGCCTAAATACAGTCTTGGATTTGTAGCAACAGAATTGCTAGGAGAACAAACCAAGATGGCCACATGACATGGATTTGTATAAGAAAACCAACCTAAGGACAAAGCATGCAAAATAACCCAATTCTGTATCCTAGCCACTTTCTCGGGGGAAGGAAGAAAGGAAAGAAGGGAGGGAAGGGGAAGCAAGCTAACATTTGTTTTAGTGTTATTTCATCCATGAGGCAACTTAGGCTCAGAGAGGTGAAATCAGTATAGCCCAAGGTCATACAGCGAATGACCCAGTATTTGAACCCAGATCGCTGAAAGTTGAGATCTGTGAACCAGGCTCTGCTGTGTCAGCATCTCCTGTCCTCCTCCTGGCACACAGAACAGTCCTGTCCAGCTTGGTCTGAAGACCTGGGTTGCAGGAAGCGGGTGGCTTCTAGCTGGGGGAAAACCTCCTTGAGTTAGGGCTTACAAAGGGACTTTTTCAGAAGATTCCAAAATTGTCCCATCCCTCCTCTCATGAGTTTTAGCATCTAGCTGGGGAGACTAGAATCATAGATGTTTGGAGCTGAAAGGGGCCATTGAGTCCGCTTGGACTGCTGTGACAAAATACCATCAACCAAGTAGCTTTTAAACAACAACATTTATTTCTCACAATTCTGGAGGCTGAAAATCCAAGATCAAGGTGTTGACAAACTCAGTGTCTGGTGAGCGGTTTCTAGTTCCTAGAGGGCACCTTCTGCGTCCTTACCTAGTAGAAGTGTAGGACTCTTGGCTCCTTCAGCCCCTTCTGAGGGCACTAATCCCAGTCATGAGGGCTGTGCCTTCACATCCGAATCGCCTCCCCAAAGGCCCCGCCTCCTCATATCACACTGGGAATTGGGTTTCATCATAGGAATTGGGGTCCATAGCGGGGCCTTATGGATTACTTGTTCAGTACATTCAGGTTTTGCAGTAGAGGAAACTGTCTAGAGAGGCTACATGAGTTGCCTCAAGTTGTAGCCACAGTGGCAGAGGTGGGAATAGAACCAGTGTCCTAACTTCCTGGCCTGGAGCTTCAGAAAAGAGTTTTTTTTTTTTTTTAAGGATATTCTCAGTAGACTATATGTTCGCATGACTCGATATTCAAATGATACAAAAGTCACTCTATGAGTTATCTAGTGCTCCCCCTTGAAGGTAAAAAATACTACCAGTTCTTTCTGGAGATTTCGTGCAAACAAAAAGAAGGGACACTTAGGATTCTCTTCCCCATTACTGGTGGAGTATGGGCCACTCCTAACGTAGGATGGGACGATTGCCCGAAGCTCTGTCGTGAGTGGTTGATTGTTTTCTTAAGGGAGCGATGCTGGGAATGATGATAGACGGCCCCCACTGACCACTCCTGCCTCCCTGCCCCTCCAGTAAACTCCCACACAAAATAGCAGTATGAGGTGTGGGGAAATAATCTTGGCCTCCGTCCTGGGTTTACTTTCGACTCTGCCACCTACAAGCTGTCACCCGAACAAGTCCTTTCCGTTCCTGTGTCTTCCCTGGTCACAAGCTTTAAGCCTGAACCCACACTCTGGGAATGAAGCAGGGTAGCGGCCTCTGCTTCAGTAACTCTGAGGGGTCTGCCTTGGGTGGGGAGTTGGCCTCATCCAGAGGGCTGCTGGAGGGCCAAGACAAGGCTCTGGTGGGGAGGTGTGCTATGAGGGGATTGCTGATCCCACCACCAGCTTTTTTGGGGGAGGTGGGAAAGTGATGGTTAAAAAATGAAGTTCCTGCTATCAGCCGTGTCCTGATGAATTGGAAAATCCCCTTCTTTCTCCTTTCCTCTTGCATCTCCTGCCTGCTTCCCCTGCCTGCCCTGCCATGACATGTGCCCTCTCCAGCAGGTATGTCACACAGCACCCCAAGGGAAGGGCAGTGTAATGCTCTTTTCCATGATGGACTACCACAGCCAGAGGAAGACAGGCCTTCCCTTCTTTTCTAGTTCTTTTTAGTTTGAAAACAATGCACTCTTATTTTTCCCTTCCAAGAAGCTGGTGGTTCACATGGGCCAGCACACACATTATCAAAGACCTAGTTTGTTTCTAGTAAATGAGGGATACCTGTCCTTGGGAGGTAAGAAGCAGAGGGACAGTTTGGTGAGTCTCACTCTCAGGGTTAAAAGCAGGGAGGCTATGAATCGAACAAGGATTTCCACATTATCCTTTATAAAGAGGTTGTGAGGATGCAAGAAGTCCTTAGAACAGTGTTCGGCACATAGTAAGGCCTCAATAAATGTGAGCTGTTGGTATTGTCGTTGCCCTGGCAGGGAAGTCGGGAACCATAACAGAGACTCTGCAACCTGTGTGACTTCCCATGAGTAACTGCAACAGTCTTGGACACAGAGGACAAGACAGATGGCAAAGAAAACGCTTGCTGGGGGACTGTGTTCCTCTTCATGGCCAGTTGTGTGTGAGAGGGAGAGAGAGAGGGAAGTGGAAAGTTTAGGCCCGGGGGGCTGGCAGGCAGGAGGCAGCACAGAGCCTGTCAGGCTTGAGATGGTGCCCTGGGTTGGAGTACAGGACGGTCTCCCGGGGTTCCCCACGAGGAGCCAACTCCTATCCGCTGCACGGACCTTGGAGACTGAGAACATAGGCTCCACTGCTCTCTCTCCTAGTGACCCGTACCCCTGTAGGGCCACTGCTGGGGCAGCTTGGGCACCTAGGCCTGGAAACGGGCAAAGGTAGGGAATGGAGCTGGGACTCTCTTGGATTACCTACTATGTTAGGCTGGCTTCAAGGCTATATCTCATGCCTCCAAAAGACCTGGGCTCAAATTCCGACCCCCCAGGCACTAGTGGAGTATCTTTGGGAAATGATCCTCTCCCTAAGCCTCAGTTTCCTGATTTGTATAATGGAGTAGAAGTTACCACACACACACAGGATGAATGAAATAACCTAGGACAAGTACTCTGGGTGAAGCACCTTGTAAACTACAGAGCGTTGTGGAAATGCAACTGTTTATTGAACGTCTGCTTGAATGCCTCCAAGGACAAGGTGCTCATCATCACCCCCCGAGGTAGCCAGTCCTGCTGTTGAGCAGTTCTGAACTGGCTGCTGGGGAGTCTTCTCTTATAGTTCTGCCGTGGACTTGCACAGAAAAAAATGTCCCCCTACTTCTTCCACATGATAGAATGCAATAGGGTCACAGGACCCTCTCCTGTCTGCTGCTTGTCCCCCTTATGAACACACATGAGTGTATGCACACGCAGGGGTTAAAGTGTAATGCATGCACATTTGGATTCTCACAGGGCCTCTTACTAATAAAGTAGCCTCTGTTTACTTACTACCAGCCAGTGCAAAAGCCTTTACCTATCTACAGCTCTCAAAGATCCTCATAGCAATCCTATGAGGTAGACAATGATCTCCACCTTATAAGATGAAAAACAAAGTGAGAGAGCCTTGGAAGGTTAAGCTAGTAGGTTGCAGAATGAGAGTGCAAACCAATGGCCTGTAGTGCAGTTGCTCATGTTGGCACTTGTGTGGACAGTGCACACCCTCATGAGTATGCGCCCTCCCTCCTGGCACAGGGATTGGAGGGTGAGGTTGGGGGCTGAGAAGGAGGTCCGGGGCAGCCTCCTTCTTCATGTGAAGAGGGAAGTTCTCCCCAGGGAAGGCCTTCTGCTCTACCCTTTCTCCTCCTTCTACCTGCTCTCTTCTGCTTCAGAGGCCAGCAGAGTCTGACTAAAGGCAAGACAGCAGTGGTGCCTTCAAATAAATAGCTGCTGTCTCATCCTCAGCCCCATTTCCTCTTAGAGAAAATTGGCAGGCCCTGGGGCCACAACAGCATCCACTCTGCTGTAGCCACAAAGAAAAGATGGTAAGGGCAGTGCCCGGGTGCTTCCCTCCTCAGAAACCTCCTCCTGGGGGCAGTCAGACAGATCTGTGGCTGTGCCATTGACCACCTCCGTGCTCTGGACAAGTGACTGTCCAGCGACTCAGCGTTGGTGTCTTCATCTGAGAATGAGCTCATTCCATGCGCCCTGGAACATCTGCTGGGCTGCCTGTTCTCACTCCATGCCCCCAGTGCCTGGGAAGTGTCAAGCACACAGTAGGCCTCCCTAAGCAGTAGGTATTCCTGCACCTAAGGCCCGTGATGAATTCCCTCCCACTCCCGGGCATCGTGGACCTTACCCTTTTCTTAAGCTCTGCCCAGGGACACCCTGAAGCCCCACAAAGGCCCTACCTCCTAAAAGGAATCCCTGCTTGGCTCGAGGGCGATCTGACCCAGGCGGTTCCTTGGAGTCTGGGCTGGGCTGCGGTGACACCCCTGGTGCCCCAAAATCCACCGTGCACTCCTCTAGTCTCTGAATCCCCATGGAGGGGTGTCAGAGCCTGGCAGGCGTGGGACCTGTGGCCTCCTGGGGAAGAAGGAGGCTGAGGTGGGCAGGACCTAGGGTGTCAGGCAGAGTCAGACACTGTAGAAACGCCTGGGGGAGGGTGGGGATGGGAGACTTGCAGTCTAAGCTTGTGGGACCTGCCGAGTCCCCTCTCCCTTGGTGTTGCCGACAGAGCCCCGCAGTGGCTGGGGGCCTGGCTTTCGCGCGGGGCGTTGGTACGAGGCAGCTGGCCGCAGCAGTGGCTTGTGGTGGCTGCCCGGGTGCTGAGCCCGGATGTGTCCAGTCAGAGCGTGTGCTGGAGATGCCACTTGTCACAAAGGCGCTGGTAGGGCTCAGTTGGGGACACACAGGGCCATGTCTGGAACGGTGCCGTCCACCTCCACTGGGCCCAGGAAGGTTGGAGCTCAAGAGGGAAAGAATGGCACCCACAGAGGCAGGACGTCTTAGGGCAGAGCTCGCCATCTGGGTGATGCCTCCTGGGGGAGGTGAGGCATTGGCCCAGCACGGATGGGGTGGCATTTTACTTCGTCGTCCACCCTTTCTGGTGACTCCCAGGAGTTGGGGGCCAAGTGCCAGCTCCTGGTTGGGACCGATGACAGTGGATTTGAGGACATCAGAGGCCTTCAGAGCTTCCCTTTCTGCACAGGCTGTGAATCCTCTTGGTGACCTTCAGTAGGTTGTCTAGGGCAGCAAGGGACCTTCATATCCCACCTGCTTCCCTGGACATAAATCTGGGCAGGAAAACAAACAAACAAACAAACAAAAGTTGGGCATGGTGTTCCACGCCTGTAGTCCCAGCAACTCGGGAGGCTGAGGTAGAAGGATCGCTTGAGGCCAGGAATTCCAGGTTGAGTGCACCATGATTGTGCCACTGTACTCCAGCCTGGGCGACAGCAAAACCCTGACACACACACACACGAAAAAAAAAAAAAAAAAAAAGAAAGAAAGAAAAGAAGAAACAACAACAGCAACAACAAAACCTGGGCAAATCAGGCAAATCCTGGCTTCCCTGGAATCTGACCCTCTGGTCTGACGGTTCGTATCTTGTCTAATCCCCATTTCATAGTTAAAAGTTCTTTAACCTCATTATTTCCTTTCAGTCTTAACAACCTGGCAGCGTGGGAGTTATTCTCCCATTTCATAGAAGAGGAAACTGAGGCCCACGAGGGCAAAGCTGCTTTCCTGGTGTCACAGAGCTGGCAAGGGAGCAGCAGGATTGACTCTGCAGCCCCTGTGTTGCCATCGCAGAGATCGCCACACAGTAGGAGCTCTACACATGCTGCCTTCCAGGGGCCGCCTGGCTTTCTGGAAAGGATCCGAAGTGGTTTGGTGAGCAATGGCTTTGGAATTCAAGCCCTGGCTGATGCCTCTTGCCAGCTGAGTGGCCTTGTACAAGTCACCTGACCTCTTTGACTTCTTTCTTAGCCAATAAAATGGAGATCACGCATCTTCAGGGCAGAAATTACAAACACATTAATTTCCCATCCATAGATCCTTCCCACCTCCTCTGCTTCCCGTGTGCCCAACTGTTGCTGTTTCCTAATGGAAAATGGGGGGAAATGAATGCGAGAGAATATTCCCCAGAGGAGAGGAGGGCAGAGCAGAGCAGGGCTGGAGAAGAGCAGGCAGAGTGTGGGGGGATGCAGGAGGCACAGGCCCCGTAGGGTGTCAGTGGGTGTCACTTACATCTGCTCTTTGGACCCCTTCAGGATCACAAAAACAAAAGCAGATAACTTGAGTTATTTAAAACTTTCTTTTGGTGGCTGAGTGGATTGAGGTTCTTTGAGTAGCACTACGGCCCCGAGACACAACCACCTGGGTTTTGTGCTCATAGGAGTTACTCTTTTTTACAGGGTGGTGGTAAAACTAGGAGAGTATCCGTGCTGAGTGGTTATCAGGGTGCTTGACACAGGTAGACTCTCAGCAAACGGCAGCAGGCATGATGGTATTCCGTTGTGTTGTTTTCTTGTACCTTGGGGACACTATGCGGAGAGAACCAGTGTTTCAGGAGACCTCGGCCTTCACTGGTCTACTCCTTGCCTGTTTCTCCCACTGTTTACGCTTTGTTCATCTATATCTAACATATGTTGTGCTCCTATTAAGTCAGGCACTGTCCCTTCTCTGGAAGAGACAGTGGGACCCTTCTCTGCCCTTGGGGAGCCTGTCTGCTGAGGACGATGTTCAAATACCATCTGTGGAGGGCTTCTGAGTTGGGAAGGGGTGAGACTTGTTTTGTGGTGCCCCCAGGAGTGGCAGTACCGAGCCTTGTGAGTAGAAGTTGGAGGGGCCCCCTAAGCTTAGTGTGAGGGAGGTTTTGCTGGTAGAGCTGTCACAGGTGAGATGTGCTGGCTGGGGAAGTGATGAGTTCTCCATCAGGAAGTGTGCACAGGAAGGCCAGACCACTCTTGCTGATTGCAGATGGAATTCCCAATTTGGGTGGAAGCGTGGACTAGGTGGCGTTGAAGGTCTCTTTGAGTCCTGAGATTGTGTGATTCTTAGAGACACGAAAACCAAGTATGGATCACCTCCAGGGTAGTCCAGCTGGCATCTGTTCCTCCTTCGGCCTAGAGTATTGTTGTCATTGCCCGGAAGAGGACATGGATTCTGGGAGGAAGGACAGAGCCCTGACTCAGGGTTCGTGCTCAGCCTGGTTCTCCCACCCTTCTCTCCTACAGACACACAGATGCCCTCCTCCTCTCTAAGCTCACCAGCAGCTCGCTTTGCCTTTTCCACCCTTTACCTGTATAGGAATCCAATATGTAGGGTAAGAGGAGGTGACATGGTATGGCAGGTGGGGGGTGGGGGGTGGGGGGTGGGTGGGAAGATGCCCTGGGCCTGAGCTATCAAGGGAGAATTTCTATGGGGAGCCAAGTTCCCCTTCATCTCCTGCATAAATTAAGACGATGCTAGTTGTTGTAAAATAAACTCCAAAATATCGGTGCTTACTGCAAGTTTATTTCTTGCTCACATAAAGTCCAGCTGGCATTGAAGGTGGTAGAGGGGCCTCTGCTCTACATAGATGTATAAGCCAGGGTGATAGAGGATCTGCCATCTTCAATAAGTGGCTTCCAAGTTCACCTTGGGCATTGACTTCCAGTTGGAGAGAGCAGAGGGTGGCCAGGGAAGTTTTTATGAGCTGGGCCTGAAAGTAGCGTGTATCACTTATGCCACATTCCGCTGGTCAGAGCTCAGTCTCATGGCCTTCTCTGAGAATCGGGGGCCTGGAACTGTAGTCACGGGATGGGTAGTGACTTCCCCGCAACAACTGTGTGCTGTGGAGGATCATGAGGCTTTGACAGACAGCTAACCCTCCCTGCTGTTCCCTAATCCAGGCTTCCCTCCTTCCGCCTCCGCCAGTTCGCTCACACTCTGGGGAGTGAGCCTCTGAGTGCAGGAAGAGACCCACAGGCCTTTGCATCTCCAGTGCCCAGCTCAGTGCCAGATCATTGGAAGTGCTTCGGGGTATTTGGTGAATGAACAAACGCTTGGGTATCATTTTGCTTGTTAAAAATACAGATGCCACAAGGTCAGGAGTTCAAGATCAGCCTGGCCAACATGGTGAAACCCTGTCTCTACCAAAAATACAAAAATCAGCTGGGTGTGGTGGCACATGCCTGTAATCCCAGCTACTCAGGAGGCTGAGGCAGGAGAATTGCTTGAACTTGGGAGGTGGAGGTTGCAGTGAGCCAAGATCGTACCACTGCACTCCAGCCTGAGCTACAGATTGAGACTCCGTCTCAAAATCAAACAAACAAAAAACAAAACAAAACAAAACAAAATACAGATGCCTGGGGGAAAACAGTTTGTTGGTTTCTCAAAAAGTAAGACATAGAATGAGCATGTGATTCAGCAGTTCCAGTCCTGGCTATATTCCCAAAAGAACTGAAAAGAGGGGCTCAAACAGATCCTTGTACACCTGTGTTCATAGCAGCATTATTCACAATAGCTGAGAGGCAGAAGCAACCCACTTGTCCGCCAGGAGATGAATGGAGGAGAAACATGTCATAAATAATGGACTATCCTCAAACAGGAATGGAATTCTGACACATGCGGCAACATGGATGGAGCTCGAAGACATGATGCTAAGTGAAATAAGCCAGAACCGAAAGGACACATATTGTATGATTCCACTTATACAAGGTACCCAGAATAGGCAGATTCATACAGACAGAAAGTAGAATGGTGGTTGCCAGGTGCTCAGAGAGGAAAATGGGGAGTTATTGATTAATGGGCCCAAAGTTTCTTTTTGGAATGATGAGAAAGTTCTGGAAATGGATAGTGGTGATTTCCAACAAGGTGAATGTACTTAATGCTGCTGAATTGTACATTTTAAAATGGTTAAAATGGTGAATTGTATGTATCTTTTACCACTATAAAAATAGAAACGTTGGCCATGTGCAGTGGCTCATGCCTGTAATCCCAGCACTTTAGGAGGCCGAGGTGGGCGATTGCTTAAGCTCAGGAGTTCAATACCAGCCTAGCAATATGGTGAAACCCCCTCTCTACTAAAAACACAAAAACTAGCCAGGTGTGGTGGCAAGTGCCTATAGTCCCAGTTACTCAAGAGGCTGAGGGGGGAGGATCACCTGAGTCGGGGAGGTTGAGGCTGCAGTGAGCCGTGATAGCATCACTGCACTCCAGCCTGGGCTACAGGTCAAGTCTCTGTCTCAAAAAAAAAAAAAAAAAAAAAAAAAAAAAAAAAAAAGCCCAGGCCACATACCAACAAATTCCTATTCTGTTAGGATTGGTGAGAGCTGGGCTTCTGTATTGTTTAATGAGCTCCTCAGGTGAATCTGATGTGCACCTAAGTTTGAGACCCACTAGTCTAGCTCTGGTTGTTGGCAGAATGGGTGAAAAAGGGGTAATCTCTCTGAAGGTCTTCTAGAGGAGGGCTTCTCAAACGTTGATGTGCATGTGAGTCCCCTGGGGATTTTGCTGAAGTGCAGAGTCTGATTCAGTGGTTCTGGGGTGAGGCCTGGTATTTTGCATGTGTAACAAGCTCCTAGGTGATGGTGATGCTGGTGCCACTGGCCTGTGAACCACATGTGGAGTATCAAGGCTCTCCAGGGCAGATGGTCGTCTTGTCCATGGTAGACAAAGTGGAGGTCCAGAAAGGAGCAAGTGAATGTGTAAGATGACTGCTCCAGATACATGGAGTTCAATGAGGATGAGCTGGGAATGAATGAGGAGCAGGAGTGCCACTGATTTGTGAATTAGCTTCTGGGTGTGGATCAAACAGGCAGGCTTGTGGTTTAGCTAAAAAACATATTAAGGGCCTGGCTCAGTGGCTCACACCTGTAATCCCAGCACTTTGGGAGGCTGAGGCGGGAGGATTGCTTGAGTCCAGGAGTTCGAGACCAGCCTGGAGAACATGGTGAAGCCCTGTCTCTACAGAAAAAAAAAGTACAAAAATTAGCCGAGCATGGTGGCATGTGCCTGTAGTCCCTGCTACTCAAGGGGCTGAGGCAGGAAGATCACTTGAGCCAGAAAGGTCGAGGCTGCAGTGAGCCGTGATCACACCATTGCACTCCAGCCTGGGTGACAGAGTGAGATACTGTCTGGAACAAACAAACAACCCTGCAAAACTTATTGAAGTTAGATTATTAGCAAATAAAATCGTATGGATTTTGCTCAAGTATGTCTGAATTTCTAGACTTTGTGCTTTATAATAAGGGGCCTAGCCCAGTGGAATACAAGCTAAACTGGCCCACATCTTACTTTTCTGTTGCCTTTCCAAATCCTTCTCATCCTACTGAGTCCACCTCAGGTCCCAGACCTCCAACGGCTCCCCAGAGCTGAATTCCACCTTTTCTACCACCACCCCTCACCAGGGTAAAGTACTTCGGAGCCCTTGATCCATCCTGTGCTGCATATTGGGTCACCTGCCTCAACTGTTTACTGATAGCGTCACATCAACTGTTTTTCTGCCCATACGTCCAGCTTGCTTCCTGGACCTGGCGGACTATTCTCCTGGCAACATCTTCGGGGAAGAACTGAAACTCTAATCTTTGAACAGTGGAACAGCAGGTAGTATGGCTCAGTAGTTAAGGACTTGGACGCTCATGAGTTTAAATCTCATTCCCATCTCTTCTAGCTCCTCTAACCTTCTCACCTGTCAAGTGGTAATCGTGATACCTTTCTCCCAAGTCTGCAATGAGGTTACAAGCAGCACCTGGCACGTAGTATCGGGATCCGTAATGTATTTTCATGATAGCGTTCCCCTTCGTAGCCCTTAGGCTGGTTCCATCTTCTGCGCCTCTAGCCTCTGAGGAGTTTTTCATTCCCTCTTGCTGGTTGGAGGTGGCTCTGATTCGTGTTTGTTTGCCCAACGTCTGGTGTGCAGGGGAGGTGGGGCTGGGGGGCATTCTATGCAGACCGCTCAGGTTTGATAGTTGTGCTTGCAGTTCTAGAGGCGACCTGCAGATGGCGTGCGCGTCCTTGGGAGGCGTTCCGTCCTCCCAGAGATGGAACGAAGCTGGGCTGTCACCAGGTGTCTGGAATGCAGAGCTTTGGTTTTCAACTGATGCCGTTAGCTGCTTTTCCTGGCTGGGTCCTGGGTGTGGGGGCTGAGATGAGCATTTCTTCATGAGCCTAGGAATACCGAGGCGTACGGAATCTCTGCCCCTCCCCTGTCACGGTGCCGACCCGGGAATCTAGTTATTCATGCGAGGGACTCCTCTGCATCCCACACACTCTAGGTGCTCAGAGAGTGTTTGTGGGATGAGTTGCTATTCGGAAGATGCTTCTATGAAAGGTCATGCATCCCAGGTGCGGCCTCACCGGGGCCCAGGCTGATAGGTATCAGCTGCCTGCATGCACAAACTCCTCCCTCCCTCTCCAGCCCTTCCCAGTTCCTCCTCTCAGCTGCTAGGGAGCAGTGGGTCCCAGACTCACCTTCCTTCCAGGTTCCTGATCCACAGCTCAGCCTCAATTGCAGTGCTCAACTCAAGAGCCCCCTGTGCACTTCTTAGGTGCACTTCCTTTTCACCCAGGGGCCCGTCACCTGCTTCTGCCTCTCCAAACCTTCAAGTCCCTGGAGGTCCATCTCACCTGTCACCTCCTGTGATGCCCCCTGGACCCTCTCATCAGAAACCGGGCCTCTGCACACCCACGGCACCTTGCCTGCTCCTCCGTGTGGACGCCTTTTCTTCCACTCGGCTGACTCCTTGGAAGCCAGGTGAGGTACCTGGTGTGCTGACCTGGTTCTCTTTGGCTGAGCTCCATTCCCTCTCCTCCATGAGCTTCTCTCACTCCTCTCACCTCCCACGACTTCTCTTTTTCTCCCTCTGACCTCATCTGGTCCTAACAGTCAGCCCAGAACTTTAGGCCTTGGCCTGGTGCCCCAGCTATAGATAATCTCTTCTTCCCCGCTCCCAATAGGCACCTCTTTCACAACTGTCGGCTAGTGGTCTTGTGTAGTCCTGGCCCCCTGGCTACCCTGCACTCTCTTGGAGGAGAGAAGCCAGTAGGCAACCCTTCCCCTATCCCAGGCTCCCCAGTGCTTGGTGAGCCAAGGTTGCCCCATTCCATCTGCTACAAGCTTCCCTCCGTTTACAGGTAAGGACACTGTGGGTCAGAGGGGTTTAGGAGTTTGCACGAAGCCACCGACCTAGTTCCCCTTGCGGGCCCAGCACAGCTCTGAGAACAGAAGAGGAGGAACCTGGGCTAATTGCAAGCCTTTAAAAGTCTTAGAGCACTGAGCCAAAGCCCAGGCTTCTCACAAAGTCTCTTTATGAGAAACAGGTAGCCTGGGATCGGGGTCTCTCCTCCCTCCCCGCTGGCCCTCGCCAGATGGGAAAAAAGCCACCACATAGAAACATAACCTTTATTGCACACGGCGCTGGGTCTTTTTTCATAGAAAAAGGTATTAACACATAAGCATCTGCAAATTGAAGCAACTCCTGGTTTTCTTGGAACAGTAAAATCGCATGCAGTGTCTCTGAGTTGGGATTTTGGTCTTTGTCAAAACCACCTAGATTGGGGGGAGGGTGAGGAGGAGGGAAAAAAATTGCTGAGTCTTTGTGCCTCTGTCTCAAAATAGGGTGAGAGAAATATATAGATATATAGCTTGTGGACGCGTTCCTGTCTGTCTATATATGTATATATGTCTCCACACATATTTTGTGGGGTGGGGGATTTGACTTGTACTGTCAAATTCTTTGTGCCCTGGCTTCATGGAGAAGAAGAAAATAGTTTCATTTGTACAAAAGAGTTCTATGTACAGGCGTTCATGATTGGGGGTTTTTGTTTTGTCGTTGGTTGGTTTTTGTCTGTCAGTTGAATATAAATAATGCAGAAAAACAGCCGAGCTGGCGTGTGGGGCTGCGGCACCGCGTGGCCCAGGTGTGGCTGCTCTTCCTGCTGGCCCTACACCAGGGTGTAGGATTTGGAGTAGGCCCCGGCCCCCTGCTTCTGAGACCTCCCTACCCCCGACGTGCTCATCTCGAGAAGCGAGTCCCTGGAGCCCCCCATTTTGGTGTGTGGGCCCCCGGCTCGTGGAGGCTCAGTGCTGGGGGCCGGAGGGGCAGCGCTGGGGGCGGTGGGGGGCTCAGCAGGGGTGGGGCCGGGGGCTGGGGGGGCTGTGCCGGCTGGGGGTGCTGGCATGGCCAGAGTCCTCTGAGGTAAGGTGGCTGTGGAGGCGGCAGCAGGGGCCCCTGGGTGGGGGAGGCCCAAGGGCTTGCTGGCAGGGTCCAGGGTCAGATGGCGAGCCTGGGTGTGGTAGGTTCGAGCCAGGTTCCGGATGGAGGCCTCACGAGGTGGGACCACGGGGCAGGGCTCACGTCCATCTGCCTTTCGAAAGAAGGCCTCTGACTTGGCATACAGGGGCAGGTTGCAGTAGTCGCCTGGAATCACAGAGGCAGAAGATGTTAGAGGCAGAGGCCTCTGGAAGCAGCTCGTTCAGCCCCCACCCCATCGCCTGCCCCCAGTCTTCTCTCTGATCTGGCATAGGGGCCCCTCCACTGGGGGGCAATAAAGAGTAGTGGAAAGGTCGGGTACTTGGCCTTTCTGAGCCTTCGTTTCCTTATCTGTGAAATCGGGATGATCTTACTTCCCCACAGGATTATTGTGAGGAGTGAATGAGATGAGGGAGGTAAAGTGCTTTGCTACAGTGCCTGGTGCAGATAACAGCTGCCCAATACATAGATGCTTGTTGTTCAATGGTCACTAGAGGCTGGTCAGCTTCCGGTAGTGGAGAGCTCACTACTGCTAAGGACAAAGGTGTCCTAACGACTCTGGCTGGTAGAAAGCTTTTCTTTACCCTGAGGAGGAAAGGAATATCATTCTCTGTCGCCTCCCCACCATGGAGCCTGGTTCTGTTCTCTGAGGTCTCACAGAGTAAGGCATCCCCCTTTTTCCCATAGCAGCCTTCCAGATGTTTGAAGTCAGCTACATGTCCCCTCTCCTCCCCCTTGGTCCCCTCTTCTCCAGGTGGAAAGTTCCTAATTTCTTTTTTTTTTTTTTTTGAGACGGAATCTCGCTCTGTCATCCAGGCTGGAGTGCAGTGGCACGATCTCGGCTCACTGCAACCTCTGCTTCCCGAGTAGCTGGGATTACAGGCATGTGCCACCACGCCCAGCTAATTTCCGTATTGTTTATTAGAGACGGGGTTTTGCCATGTTGGCCAGGCTGGTCTGGAACTCCTGACCTCAGGTGATCTGCCTGCCTTGGCCTCTCAAAGTGCTGGTATTACAGGCGTGAGCCGCTGTGCCCAACCTAGTTCCTTATTTCTTAAACTGCCTCCATGTGACTTGCTTCTAAGACCTTCGCCACCTGACCCCCCGTGCTCCATGGACACCCTGCCTGCAAATGGGCCTCTTCCCCCGGGGAGCTGGGCCAGGCATTTTCCTTAGATTTTCTTATTGAATCCTCACGACAGCCCCTAGGATTGGTTAATACCTGTCTGTACTTTGCAAGTGAGGAAACTGAGGTTCAGAGAGATTAAATCATTTGCCTAAATTTGCACAGCCAAAAGGGGTGGGGGTGTCATTCAGGGTCACAGTCTCCACAGTCTTTCCATTGCTCCAGGCTCTTCATTCCATGACCCAGAGAGCCCTACCCCCTGCCTCAGTTAGCATGGCCAGTGCTAAGCAGACCAGACTGCATTGTTTGATAGTCTGGGCTTTGCATGCTGTGACCCCAGCATCTGCTGATGGACTCCCCCTGGTGATCCTAGCCCTGCCCTGCCAGCCTCTAAGGACATATGCTCTGGCCAGGCCCCTGGGGTCAGGTGGTTCCCAGCCAGGCCAGGTCACTGCCTACCGAGAGGTATGACCATGGTGGGTGGAGTTGCCAGGATTGTTTGTTTGGGTCTGGATTAAATTCAAACAGCATTGAGAACAGAGGCCCTTGGGCAGCTGACCCTGAAGGGATCTGTTTCCATCCTGGCACAGCTTCAGATTAAGGGGATGCTCACTATTGAATGAATGAGGCCTTACAACATGCTGGAGATGTATATCATTTCTAATGCCCATTATGACAATGCAAAGTAGATACTATCGTTGGTATTTTACAAATGAGAAACTTAAGGCCACAGAGGTTAAATGACTTGCTCAAGGCCACAGACATAGGAAGAGGTTAAGCCAGGATGTGGGCCCCGATCTGCCTGCTCCTAAGTCCTTGCTGTTGGTACCACCCTGCACTGCCAAGGAGCCAAGCTGGGCTGGCAGGATCCTGGTGCTGGCAGGACTAGATCTAGCCAGGGCTCATGGGGCTGGGGCCAGGGGGCGGGGAGCACTGCCTGGGAGGTGGTCTGAGCACTCACTCTTGTTGGCCCGGTGAGGGATGGGCACAGCCACGTTTTTGCCCCGGTCCGCATCCTGGGGCTTGGGTGGTGAGGCGGTGAAACGGCAGATGCCAGGCTCTGAGGGTGTGCTCATGGACGTCATGCTGTCAGCGTTCTCGTTGGTGCCTGTGGTCATCTGGTCAGAGGAACTGTCAGAGATGAAGCACTCGGTGATCTCAAACTTGGCGTGCTGCAGCTGCTCCTCCAGCTTGGCATGCTCATAGGCCCGGGCCAGCTCCTCGTAGGTGGAAGAGGCACTCTCAGTGGACACCATGCTGTTCCTTCCTTTGTCTGGGGAGTTCAGAGGAAAGGGGTGGGTTATGGGGAGAAGGGTATAAGTGAGACTGAGCACTTCCCCTGCCCGTAACCCCAGCAGCCATCTGGAAGTCTGGCCATGGAGGGCAACAGGCTGAGAAGATCCTGTGAAGGTGGCAGTGGTGGCAGAAGTAGGATCTTTGGCTCATGAAGGGCAGAACATCTTTCATTCTTGAAGATAAGCAACCATCCCCTGGAACATTCAGCCCTTTCTCCAATGAACATCATGTGTACCATTTTCTCTGACAATTTTTGGGAAAGCAAAATTAACTCCCTGACCAAGTAGAGCTCGGTGAAGTCAAGTGTTTTTGTCCCAGCTGCACAGTGGGTCAGTGACCAGCTAGACATGAAACTGACTCATGCCTTGGGCCTCATGAGCTGGTGGGTAGAAGCTGGGAAGAATAGAAGGTGAAGGTGAATGATGGGGAACTAGGGAGAGATGATCAGGATGCCAGCAGGGCCTTAGGCACACCTGTGTCCTGGGACAGGCTGGCACTGTAGCTGTCACTCTCAGTGACCGTGACACCATGCTGGGAGCCCACGGTGCGCCAGTCAGAGGTGAGGGTGCGGGCGGGTGTGGAGGCCTGGCACTTGGTCAGGGTCCACTGGCTTGAGTACCGGTTCCGGGTGCTGTGGGCTGACTTCACATTCTTCCTGGACACTGGATCTGCACAGACAGAAGCAAGAAATTGCATCCTCCAACCAAAGGCACCCAGGCTTGGGCAGCTGGCACTTACCAGAAAGGGCAGGGGGGAGCAAGGGAAGAGGCAGACGCAGCCACAGAAGCTCCCTTGGGAATGCTGCCTTTCCTAACCTCATCGTTGTCCCCAGAGGAGAAGAGCAATCGAGTCAAGGTGTGGGGGCAGTGGAGGGCATTCTCCCCACCCACCCCATCTTTTCCTTCCACCTGGGGGAGAATGTGATGTCCTTTCCTGCTGCCTCCTGACTGCCCATTCATTCCCTACAGTCCTTGATGTGTTCTATCCTATGTCCAGATACACAGTGCTAGAGATAGAAAGACCCTTGGAGAACATGAATACCCAATACTCTAAAAAATTCCTAGGTAAGGAAACAGGCCCAGAGAGATAAAGTTAGTGATACGTGCAAGGTCACAGTTTGTAAATCTGCAATTGAGGTCTCCAGACGCTAATTCTAGTGCTTTCCATTTTTCCATTCTATTCCATTACGCTCCCTCTTCCCTTTTAAAAAAAACACTACCTCTGTGTCATGCTATGCCCAAGCCACCCTGGGTGGGAAGAGGGCTGTCTCCCTGGGGATAATGCATACTGGTTCCTGGCCGGATGTCAGACATGTCGATGAGGGGTCCTGTGCTCTGGATGAGGGCTGGGTGGTGCAAGGAGACGCCAGTACAGAAGCTCTGTGGGTTGACAGCTTGGCTGAACTCAGCATCTGTCACAGGGATGGTGGCCTTGTCATCTCCTGGGGAAAGAAAGACAATTACTAGGAGTCCTTTACAATTGTTTTTTAAAGCTCTTTTGGACGTGACTGAAGTTCTCTTTGTCTTTATCCAATGTGTTTTTTGTTTGTGGATTTGTTTGTTTTTTTGAGACAGGGTCTCACTCTTTTGGCCAGGCTTAATTGTGATCATTGCTCACTGCAGCTGCCTCAATCTCCTGGGCTCAAGCTATCCTCCTACCTCAACCTCCCGAGTAGTTGAGACTACAGGATGCGTCACCATGCCTGGCTATTTTTTTTTTTATGGTAGAAATGGGATCTCACTATGTTGCCCAGGCTGGTCTTGAACTTCTGGCCTCAAGTGATCCTCCCTCCTTGGCCTCCCAAAGTGCTGGGATAACAGGCATGACCCACCACACCCAGGCTTTATCCAATGTTGAATCACAGAAAGGCCAGCAATCTCCTCCATTGGACAGAGGAGGAAACTTAGCCCTTGAGAGAAGCCACAGTGAGTTCTAAGGTTGTTGAGTGGTTGATGGGGCTACTGCCAGAACCCTGGGCACTGCCATGAGGGCTGGTGTTTGACTTCCATGGGTTGTAGCCTAGGGAAGCACACCCAGCAGGACAGGGAGCTTGTGGCACCTGTCACTCACCCAGCTGCTTGATGCCTTCTTTGTCCTCGATGAGCAGCTGGACCCTGGGGATGTCAATGTGTAGCCGTGGGCCCTGGGGTGGCCCTTTCACAGGGGTGTCAAAGCTTCTATTGTTCTTGCTGTGGGGAGAAAGACTGGAGGTGAGTGGCTCAGCAGCCATAAGGGGTTGGGGGAGGGGGCTTTGCAGGACAGTGGGATCTTAGAAGCCTGTCTCCTATTCTGGGAGTTCAGAGTGAGGCTCCTGAGTCCTCCTCAGGGGAGAGGGGAGAAGGCAGGAGAAAGGAAACAGCTTGGTGATACCCACCTTATCAACATTTCTGCCAAACTCTTTGCATCTGCAAAACAGTAGAGGGAGAGGAGGGCTGGGTGAGAATGAAGTTTGAACAGGATGACAATGGGAGAGGCATGGGAAACAAGGTGGAGAATTCCTTAAAATGGGGCCAGGGCTGGTCTCCTAAGAAGCAGAAGGAGAAATATAAGGACCTACAAAACAGCCCAAAACATGACGCGGTTTCACTGCTCCAAATTCAGGATTTGGCTCAGGTCTGTTTTCCTTTCTTCAAATTTTATCTAATCGAGAGAACCTTCCCAAAGCACTGGGGGCATAGCAAGTGCCTCATCTGCTTCATGAATTGACTCTACTTAAACACAACACCATAACAGGCTGGAAATGGGTATCAGTGGAAGGTTTATCCTCAGTTATATCTTGGGGAGAGGAGAGAGTGGAGGATGTAGTAGAGGTGGTCAACGGGAAGCCCCAGATGATTAAACTCTCATATCAACCAAGAGGCTTCACTTCCTCCTCTGGGGCCTCTGTCCCCAAAAAGTCCATGGGTGGATTTTGGGGCCCCTGCTTTGTCTCAGAGGAGCCTTGAATAGGATCAGGACTCTCAGGTTAGGAATTTGGAAGAGAGAAGAATTAAAGGGCCTAGTTAATTTATTAGACCCCTGATAGCTGAGAATGAGCTGTCAGAATGAATCCCAATAGCTGTATGCATGCATCCAACCATCTAATTGTCTGGCTATCCATTCACCCATCCATTGATCCATCCATCCATCCATTCATTCACTGATCTAGCCATCCATCCATCTAACCATCTACCATCCAATTATCCATTCATCCATCCAACCATTAATTCATCATCCACCTATTCAACCATCCATCTTTCTGTCTATCCGTCCGCCCATTGATTCAACCAGTAATCCATTCAACCATCCACTCATGCATTCAACATCCATTCAATCATTCTTATATTTATATATTAAACCTTATATCCAACCACTCCTTTAACCTTTCATCCAATCATTCCACAATTCCAATAGTTTTTCCATCCAGCCATCCATCCATCTTGTCATCCATCGATCTATCAGAATAGTCATCCATCCACCCAAGCATCTGTTCAATCATCTACCCATCTGTTCAACTATTCATATAATCATTATCTGGCCATTCAACAATCCATCAATTTATCCATCCATACACCCATCTATTCATTCAGCCTTTTATTCAACTATCCTTACACCCAGCCATCTATTCAGCCATCCAACCATCCTTCTATCTATACATCCTTCCATTCAACCATTTATTCAGTGATCCATTCAACCATCCAACCATGTAACTACTCACCCATCTAGTCATTCAATTATCCACCCAATCATCCATCCATCCATCCATCCATCCATCCTTCCTTCCTTCCATCCATCCATCCATCCATCCATCCATCCATCCATCCATCCAATCATCAACCATCCATTGAACCATGTATTCATCCATTTACCCAATTCCTGAACAAAATAGGGAGCATTAGTCATTCTCTTTTCTGTGCTACTATTGTCTCCTGGCTCCTCACATTAGATGATAAACTCTGTAAGAGTATGGCTTGGCCATTCTTTATTGATCTCTGTAGTCTTGCAGTATCTATGATGAAGCAGACTCAATAAAAGTTTTCCAAATAAGTGAAAGTATATTTATGAAGCAACTAGTAGGTGCCAGACACTGTATTAGGCTGTGGGAAAACTGAGGTAAATCAGAACCATTCACAGTAGACTGTGGTATCAGGTAATGGAAAAAGGGGATAATATTCAAAATATTTAACACCTGACATGGTGCAGAAACTGTCCACTTAGAACTGAGCATTGTCCTAGAGACTACCTGCAGGTCTATTCTTTAGTGGATGGGTCCTAGGAAAGTTGCAGGGATCCCGTGAGAGGGGATGAAGCATCCAGTGTGGAAAGGAGCAACATCTGTTTACCAACCAACATGGAAATGTTTAAATATTTAACAATCAACATGGCTTTACCAGTGTGTACCTCTAAATATTAGCCCTGATTGGGGCAGGCACAAAGTCTTGGGGGCATAGAGGAGGAAGTGGTGAACGAAACCTTCTGAACTAAGGAGGTTTCAGAAAGTTTGAGTGGCTGCTCCTCCTTCAAGGGGACACAGGCACTCTGTATCATCCAGATGGTGCTGTGATCCAGTGAAGTGGGGACAATGTGGCTGAGAGCCAACACCCCCTCCTGGAAGGCCCATAGGAAGCTCCCCCACCTCGGAGTCGCTTCAGCCGTTTCTCCTTCCTCTTCTTGCGTACAATGAAGAGCAGTGCCACCCCCAGTGTGGCCAGGATGACAGGGCAGCCGATGGTGAACAGCTTCTTCACATCGTCCCCTTCACCTTGAGCAGACTTGATGGGTGGAATGGTGCCTGAATGAGGGCAAATAATAGAATTAGATATCCCTTATGAGCCAGGTACTGTGCAGAACATCTCATGGGTGGGGTAGTCCTCTGACCTCTCTTGCTGCCCTTGGGCTCTGACCTCCACCTCCTGGCACAGAACCCTGGACTTCCCCTCTGCTCCCCAAATTCTGGTCCTATCAGGACAGCCATGAACAGTTGCGTAGTTTTAATATTGCATTATATTAACAACTTCCTGGTACTGTTGTAGAATTAGCCTAAAGTCTCCTGGAGTTAGTCTCTCGCATGTTGGAGTTCAGTGCTCATTCCTAGAGAGTGGATTGATGGGCTTAAATTCTCACATCCAGCTGGGATGGGGAGAACAAAGGGTGAAGCATAGTAGGGAGAAGTCAGGGCAGTGGACACTGGGTTCTCTTCCCCAGATGGAGACAAAAACCACTACAAACCCTATATTCTCTCTCTGCTCACCCCTCCCGGGGGCCATATCCGTTAACCCGGGGCTCCTGTGGGGAAGCATGGCAAGTTCTCCTGCTGACATAACCCTCTGCCAAGCCCTGATCCTTGCCTGTTTCAGAGCTTTGCTTAAGAGTCACCTCCTTCATGAGGCCTTCCTTGCTTGAGTCCATCCGCTTCTAATACTGCTTTTATTCTGTTTCCTTAACACATAGGTAGACTTGTGACAGTGGGCTTCTATGAATTCAGCCTTCCATGTTCCTTCAGTGGATGTGTGTGTGTGTGTGTGTGTGGATGTGTGCATGTGTATATGTATCCCTATGTGGCAGATGCAGTTAGGAACTGGTAGTATGCCTTTTCTGTGGATCCTGGAGTCTCCATGTTCAAAAAGATGGTGGCCACTCAACCCTCGCAGGACTCCAAGAGAGCAAGAAACAAATCAGTACAGGGTTAAGCCACCAGGTTTGGTATTTGCGACTGCAGCATAGGCTGTTCCCTCCTGGCTACTACTCCATATCAGCAGAAAGTTCTTAGAGGTCAGGACCTCAACTATACCTCTACCTCCCTTGTCACCTCCCTGAAACAATGCACAGTGATTGAAGACTGCAGCTTCAAAGACTCTCCATCTTTGGTGTTACTGACATATGTATCTGTCCATCTGCAGTGGCCATTGGTGCATCTGCCCGCTTACCTGGCTTCAACAAACCTGAGGTCCCCTTTGTCAGCCCCTTCACCTGCGGGCTAGCATTTCCCCCACCTGCATTCCTGCCTGTTTTTCTCTTTGTCTGTCTCTTTATGTATCTGCCACTCTGCCCACTTCCTTCGCACCACCCTGCTCCAGCCTCTGTGCCATCCCTTCCACCCTTGCAACTCACTGCCGTCGTAGTCCAGGGTGGCGAACTGGGCCGTCTCATTGCCGCAGCCGGCGCTGTTGCAAGCCCTCATGCGCAGCTCGTACCACGTGGCCTCTCGCAGTTCCGTCAGAAACACCTCCCCGGAGCTGTTGGCCCGGAGGCCCTGCCAGGCCCAGGTCCCCTTGGGCCGGTACTCCAGAACGATGGCTGTGATAGGGCAGCCCCCATTGTTCCAGCCCTGCAGGTTAAGCCGAGCATGCGTGGAGTTGATGTGGGTGAAGAGGTGTTGGTCTTTGCTGAAGGAGGGCTCTGGCAGGCCGGAGGGAGAGAGAGAGGTTAGAGACTCGGGGGGAGGCAGGACTGGGCTGGGCTGGAAAGGATTTCCCTGGGGCAGCTGGGATGGCAGTGGCTCCAGGAGAATCCATGTTTGGCACAGATGGGATGGGGAAGCCCCAGGGCACAGAGGAGGAAGAGGAGGGGAGGGAGGAGAGGGAAGAAAAGGGCAGGGCCTGGAGAGAGGCCTCAGCAGAGGAGGAAGGGAGCTGGGAAGAGGCAGAGGAATGCCACCTTCGGCCACCCGGTGGGGAAGTGGAACTAGCTTTTCCTAATGAGATCCATCAGGACACTGTGGTGACGGGAAGGAGGCTGAGGCTCCTCTCTTCAGCCTCCCTGCATCCCTGGACCCCTCCTTCCCCACCCCAGCCGCCTTACACCCCATACCTAGCCCCTCTAGCCCACCCTCCCTGGGCCTGTCACTCCTTCCCTGCCCCGGTGGCCTGGGCCTCACCCCGCCCGTGGGTCTTGGCCTCGATGATCTCGCTGATGCGCCCAGAGCCCACGCTGTTCTTGGCTGCCAGCTTCACCTTGTACCACGTGCCACACTTGAGGCTGTCCAGCTTGAAGGAGCGCTCGCTGGAGCTGATGAACACGTCCTTCCACTCCTCGCTGTTGTCCACTGAGTACTGTAGCACGAAGCCTGTGGTGAGTAGGCCTGATTCAGGTGGGGGCAGGGCAGGGCAAGGCAGCAGAAGCCCAGTCTCGGGTACCCCAACAGGGGGGCTGGGCTCCAGGCAGGGGGCAGAGTCAGGCCTTTGGTCATTGGAACAGGCATATGCTCCTTAGAAGCAAAATTGGAAGGATCAGCCCCAGTCAACTCTCTATATTAAACTAACCAATCGACACAACACTGTAAGGGCCTTGGGTCCAGCCCCTGGGCAGGTTTGACGCTGTCACTTTGGCTGTAGTGTTAGGGGTTAGTGGCAGGTTCGGGAGGGGAGAAAACCAGAGTTGTGAGGCTCGCAAGGGGTCCTGTCTAGACCTTCACTACTCCGTGCATGGCCCCCTGAGCAGCAGGCTCAGTAGCACCTGGGGCGTGTTAGAAAGGCAGGTCCCTATACCTAATGCTAAATGACGAGTTAATGGGTGCAGCACACCAACATGGCACATGTATACATATGTAACAAACCTGCACGTTGTGTACACGTACCCTAAAACTTAAAGTATAATAATAATAATATAAATAAATAAATAAAAAAAGGCAGGTCCTCAGCCCCAGCCCAGAGCGCTGAGTCAGAACTGCATTGTTACAAGGCCCCTTGGTGACGCAGTCACACACTCACACTTGGAAAGCACTGATCTAGTCCATTTGTCTACTTTGACAGATTGGGAAACCCAGACTCAGAGAGGGAAACAGCCTACTCCAGGGTCACACAGCTCACAAGTGGCATTGGAGGGGCGGGCGTACTAAATCCCGGATGCCTGGGCCATTGCAGTTCCCTTGGCACTTGAGTGACTTCCTTGTGGGTCACTCAGCCCCCAGATCATTTCTGCCATTTGGAGACAAATGGCAGAAGTGGGTGAAGCCCCTTCCCTGCCCCGGGCCCAGAATTCCTTCCCCTATCTTCCCCCACATCCAGACCTCTCCTCACCTCGGATGGAGCTGCCCCCATTGTCACCTGGAATCCAGGTCAGGGTGATGGACGAAGCTGAGGTTTTGGAGACAGTGAGGCGGGGCTGGTCCGGGGGAACTGTGAGGGGAAAGCCACCATCCCTTAGCACAGGGGTGGACCCTGTGATGGGGTGTGGGGGTCCCCCCGTGACGGGAAGGTGCTGGCTCTCCCACACCCTCACTCCCACTCCCCAGCTCTCCTGCTTCCCCTTCCACGTGCACCACTGTTTCCCCAAAGGTCTGTCTGTCCCTTGGTTTGTCTTCTTCCATTCGATGACCGTCTTGCATGATGGAATCCCTACCCTCTCTCCATCCCTGTCCCCACCCGGGGTCACCTGCCTCACAGAGCCTCACCTTGCACCAGAAGGTTGACGATGATGGTGTCAAAGCCACCGGTGTTGGTGGCTGTGCAGGTGTAGTAGCCAGAGTCCTCAGCCTTCACTGCACGCAGTAGCAGTGTGCCGTTGGTGTGGATGAGCCGGTGCCCATCCATGGACACTGGAATGGCCGAGTCTTCACTGCCAGGGGCGAGGATGGAGTGGGTGGGTCATGTCAAGCACCCCTTCGTCCTGAGGCCCTCCCCCCCGTGTGTGACAAAGAGCTGGGGGTGGAAGGAGGCTCGCCAGGGGACGCGGGGTTCTTGGGGCTTTGCTCAGCACTCCCTGGGGGTATGAGGTAACCCGGCGTCTTTAACCATCCGGGGAAGGGAGGTCCTTGGCTCCCAAGAGGGGAGCCAGAGGGCCAGGCCTGCTTGAGAGAGCAGTAGCAGTACACCCTGCAGGGCCTCTATAGGCCTGAAGGCAACCGGGTCACCAGGAAGGAGGGCCCCAGACTCTCCTCTACACCGCTGTTCTACTATATCCCTCTTTGGGGCCACCCATTCCTCCAGTGTCCCAACACCCACCTGTCCTTGGTCCACTTCACAGCAGGGGCTGGATCTCCCACTGAATTGCAAGGCAGCCGAACATCTTTCATCCAAGGTGTCGTCACGGTGCCCCCAAAGGAGATGATCTTTGCTGGGGCTACAGGGAGGAGAGGATGAGGGCCACGCCATTTCTACCCCTGCACAATATCCTGGCCTCCGTCCTTAGGGCCCCCTGGATTTACAGTTCAAATCCTCCCTCCCTGATCTGACCTCCACCTTGGGCTTTTGGTGTGGGGTGAGTGTCAGGGAATATTGACTGGGAGACATGGACTCAGGAAACATTGATGAAATACCAGTTATGGTCAGGATCACATGAGGCTCTGAGGATTCAAAAAATGAGTATGATTTATTCCCTGTCCTCATGTTGATCACCATCCAAGATGGAGACAGATACTTAAGGAAAAATTATAACAGGCAAAATGCTATGGTAGGTGCAGGCACGAGGAAGCCTAGGGGTGTAAGGCAGGGGGAATGAATGCCACCCAAAAGTGGGCGGTGGAGGCAGCGGCCGGGAACAGCATCTGGAATTGGAAGCTCTGACTTGAAGGCTAAGAAAGACTTCATAAGCAGGGAAGGAGACACATGTCAAGAAGAGGGAATAGCACTAAGCAGGGACATGGAGATCTGAAGCTCATGGCAGGTGTGAGGGTTTGCAAATACTCTGGGGTAACCAAAGCTTGAGTCCAAGGGGACGGGCAGTAGTAGAATCTCGGGGGCTTTGTTGGCAGGGCCAGGAGACTGGACTCCCTCTTAGAAAGCCGCCACCAGAGGGTTATAAGAAGTGGTGTTGGCCAGGCCTGGTGGCTCATGCCTGTAATCCCAGCACTTTGGGAGGCTGTGGCAGATGGATCACCTGAGGTTGAGGTCAGAAGTTCAAGACCAGCCTGGCCAACGTGGCGAAACCCTGTCTCTCTACTAAAAATACAAAAATTAGCCGGGCCCAATGGCAGGTGCCTGTAATCCCAGCTACTCGGGAGGTTGAGGCAAGAGAATCACTTGAACCTGGGAGGTGGAGGTTGCAGTGAGCCGAGATCATACCACTGCACTGGGTTGGGTGACAGAGCAAGACTCTGTCTTAAAAAAAAAAAAAAAAAAAAAAAAATGGTATCCTCAGCCAATTTCAGATGCATCCTGGCTGCTTGCAGAGGATAGTTTGGTGAAGGGGGTCCTGGAGGACACAGACCATGACAGGATGGTGGCCAGAATGCAGGCTGGAGGTGATGTGTAGCAGTGGGGAGATGAGGGGCTCAGAGCAAGAGCTGACAAAACTTAGGGTCTGGCTGGTTTGGGGGAAGAAAGCAGGGAGGGGAGGATGGCTCCCAGGACTCTGGCTGGGCCACCGAGGTGAGTGATGGCACCCTCATGGGAACAGGGCACACTGGAGGAGGGGCGGGCTTGGCAGGAAGGACCGGATGGCTTCACCTCACACTGAGTCCACAGTGTAGCCACAGCTGTAGCTAGACCACAGGTGGGTGTGTGTTCTGGAGCACCAGAGAGATGCCTGGACCAAAGATGCTGATCTAGGAGTCGGCAGGCGCGTTGAGGCCACAGGAGGGGATGCAGACTGACAGGGAAGTGACCAACTCTAGGATCAGCATGCACAGGCACAGAAGAGGGGACAGGAGTGTCTTGAGGGTGGTGGCGGAGGACTGGGTCAGCAGCATCACAGAAGGCGCGGGGCCACAGGTGTCCAGAGTGTGGTGGGTGGGTAAATGCATCTAGTGCCTGGGAGATTGCCAGGCCTAGATTTAAAGGAACCAAGTGCCCAGGTGCCTCAGAGAGTAGAGCAGGCCCGTGGAGCTAGGCCCTTCTTGGGTGGAGAGAGAGTGAGGGAGCAGCTGAGAGGTTCAGGTGCAGGATGTAGGGGGGCTGGGCTCCTGTGCTGGTCATGCCGGGTGCCAAGGGGCTCTCAGAGGAGGGGAGTTCTGGGGTCTGCTTGGAGCAGTGGGGGCACCAGACACCCTGGCAGAGGGGTCCACATGAAGACGGCCTCCATGGCGGGGGCAGTGAGAAGCCTGGAGGCTTTGTGGAGGTTCTCCGAGTTTCTCCAGAGATCAGATTCCAGACCTGGTTTTGCCACAGGCTGGGGTTGGCTCCCTGAATCTCTGTGTGTCTCGGTGTGTGTGCATATGTGTGTGTATGTGTGGGTGTGTGTGTGCATCTGCATGTGAGTGTGTGGATGTGTGTGTATGTGTGTGTTAGTATATATGTGTGTGCATATGCATGTGTTCATACACATGCGAGTGTGCATGTGTTAGTGTGTATGTGCATATGTGAGTGTGCACGTGTATGCATGTGTGTATGTGTGTGTATATGTGTGTGCATATGCATGTATGCAAGCATTAGTGTGTATAGTGTGTATGTGTGTGCACGTGTGTGCATGTATTAGCGTGTATAGTGTGTGCGTGTGTGTATGCATGTGCATGTATTAGTGTGTATAGGGTGTGTGTATGTGTGTGCATGTATTAGTGTGTAGTGTGTGTGCACGTGTGCATATGTGTGCATATGTGTGTGCATGTATTAGTGTGTATAGTGTGTATGCATGTGTATATGCGTGTGCATATGTGTGCATGTATTAGTGTGTAGTGTGTACACATGTGTATGCACATTAGTATGTGTATGTGCGTGAGTGAGTGTGCGGGTCTGTGTGGATAAGTGTGTGCATGTGCATATGCATGTGTTTGTGTGAGTGCATATGTGAGCGTGCAATGTGTGTGGGCGTGTGTGTGAGTGTGTGTATGGGGGAAGGGGGCAGCAGTGGTTGTCTTTCTCACCTTACAGGGCAGCTGGGAGGTGACGCTGTGTGAATGTGTTCTAGGAAGTCCATAGCTCTCTAGGACCGTGTTTATTTAATGCCCCCAGAAGAAGAGGCCAGCCTTCTGCAAAGATGCCCAGCCCTCACACTCCTGCCTCTGGGCCAGTGCCAGCTGTTCTGGAAGGGTGATAGGCTCTAGGTCCCTTCCCTTCCTGAAGAAGAGGTTGGCGGTAGGGGTAAGGGGGTGGTAGGAGGCGCTGAGGCTGTGTGGAAAGAGCCCTGACTTGGAGCTGGGAGAGCTAGCTCACTCCTTCCTGGCTGTCTTCGCAGCCCATGCTACTCTTGCCTCAGGTTGCTCAGCTGTGGAATGGGTCAACGAGCCCTGCTGGCAGGGCGGGTGGAAGCCCCTGGCCCGCTGTAGGCCCTCGATCAGATGCTGGCTGGCTCTGAGCCCGCGGCAGGGTAGGGCTGGGGCTCTTGTGTCTGGGCCAAGAGAAGCTTGAGTCGCACCGGTAGGGTGGCCAGGCTGCGCAAGCACCACCTCCTCTCATCGGGGCTGCGGTGGATAAGAGAGTGGGGGAGTGAGGAGGGGCCCAGGGAGGCCCAGCAGCAAGCAGAGGACCTGCAGTCCTGGGCTAGTTGTGGCCAGTTCCTACGCCCCAGGGACGGGCAGACACTCAGCCTTCCAGCTCTACCTGCGCGGCTGCTGCAGCTTGCCCTGGGGATGAGGCCTTGGAAGGGTCATTCCTCTGAAAAGTGGGGGTGTAACCCCCATGGCACACTCATGTCCTGGTCAGAGATTCAGTGGGGTACTCCCTAAGAGGGTCTGATTCTAGCCCAGAGCCTCGTTCACAGCACGCGCTCTGTAAAGGTCTGCGGATGGCAGGAATCCGCCATCACCCCTGCCTAGTGTTCAGTTCAGCACGGGGGCTCTCCTTTGAGCCTCAGCTGCTCTGTGGAAGCAGCACACCCCGCTGTAGCCACCTCTGGAGGAGCTGAGCATTGGGACAAAGGCCTGGCTTTGAATTGGGAGTAGAGGCGACTCCCCTTTTTTCAAGCTGGGAGTAGGGTTTGGAGTCGGGAACTGGGTGCACTCTGTCCACCAGCCCCAGGCAAGCTGGAGGCAGCCTGTTGTGAGGCTTTGCTGGAGTCAGGGGGCAGCAGAGGCCCAGTCTTGTTGTGTGCAGGAGGCAGGTGAGTGGCCAGTTCCTCATAGCCGGGTGGCAGATAAAGCGGAGCAGGCAGAGCCCCTCTCTGGGGAGAACCAGGATTCTGGAAGGGAGCTTTTGGAAGTGTTTGCCCCTCTGCCCCAGCCTCAGGTTTCTCACCCTTGCCAGCAGGCTCGATGGTCACCTTCTCGCTGCTGTTGCCCCGGCCGGCAGAGGTGACGGCGGCCACCCACAGCAGATACTGCTGACCGCGGTTTAGGTGGGCGATCCGGTAGAAGAGCTGCTCTGGACTCGTCTCATACTCGCTGGGAGCCTGCAGGGCAGAGGCAAAGAGGCTCTAAGAAGCAGAACTGGGGCCCTCCAGCCTCCAAATCTTCCTCAGTGCCCGGGGCTCAGAGGAGAGGATGGTAGGGTTGGGTGGGAGGCAGGATTCTGTCCTATTTGCCCTTTCCAAGTTTTAGAGATGCAGCGGACAGAGTGTGCCCTGGACTTGGCCCCTGGGAGCTGATGGGCCTGCCTCGTGGTGTTGCTGGGTCAGCCTCAGTTTACCTCTTTAACTGATCCACGCTCTGGCAACTGTGGCTCAGGCCAGGGGATGTGAGTGCTTTAGGTGAGGGACGGGGTAGCCAGGAGAAGGGAGAATGGGGGACAGGGGGTCCCAGGAAAGCCCTGAGGAAAGAGTCTTCAGGAAGAAGGCAAATGACTGCCTCTGCCTGATGAGGGTTGGAGACAGGCTCCTGCAGCCTGCCCTGGCTCCCAGTCACCTCCTAGCCCTGCCGTCTAATTACCACTCCTGCATTTTGCAGGCAGCATGCCTGCCCGTCCAGGGAGGAGGGGGTGGGAGAAGGAACTATGAAAGCTTTACTGGGTAGCACTTTATTAATGATTATTAGTGGTATAGATCACCATATATATTTGTAGGTTATACAAATCTATAAAATTTTTTTTTAACAAAATGACAGTTTTGACAAGTTGCCAACAAAACAATATCGGATCCCAGTGGTTTTACCAGTTGCTTTGATGAAAAGATTATGTTGCCTTGGAAACCAGAGGCTCAGATATTGAAATGAATTTGAGAAGGAGCTTTTGATAAGCGCTAGTTTGCAGACCTCCTGTCAGCCTCTTCCCTGGCACGGGTGGGATGGGACTGACTTTCATTTTATTTTATTTTTTGGTCAGCCGCGGGGAAGGGAGAGGAGGACAGCACCAGGGTCCCTTTGAAATCAGAGTGGAAGTCCAGGGAGGGAGAGCAGCCCCAGAACAGATGGGGGCCCGAGGCCAGAGGGAGCTAATAATTAGTTATCTCTGCAGTCCCGGGATGTTGCACACACACGCTCACAGGCACACACACATGTAGACGCATGCACACACGTGCCGAGGAACAGACCTCTGGGCATGTATGGGCACAGAGGGACATTCTTCATGCCCCATAGAGGGGCTGAGAGGCCCAATAACTTATAACGGGAGGAGACATCCTTTTTGGCCCCAGGCCATCTGTAGGGAAATGTTAGGGGAAAAGGCACAGGCATCTCTGCAACACACACACACAGAGCTCCGTGGCATACTCCTGCTGCCTCCCTCATGGGGGTCTGGCCTTGAATCCAGGAGGTCCCGGGGGGGCAGGTGCAGAGCCACCCTTGAGCCCTGGTGGTTGGGAAGCCCTTTCAGGCCACAGCACTCTGGGACTGGTGTGCCTATCTGTCGTTGATATGTGCTTGAAGTGTGGGGTAGCGTAGTGGCTTCAACACCCGCCCGCCCTTCCTCCTGGGCGTACAGCCCGTAAGGTTGCCCATGGTTTCTGGACACTCAGTTTTCTCTCTTGCAAACTAGGGAAGCAATACAACTCTGTCCAACCTGTGTGTGACTCAGGCACAAGGAGGCAGGGGTGTGCACGTCCTTTCTAAGCTAGGACATGTTCTCCGGGCTCATTTTTGGTGACAGTACAGGAACGTATGTGTTTCTATGTACATGTGCATGTGTGGAGAACAGCTGAGTGTATGTGCTTGTGTGCATCAGTATATACCTGAGTGTATATTTGTGCCTACACAGACAGGGCAAGAAAGTTTGGCTTCTCCTTGTAGGTATTAGCATCCAGCCCAGATACTTGGTGCTTTCCTTTTAACCTGGACACCCCGTGAGTCTCCTGAAATCATGTTCAAAAGCACACAGCCATATCCCCAAATAAAGTTCCAGTGGATCAAAGGGTTTTGAAAGAAGGCAAGCTATGAAAGAAGAAACTATAGGTAAATATTTATCCATTTTTCTAATCATAAAAATCAAGGCAAAATCATAAATGGAAATGATTGATAAATTCAGCTTCTATAAAAAGAAAAACTATGGTACATCAAAAACAGAATCAAAGGCTGGGCATACTGGCTCACACCTGTAATCCCAGCACTGTGGGAGGCTGAGGCAGGTGGATCACCTGAGATCAGGAGTTTGAGACCAGCCTGACTAACATGGTGAAATCTCCTCTCTACTAAAAGTACAAAATTAGCCAGGCATGGTGGCACATGCCTATAATCCCAGTTACTTGGGAGGCTGAGGCAGGAGAATCGCTTGAACCTGGGAGGTGGAGGCTGCAGTGAGCTGAGATTGTGTCATTGCATTCTAGCCTGGGCAACAAGAGTGAAACTCTGTCTCAAAACAAAAACAAAAACAAAAAACCAGAATCAATAGACAAGCAATGAATTGGCAGATACTTGCAACTTATATGACAGAAAATGGCTATTATTCTTAATATGTAAAGAACACTTATAAATCAATAAGCAAAACATGAGAAACCCAAATAGAAACCTGGACAAAGGATGTAAATTGACAATTACCCAAAGAAGAAAAATATAGCCAATAAACATGAAACCTAACTAGTAACCAAAGAAAGGTACTTCAAAATAAGGCACATTTATAAAAAATCCATCTAACAAAAATAAAGTGGAACAAAACAGAAAACAAATGTGGGATCAGCATAGGTGCAAAGGACAATGCTGCTGGCCACTCACCCTGCTGGTAGAAACATATATGGGTGCAAATGCTCCAAAGGGCAATTTGTAAGTCTGTATGCAGAACTTCAAGAGTATTTACTCTTTGTGACCCAGTAATTCCTATAGAAATTTACCCTAAGAAAATATTAAAATATGTGCATAAAGACTTCTGTGAAGGATGCTCATTGAGGCCTAATTTATAATGGTGAAAATTTGAAAGACACATTAAATATAGAATAATAGGAAACTGGTTAAATAGATTCTGTATAAACAGCCATTCAAGACCATGTTTTAGGTCAGGTGCGGTGGTGGCTCATGCCTATAATCCCAGCACGTTGGGAGGCCGAGGAGGGCGGATCACTGAGGTCAGGAGTTTGAGACCAGCCTGGCCAACATGGTGAAACCCTGCCTCTACAAAAATACAAATATTAGCCAGGCGTGGTGGTGTGTGCCTGTAATCTCAGCTGCTTGGGAGGCTGAGGCAGGAGAATCACTTGAACCCGGGAGGTGGAGATTACAGTGAGCTGAGATGGTGCCACTGCCCTCCAGCCTGGGTAACAGAGCAGGCCTCCAACACATACACACGAAAAAATGTTTTAGAAGAATACCCGATGGTGTAGGAAAGCACCAACAGGTATTCCATGAAAAAGGCAGATTGCATTACGTTATGTATAATATTATTTTAATTTGGTTTAATGAAACACTTCAAAACCTGTACTATATGTACAGATCAAAGACTGGAAGACTATATACCAAAACATCACCAGTGTTTACCTGTAGGAAGTACAAGTAATTTTTACTTTCCTGTCTATTCTATGTTTTATAGATTTTCTATAATAAAATTGCATTATTTTTATAATCAGTGAAAAATGTATTATATTATTACTAAAATGTCTACCAGGATTCAATGCAGCTGTGGCCGTCTCCAGGGGTAACTCCCTTAGAGCCGAGGCCATACACAGTCTTTTCTGAGGATGCCACAGGTACTGGTTCATCCGCCCCCGCCAGCATGTGTGAGCACACACAGTCTCAGGTATCTGCCTATAATTCCAGGCTCATGCCACGGTTTTGCACTGTCACTGATACACGCGTGTGCCCTCACCCCTAGCACCCTCTCCCAGAGCTGTCTTTCATAGATGAGTTTGTATTGAAATTGTTTGGAATTTGGAATATATTTGTGCAAAGGGATCATGTCACATACAGTGGTTAGGTCCCCAGGTCCCTCACTAAGTTCAGTTTCCCCCCAACCTTTGACCCCAGTCCCCCTACAGGGCTGAACTGAAGTTCTCATCACATCAGCAGGACTTGTGTGATACTGTCTGATGGGAAAGCACAAGACATGAAGAAGGTGGAGGGACGGTCCCAATGTCTCCAGCAGCAGGAGGAGGGGATGGGGACTAGGAGCTCTGTTCTGGAGCCCAGGAGAGGAGCCTGAAGCCTGAGTTAACGAGGAGGAGTGGCTCCCGGACACCAACCCCTTGGAAAGACTTCATTATCAGAGGAGGAAATGACTGCAAAAGTCCAGGCTAGAGAATGACTACCCTCTCCCACCAATTAAGGAACGGAAGCTTGCCCAATATCTGAGGCTATAGAATTGCCAGGCTGCTACCGATTCGTTCTTCAAATGTGTATTCCATGACCAGGACGTTCCAGGCACAGTGCTCAGCCTCTGGGGACCCAAAGATGAAAAGATGCTGCCCCTGTCCTCCTGGGGGCCTCAGAGACCAGGGTGGGAGACAGATATGTGAACAGTGACTGCCTTCAAATGCATGCAGTGTCTGACGGGAGTGAGGAACATGCCACGGGAGGAATCCATGGGGCAAAGGTGTGGGGTTGTGAAGAGGCACAGTGTTGTCCAGAATTGTGAACAGCTTAGTGTCCTGAGAGCCTAGAATGTGTGTGTGTATGTGTGTATGGGGGGGTGGGTAGAGTCGTGGGGAGACAGGAAAACAGAGCAGAACACATGGCTGAAAGCATTGCCCGAAAAACACCAAGTGTCTGTGCCGATGCGGAGTCACTGGAACTCTTATCCCCTGTGAGTGGGGGTGTGATTGGCATGAGCACCCAACAATGGCAGGCTGTTCTCAGTGAACACCCGCAAACCCTGTGACCTAGCGCTTCCTCTCCTAGGCATATACCCGACAGAGACCCATGCCCGTGAGCACCCAGAGACACGTACAGGAATGTTCACAGCAGCACTATTTGAAGAGTTCCAAACTGAAAACTGCCCCAAAGCCTTCCATCAATGGATACTAATGGCTGGCCCAATGGATTAATAATTGTAACGTATGCACACAAAAACTATACAGAAGAATGAATGAGCTATAACCACACAACAATGCGAATGAAATTCAGGAATTCAAAATAATGTTGGTTAAAAGAAGCTGGACAAATGGTATGACTCCATTTATACAAAGTACAAAAAGAAGCGGCACTAATCTATGCTATTGAGGTCAGGATGATGGTTACCCGGGAGGAGGGGCAGGCGGGGGCTGGAAGGGGGCACGGGGATTCAGGGTGTCGTAATGTCCTGTTCCGTGCTCTGCGCGCTGCTGCTTGGGTGGGTTGTGAAAATTCGCGGAGGTGTACAGTGATGACGTGTGTGCACTTTGCTGCATGTGAGGTAGTGGCCGTGAGGATGGAGAGGGGTGGCCGCAGTCAGTGGGCTTCCCCTCTGGTAATAGAACTCTGGCCTCACTGGCAGGGAGCTGGGCCACCTACCATTCAGAGGGTAATTCAGAAAGACCACAGGAAAGCGGAGAGTATAGGAGGAGATGATGGCACAATTACTGAGCAATTTCAGGGTAGCTTTCCTGGCAGCCAGAAGCTTATCTGCAGATCTCAGGCTGATGCCTAGTTGTTGATGGAGGGAGGAGCAGGCCTTCTGTTCCTGCTTCTGCTCCTTCCTTCCAGCCCTGGGCACATCTTCCTGACAGTATTCCTGCCCCTCTAGTGTGCTCCCCTCTGCCACCCACCTCCACTAGACTGGAAGCCCCTTGAGGGCAGGTATCTTCTCCTGCTCCCGTACCTAGAACAGGCATGCTCTGTAGTAGTCACTCAGCAGGACTTTGTGGTTGACTGGCTGGAGACGATGAAAGAGGCAGAGGGAAAAATGCATATGATGGGATATAAGTGCATATCGCACTGCACCCATCCCCATCCTCCCTTCCCTCTCTGTGGGGCCCCTCTGAGCATCAGTGGAAGGGTGGGGCTAGCCCCTTGCCCTATGTCTTGCCTGGGGGCTGCCCCCTCTGCTCCCAGGGTTAGGGCAGATATTGCAGCCTCTCAAACCTCTCCTCTCGCCTGAGCCCAGGCCCTGGTCCAGAGATGCCTGTGCCTTCTCTCAGCTTTCCCCCGTCTTTCCTCCTCCCTCAGCTTGCTCCATGTGGAGGCGCTCATGCAGAGCACAGCTCCAACAGCACTTCCAAGCCCAGACCAACCACGTTGAAAGACGAGTCATTCCCAGAGGGCACAGACCAGCCTGGGGACCTGCTGGGAGCTTCCTCTGTGAGCCAGAGCAGGAGAGCTGAGGCTGACCTCCCTTCCACCCTGCCTGGTTGAGCATGACCCACCTGACTCAAAGGAGCCCCCAGTGCTTATGATACTCTTGTGGCCTCTGGAACAGAGGACTGACCCAAGATGGACACTGAGTAAGGCTTCGGCCACTCTGGGTGGCCAGTCCCCGTTCTTATCTATGAATCCAGGCAGAAACTCAGATACAGGCAGCCTCAGGGTTTGGCCTGGAAGCTGGCTGATCTACAAGGTCCCTTTTCTTTTCTTCCATCCCCTTCATCATCTGGCCCTGGACTCACTTACCGGCTGGCCAGACCCGGGGCTGGAACAGAAGATGGTGTACTTGCGGATCACCCCGTTGGGCTTGGTAGGGGGGAGCCAAGACACAACCACACTGCTAGCTGATGAAGGGACAGCTTTGATGCCAGCAGGGGGACCTGGAACTGAGCAGGGAGAAGGCCTGGTCAGTTGAGAGAAAGCAGGAGCACAGCCTTTGGGGAAAATGACAGTTGGGAGAGGGAGGCAGATCAATCTGGCAGAGCTTCTTGGAGGTGGCATCCTTGAACTGTGGTTTAGAGGGGGAGGGTCCGTCCAGCATGGTAAACAGGTGGGAGGAGAAAATGATCATTTTGGAATTGTAACAAAGTCTCTGAAATGGAGGCCCTTGGAGTGCCAGCTTCAGAACTGTTTGGTCAGAACCAAGGACTTAGGACAGGCAAAAGAGAAACAGAACCTATGAGGAATTCATCTTGATCCCTCTGACCTTAACCCCTGACCCTCACCCCCTTACTAACTGTAAGCATGTATTTAGGGGGAAAATACCCGGCACCTGTCACTTTCCTTTTTGGCCTGTGAATTTCTTGAAGCTGGAACCACAACCTGTTTTCTGGCATGAGCCCAGGGCATTGCCCTTGGAGTGCTGGCTGGGCCCTTTCTAGAAGGAAGTCTACCTTAGAAGTGACTAGGAAATCCATCCTAAGTGGATTCCAACTCTTATGGATTCTGATGTCCCCTTGCCCTTCTCTCTGGGCCTGTCTCTCCTAGCTGGGACCCCAGGACTCTGCCTGGGAGACTGGAAGCTTCCTGTTCTCAGCTCACACTCCGTATTCTCATCTCTCCATTGTATGGTTGTGTACTTGTTTCCTTTCTTTTTTTTTTTTTTTTTTTTTTTTTTTTTTTTGAGACGGAGTCTTTCTTTGTCCCCCAGGCTGGAGTGCAGTGGCGCGATCTCGGCTCACTGCAAGCTCCGCCTCCCGGGTTCACGCCATTCTCCTGCCTCAGCCTCCCGAGTAGCTGGGACTACAGGCGCCCGCCAACACGCCTGGCTAATTTTTTGTATTTTTAGTAGAGACGGGGTTTCACCGTGTTAGCCAGGATGGTCTCGATCTCCTGACCTCGTGATCCGCCCGCCTCGGCCTCCCAAAGTGCTGGGATTACAGGCTTGAGCCACCGCGCCCGGCTGATTGTATGGTTGTGTACTTGTTTCCTTTCTAGAAAATTTTATGATCTTTTGAGGAGAGTGATAGCATCCCATTCAATTTATTTTACCTCTCTGAGCCTCCGTTTCCCTATCTATACAACGGAGATAAGAACTGTATTAAAAGGTTGTAGTGAGAATTAGTGCCAATTAAAGTACTGGGCGGGTTTGGTGGCTCATGCCTGTAATCCCAGCACTTTGGGAGGCCAAGGCGGGTGGATCCCCTGAGGTCAGGAGTTTGAGACCAGCCTGGTGAAACCCTGTCTCTATAAAAAATGCAAAAATTAGCCAGGCATGGTGGCGTGTGCTTGTTATCCCAGCTACTAGGGAGGCTGAGGCAGGAGAATCACTTGAACCCAGGAGGCGGAGGTTGCAGTGAGCTGAGATCACGCCATTGCACTCCAGCCCGGGCAAAAGAGCAAGACTCCGTCTCAAAAAAAAAAATAATAAAATAAAATAAAGCACCTAGCACAGTGCCTATTGCATAAGACACTCAATAAATTGTAATGATTATTATTTTTGCATTCTGTCTCTCAACTCTCAGCTGATGGCACCTATCTCAATGTTTTCTTTCCTAGTCAATCATGTGGGGCTAAATAAAATAACTAGATACAGCATCATCATCCTTCTGGAGGCCTGAGTCCAGAACCTGGGAATTGTCTTTGACTCCACCTGCCTTCCCTGCTACACAGCCCTGTGGGTCACTTCTGCTGGATGTCTCTGCAGCTGTGGGGTAAAGGAGTCCATGGATGGCTACTGGGGTAAGTGCACTAATTGGAGTGTTCAAATCTCTATCATTGCATATGTTTTTCCTATCAGTTATTGAAAGAGGTGTGTCAAAATCTTTCACTGTGGTTGTGAATTTCTCTTTCTCCTTGTAATTCATCAGTTTCTGTTTTTATATATTTGAGGCGATATTATTGAGCACATTCAAATTTAGAATTGTTTTATTTGCCTAGTAAATTGAGTCTTTTATCAGAACAAAGTGTTCCTCTTTATCTCTACTGATTCTTTTTGCGTTATAGTATGTCTGACACTAATATTCCAGTTTTCTATTAGACAGTTTGAATGATATGTCTTATTTTTTCCATTCATGTTGAACCTTTCTGTACCCTTATGTTTTAGACATCTCCTGTAAACAGTACATATTTGGGTATTGTTATTCACCTGCCATTCTGACAGTCTTTATCTTTCAATTGGAGGATTTAGTTAATTTATCTTTAATGCAATTACGGTTATATTTGGATTCAAATATACCATCTTATTAAATACTTTCTATTTGTCTCATCTATCCTATCCCCATTTTTCTTTTTCTTTTCTTTTGTGGCTTCTTTAATTAAGTCAAATAAAAAATATTCTATTTTCCTCCCTCTATTAGCTTGACTATTACACAGTTTTTCACTACTTTTAGTGGTTCCACAATAGATTACAACATGAATCTTTAGTTTACCAAAGTCTAGTATCATTGGGCACTTTTCTTCTCAGACAAAGCAATGACCTTAGAGCTTCCATTTACCCTGTCCCAACCTTGCCATTGTTGTGTATTTTATTTCATTTCATTTTTTTTTTTTTTTTGAGACAGACTCTCTGTTGCTCAGGCTGAAGTGCAGTGGTGTGGTCTCGGCTCACTCACTGCAACCTCTGCCTCCTGGGTTCCAGCAATTCTCCTGCCTCAGCCTCCTAAGTAACTGGGACTATGGGCGCCCACCATGATGCCAGGTTAATTTTTGTATTTTTAGTAGAGACGGAGTTTCACCATGTTGGCCAGGCTGGTCTCAAACTCTTGACCTCAAGTGACCCACTGGCCTCAGCCTCCCAAAGTGCTGGGACTACAGGCTTGAGCCACCATGTCCAACCCCATTGTTGCTTATTTTAATTCTGTATATATGTCATCATCATCATTACTGTTTTATGCAGCCAATATTAATTTAGATTTACCCATAGATTCACCATTTAATTGCTCTGCCTTCACTTGCTGCATCACTGAGCTTCCTCCTACAATCAGTTTCCTTCTAGTTAAAGAATATCCACTGATATTTCTCTAGGGCAGGTAGGTTGGTGATACATTGTCTCAGTTTTTATTTGTCTGAAAAGTCTTTATTTCATCTTAATCATGAAGAATAGTTTTGTTAGGTATAATATCATAGGTTAACTGTTTCCGTTACATACTTTATATATATACAAATATATCATTGTCCTTTTTTCTGGTTTCCATTGTCTCTGACAAGTTAGCCACAATCTTATTGCTCCTTCTTTGGAGGTAATCCATCTTTTCTCCTCTGGTTGCTTTTTTTTTAAAAATTATTATTATACATTAAGTTTTAGGGTACATGTGCACAATGTGCAGGTTTGTTACATATGTATCCATGTGCCATGTTGGTGTGCTGCACCAATTAACTTGTCATTTAGCATTAGGTATATCTCCTAATGCTATCCCTCCTCCCTCCCCCCAACCCCACAACAGTCCCCGGTGTGTGATGTTCCCCTTCCTGTGTCCATGAGTTCTCATTGTTCAGTTCCCACCTATGAGTGAGAACATGAGGTGTTTGGTTTTTTGTCCTTGAGATAGTTTACTGAGAATGATGATTTCCAGTTTCATCCATGTCCCTACAAAGGAATGAACTCATCATTTTTTATGGCTGCATAGTATTCCATGGTGTATATGTGCCACATTTTCTTAATCCAGTCTATCGTTGTTGGACATTTGGGTTGGTTCCAAGTCTTTGCTATTGTGAATAGTGCTGCAATAAACATACGTGTGCATGTGTCTTTATAGCAGCATGATTTATAGTCCTTTGGGTATATATCCAGTAATGGGATGGCTGGGTCAAATGGTATTTCTAGTTCTAGATCCCTGAGGAATCGCCACACTGACTTCCACAATGGTTGAACTAGTTTACAGTCCCACCAACAGTGTAAAAGTGTTCCTGTTTCTCCACATCCTCTCCAGCACCTGTTGTTTCCTGACTTTTTAATGATGGCCATTCTAACTGGTGTGAGATGGTATCTCATTGTGGTTTTGATTTGCATTTCTCTGATGGCCAGTGATGATGAGCATTTTTTCATGTGTTTTTTGGCTGCATAAATGTCTTTGAGAAGTGTCTGTTCATGTCGTTTGCCCACTTTTTGATGGGGTTGTTTGTTTTTTTCTTGTAAATTTGTTTGAGTTCATTGTAGATTCTGGATATTAGCCCTTTGTCAGATGAGTAGGTTGGGAAAACTTTCTCCCATTCTGTAGGTTGCCTGTTCACTCTGATGGTAGTTTCTTTTGCTGTGCAGAAGCTCTTTAGTTTAATTAGATCCCATTTGTCAATTTTGGCTTTTGTTGCCATTGCTTTTGGTGTTTTAGACATGAAGTCCTTGCCCATGCCTATGTCCTGAATGGTAATGCCTAGGTTTTCTTCTAGGGTTTTTATGGTTTTAGGTCTAACATGTAAGTCTTTAATCCATCTTGAATGAATTTTGTATAAGGTATAGGGAAGGGATCCAGTTTCAGCTTTCTACATATGGCTAGCCAGTTTTCCCAGCACCATTTATTAAATAGGGAATCCTTTCCCTATTTCTTGTTTTTGTCAGGTTTGTCAAAGATCAGATAGTTGTAGATATGTGGTGTTATTTCTGAGGGCTCTGTTCTGTTCCATTGATCTATATCTCTGTTTTGGTACCAGTATCATGCTGTTTTGGTTACTGTAGCCTTGCAGTACAGTTTGAAGTCAGGTAGCCTGATGCCTCCACTTTGTTCTTTTGGCTTAGGATTGACTTGGCGATGTGGGCTCTTTTTGGTTGCATATGAACTTTAAAGTAGTTTTTTCCAATTCTGTGAAGAAAGTCATTGGTAGCTTGATGGGGATGGCATTGAATCTATAAATTACTTTGGGCAGTATGGCCATTTTCACGATATTGATTCTTCCAACCCATGAGCATGGAATGTTCTTCCATTTGTTTGTATCCTCTTTTATTTCATTGAGCAGTGGTTTGTAGTTCTCCTTGAAGAGGTCCTTCACATCCCTTGTAAGTTGGATTCCTAGGTATTTTATTCTCTTTGAAGCAATTGTGAATGGGAGTTCACTCATGATTTGGCTCTCTGTTTGTCTGTTATTGGTGTATAAGAATGCTTGTGATTTTTGTACATTGATTTTGTATCCTGAGACTTTGCTGAAGTTGCTAATCAGCTTAAGGAGATTTTGGGCTGAGACAATGGGGTTTTCTAGATATACAATCATGTCATCTGCAAACAGGGACAATTTTACCTCCTCTTTTGCTAATTGAATACCCTTTATTTCCTTCTCCTGCCTAATTGCCCTGGCCAAAACTTCCAACACTATGTTGAATGGGAATGGTGAGAGAGGGCATCCCTGTCTTGTGCCCATTTTCAAAGGGAATGCTTCCAGTTTTTGCCCATTCAGTATGATATTGGCTGTGGGTTTGTCATAGATAGCTCTTATTATTTTGAGATACGTCCCATCAATACCTAATTTATTGAGAGTTTTTAGCATGAAGGGTTGTTGAATTTTGTCAAAGGCCTTTTCTGCATCTATTTAGATAATCCTGTGGTTTTTGTCTTTGGTTCTGTTTATGTGCTGGATTACATTTATTGATTTGCATATGTTGAACCAGCCTTGCATCCCAGGGATGAAGCCCACTTGATCATGGTGGAGAAGCTGTTTGATGTGCTGCTGGATTCGGTTTGCCAGTATTTTATTGAGGATTTTTGCATCAATGTTCATCAAGGATATTGGTCTAAAATTCTCTTTTTTGGTTGTGTCTCTGCCAGGCTTTGGTATCAGGATGATGCTGGCCTCATAAAATGAGTTAGGGAGGATTCCCTCTTTTTCTGTTGATTGGAATAGTCTCAGAAGGAATGGTACCAGTTCCTCCTTGTACCTCTGGTAGAATTCGGCTGTGAATCCATCAGGTCCTAGACTCTTTTTGGTTGGTAAGCTATTGATTATTGCCACAATTTGAGAACCTGTTATTGGTCTATTCAGAGATTCAACTTCTTCCTGGTTTAGTCTTGGGAGGGTGTATTTGTCGAGGAATTTATCCATTTCTTCTAGATTTTCTAGTTTATTTGCATAGAGGTGTTCGTAGTATTCTCTGATGGTAGTTTGTATTTATGTGGGATCGGTGGTGATATCCCCTTTATCATTTTTTATTGCATCTATTTGATTCTTCTCTCTTTTCTTCTTTATTAGTCTTGCTAGCGGTCTATCAATTTTGTTGATCTTTAAAAAAAACCAGGTCCTGGATTCATTAATTTTTTGAAGGGTTTTTTGTGTCTCTATTTCCTTCAGTTCTGCTCTGATTTTAGTTATTTCTTGCCTTCTGCTAGCTTTTGAATGTGTTTGCTCTTGCTTTTCTAGTTCTTTTAATTGTGATGTTAGGGTGTCAATTTTGGATCTTTCTTGCTTTCTCTTGTGGGCATTTAGTGCTATAAATTTCCGTCTACACACTGCTTTGAATGTGTCCCAGAGATTCTGGTATGTTGTGTCTTTGTTCTCGTTGGTTTCAAAGAACATCTTTATTTCTACCTTCATTTCGTTATGTACCCAGTAGTCATTCAGGAGCAGGTTGTTCAGTTTCCATGTAGTTGAGCAGTTTTGAGTGAGTTTCTTAATCCTGAGTTCTAGTTTGATTGCCCTGTGGTCTGAGAGACAGTTTGTTATAATTTCTGTTCTTTTACATTTGCTGAGGAGAGCTTTACTTCCAACTATGTGGTCAATTTTGGAACAGGTGTGGTGTGGTGCTGAAAAAAATGTATATTCTGTTGATTTGGGGTGGAGAGTTCTGTAGATGCCTATTAGGTCCACTTTGTGCAGAGCTGAGTTCAATTCCTGGGTATCCTTGTTAACTTTCTGTCTCATTGATCTGTCTAATGTTGACAGTGGGGTGTTAAAGGCTCCCATTATTATTGTGTGGGAGTCTAAGTCTCTTTGTAGGTCACTCAGAACTTGCTTTATGAATCTGGATGCTCCTGTATTGGGTGAATATATATTTAGGATAGTTAGCTCTTCTTGTTGAATTGATCCCTTTACCATTATGTAATGGCCTTCTTTGTCTCTTTTGATCTTTGTTGGTTTAAAGTCTGTTTTATCAGAGACTAGGATTGCAACCCCTGCCTTTTTTTGTTTTCCATTTTCTTGGTAGATCTTCCTCCATCCTTTTATTTTGAGCCTATGTGTGTCTCTGCACGTGAGATGGGTTTCCTGAATACAGCACACTGATGGGTCTTGACTCTTTATCCAATTTGCCAGTCTGTGTGTTTTAATTGGAGCATTTAGTCCATTTACATTTAAAGTTAATATTGTTATGTGTGAATTTGATCCTTTCATTCTGATGTTAGCTGGTTATTTTGCTCGTTAGTTGATGCAGTTTCTTCCTAGCCTCGCTGGTCTTTACAATTTGGCATGATTTTGCAGGGGCTGGTACCAGTTGTTCCTTTCCATGTTTAGTTCTTTCTTCAGGAGCTCTTTTAGGGCAGGCCTGGTGGTGACAAAATCTCTCAGCATTTGCTTGTCTGTAAAGTATTTTATTTCTCCTTCACTTATGAAGCTTAGTTTGGCTGGATATGAAATTCTGGGTTGAAAATTCTTTTCTTTAAGAATGTCGAATATCGGCCCCCACTCTCTTCTGGCTTGTAGAGTTTCTGCCTAGAGATCAGCTGTTAGTCTGATGGGCTTCCCTTTGTGGGTAACCCGGCCTTTCCGTCTGGCTGCCCTTAACATTTTTTCCATCATTTCAACTTTGGTGAATCTGACAATTATGTGTCTTGGAGTTGCTCTTCTCGAGGAGTATCTTTGTGGCGTTCTCTGTATTTCCTGAATCTGAATGTTGGCCTGCCTTGCTAGATTGGGGAAGTTCTCCTGGATAATATCCTGCAGAGTGTTTTCCAACTTGGTTCCATTCTCCCCGTCACTTTCAGGTACACCAATCAGGTGTAGATTTGGTCTTTTCTCATAGTCCCATATTTCTTGGAGGCTTTGTTCATTTCTTCTTATTCTTTTTTCTCTAAACTTCCCTTCTCACTTCATTTCATTCATTTCATCTTCCATCACTGATACCCTTTCTTCCAGTTGATCTCATTGGCTCCTGAGGCTTCTGCATTCTTCATGTGGTCCTCGTGCCTTGGCTTTCAGCTCTATCAGCTCCTTTAAGCACTTCTCTGCATTGGTTATTCTAGTTATACATTCATCTAATTTTTTTTCAAAGTTTTTAACTTCTTTGCCATTGGTTTGAATTTCCTCCTGTAGCTCAGAGTAGTTTGATCGTCTGAAGCCTTCTTCTCTCAACTCGTCAAAGTCATTCTCTGTCCAGCTTTGTTCTGTTGCTGGTGAGGAACTGAGTTCCTTTGGAGGAGGAGAGATGCTCTGCTTTTTAGAGTTTCCAGTTTTTCTGCTCTGTTTTTTCCCCATCTTTGTAGTTTTATCTACTTTTGGTCTTTGATGATGGTGGTGTACAGATGGGTTTTTGGTGTGGATGTCCTTTCTGTTTGTTAGTTTTCCTTCTAACAGACAGGACCCTCAGCTGCAGGTCTGTTGGAGTTTGCTAGAGGTCCACTCCAGACCCTGTTTGCCTGGGTATCAGCAGTAGAGGCTGCAGAACAGCGGATTTTCGTGAACCACGAATGCTGCTGCCTGATCATTCCTCTGGAGGTTTTGTCTCAGAGGAGTACCCGGCCGTGTGGGGTGTCAGTCTCCCCCTACTGGGGGGTGCCTCCCAGTTAGGCTTCTCGGGGGTCAGGGACCCACTTGAGGCAGTCTGCCCATTCTCAGATCTCCAGGGGCGTGCTGGGAAGACCACTACTCTCTTCAAAGCTGTCACACAGCGACATTTAAGTCTGCAGAGGTTACTGCTGTCTTTTTGTTTGTCTGTGCCCTGCCCCCAGAGGTGGAGCCTACAGAGGCAGGCAGGCCTCCTTGAGCTGTGGTGGGCTCCACCCAGTTCGAGCTTCCTGGCTGCTTTGTTTACCTAAGCAAGCCTGGGCAATGGTGGGCGCCCCTCCCCCAGCCTCACTGCCACCTTGCAGTTTGATCTCAGACTGCTGTGCTAGCAATGAGGGAGACTCTGTGGGCATAGGATCCTCCTAGCCAGGTGTGGGATATAATCTCCTGGTGTGCCGTTTTTTAAGCCAGTTGGAAAAGCGCAGTATTAGGGTGGGAGTGACCTGATTTTCCAGGTGCCATCTGTCTTTGACTAGGAAAGGGAACTCCCTGACCCCTTGCACTTCCCGAGTGAGGCAGTGCCTCGCCCTGCTTCGGGGGCGCACGGTGCGCTGCACCCACTGTCCTGTGCCCACTGTCTGGCACTCCCTAGTGAGATGAACCCAGTACCTCAGATGGAAATGCAGAAATCACCCATCTTCTGCGTTGCTCACGCTGGGAGCTGTAGACTGGAGCTGTTCCTATTCAGCCATCTTGGCTCCACCCCTCTGGTTGCTTTTAAGATCTCTCTTTTCTTTATCAGCTTTAATATGATATGCTTAGGTTTGGATTTCTTTCTATTTTTTTTTTTTTTTTGAGATAGAGTCTTGCTCTGTCACCTAGGCTAGAGTGCAGTGGTGCCATCTTGGCTCACTGCAACCTCCACCTCCTGGGTTCAAGCAATTCTCTGCCTCAGCCTCCCAAGTAGCTGGGATTACAGGCACCTGCCACCACACCCAGCTAATTTTTTGTGTTTTTAGTAGAGATGGGGTTTCACCATGTTAGCCAGGCTGGTCTTGAACTCCTAACCTCATGATCCACCCACCTCAGCCTCCCAAAGTGCGGATTTCTTTAATGTGTGACAATAGAGTTTGTAGAGCTTCTTGAATTTGTGGCTTGATATCTTTCATTAGTTTTGAAACATTTTCAGACATTTTATCTTCCGCTCCATTCTCTGTCTCTTCTTCTTTGGGATTTCTTCTCATTGCATCCTCTATGTCCTTGATACTTGGAACGTTGTCTGTGGATCATTACCAGCATCACCCGAGAGCACGTTAGAAATGCAAAATCTGAGGTTCCACCTGAGACCTGCCAAATCAGGATCTGAATTTTAACATCATCCCCAAGGAATCTGTATACACACTGAAGTTTAATGTTTCTTACCTGCTCTTTTAATTTTTCATCTGTTTGTCTTTCTGTGCTATATCTGGATATTTTCTTCTGCCTGTATTCCAGTTCACAAGTTATATCTTCAACTGTGTTTAACATGTTATTAAACCCATCAACTGAGTTCTGAATTTCAAATATTAGGGTTTTTTTCCCCTAGATTTTCCATTTGATAGTTTCCACTTCTCTGAAGTTTTCAATCTGGTCAAGCATAATTATCTTACAGTTCATGTTTGATAAAACCCAAGTCTGAAACCTTTGCGGTTCTGTTGCTCTTATCTGTCTTTTTTTCCTGCTGGCTTTTCTTCATGTTGTCCCATTATTTTTTATTGTATGCCAGACACAGCATTTGCAAAATAGTTTGTAGAAATAATTTGTGGCATCTGCTGATGTTATCTTCCTAAAGAGAGGATTCACATTTGCTTTTGATAGGCACCTGCAATCTGGGCACGAGTAATCTGGGGTAACTTAAATTCAATTTCCAGTATTGGGATGATTTGAAGGTGAACTGTCTGCTTTTGGTCCACTTTTACCCTTAGAGTGCCGTCCTTCGTGGTCTCAACTCAAAGTGAGGGGGATTCACCAGACAGACCCGCACATTCTGGCAGGCCCTGACCTCCAGCTCATGTCTTTCTAGTGCTGTTCACCTTCTCGGCCACTCCTCCAGATTCAGCAAATTCCCCTTAGGGAAGGAGCTGTTCCAAATGTCAGGCTCACCTCCGGGGCCTCTATTTTTCCCTGGATCCCAGCCTAATAATTCTTCACTCTCCTGCTAGCTTTATGATGCCTTCAACAGGTGTTCTAAAAAGTAGTTTGTCCATGTTTCCTAGCTGTCCTCAGCAAGAAAAGTGAGTTTAAGTTACCCAATCCACCCTTGCTGGAGGTAGAACTCCTCTGATATGTTTCTCTAAACTTGTCACTGCCGTTCATCCTCAGTGCTGCTGCCCTAGTACATAACTTCCTCGTCTCTGCCTCGACAGGTTCTAACTGGTCTCTCTGACACTAGTTCTCATTACCCACTCTTTGCCTGCCATCAACAAGAATTACCTTCCTAAAACATGGGTCTAGTCATGCCTCTTCCTCAGTTAAAGGTCTTTAAAGTGGTCTAAAATCCAAGTCAACTTTGCACGTGGAGGTCATATCGCTAGGTTTGGTATTCACAGGGGGAGGTTGAGGAGTTAGCACTGGAGCTCATGAATTGGGTCCAGCCAAGCCAGCCTGAAACCACGCTTAGACTGAGATCTGGACTCAGTAAGTAAACCTGAATTTATGTTTGCATTTTGTTCTTTTAAATTTATTTTGCTTTTTTCTAAATTTCCTGGTATTGTTTTTCCTTTAGAAAAACGCAGAATCCTGAGGGTGGGATCACAGTGTCTTCAGATGAGGATATTTGCAAAAGCTCCCACACCAGGGCTGGAATTGGACCACAGATCTGTCTGCTTTCCATGCCAACTGAGTAGTAACTGTAATAACCTCCACCTATGAATGGGAGATCCTGGTGGAGCTGGGTGGCTGTGGAGGACAGGCAGAGTTGACTGCTACCCTCTGCCATTCCCTCCTAGTCCTTGCAATTAGAACCTAACTTTTGCTTAGGTACCTGTGTTCCTCCACACTTCAGAGACAGCTGTCTCTACTGCCTACACTAGAGGGTATGTCGTGCTTGGGGTAAATCGGCCACGATAATTCCATTTCCCGTTTGGTGACTGTCTTAACAAGAGGCATGTGGCCCCACTCTGACCAATGGAAAATGAGGATAAGTCCGTTGAGGGGGTTTCTGGGAAAGTTACTTTGACTCCCAAGAGAGGCATGCCCACAGGAAGAGACTCCCTCTTCTCACTCTGAACTCTGTCTTGTCTGGTGTGATGCCTAGGGCTGCAGCCATCTTGAAATCATAGCAGGGGCAGCTGATATTCAGAGGATGGCAGAGCAGAAGGCTGGGAACCACTGACTTAACCAACCCTGGAGTTGTCCTACTCAGGACTTCTTGCTGTGTGTGATAATAAATGTGCTTATTGCTGAAATCTGTTTTTGCTGACTTTCGCAACAAAAATCTTCCTAACAGACACAAGTAGTTTGACGGAAAGGATAAAGTATATGGAGACAAGAAAGCCTGGATTTGTCCCCTGTTAGTTGAGCGGCATTTGGAAAGTAGCTTTCACTCTGGAGGCCTCAGTTTTCTCCCCCGTAACATGGAAATAATGCCTCCCTCACAGGGCTCTTGGGCAGGGTTAAGTCATGTTATGACTGTGGTTCTGGATGAGACCTCATCTGACACTGGGTTCTTTGTGGCCTGGGCTTCCCCTTGGAGGCCCTGATGCCCCTACCTGAAGCAGTCCTCTCTTTCTTTTTTTTTTTTTCCTATTTGAGATGGTGTCTTGCTCTGTCACCCAGGCTGGAGTGTAGTGGTATGATGTCGGTTCACTGTAACTTCTGCCTCCCAGGTTCAAGTGATTCTCGTGTTTCAGCCTCCCGAGTAGCTGGGATTACAGGTGCCCACCACCACACCCGGCTAATTTTTGTATTTTTATTAAAGACGGGGTTTCCCCATGTTGTCCAGGCTGGTCTCGCACTCCTGACCTCAAGTGATCCACCCACCTCGGCATCCCAAAGTGCTAGGATTACAGGTGTGAGCCACTGCATCCGGCCTGAAGCGATCATTTCATTGCCAGCACCTTGGTAGCCATAAAGCAACTGCTATTTGCTAGTACTTGACATTTTAGATGTAGTGCTAGTACTTGATGAGGTACCGCTCTTCCCATATTATCATGAGGAAACTGGGGTTCAGGAAGGCTAAGTGACTTCCCCATGAATGCCAGGCTGGGGGCATGCACTTTCGCTGTATTTACCAGTGCCTTTTCCATGCTGCGGCGCCACCTCCAGAAGGTGAGGGGCAGTGCTTCTTTGGGCCCGGGCTCCTGCTGTGTATAACTCTGGGACGGAGGGCTGAAGGCTCCTTGCAGGGAAGGGTGATGCTCCTAGACCTCTGGGTTCCTCACAGGGCCTTGCCTTGATCAGTTAAACAGGGGGAGGTGCTTATAGCTCAGGCCTTGCATCAGAATAGGAGGCAAGAAGAAGGCTGGGGGCCCCAGGGGCTCATTTCTGGAGGCCAAAAGGTGCCTGAGTGTGGCCCTGAGGCCTCAGATAGGACCAAGCTTTAGATGCCATCTCAGCTTAGTCTCCACACTGGAGCAGGTGGCTCTGCCCAGAGCTGTCCCAGGAGGCCTTGATGGGAGGATTAATGACAGGAAAAGTAGGGCAGGCAGGTTGGTAAATATTGAATTGCTCAGAGCTTAAGGGGAGAGGGGGCCTGCTGGAGGTGGAGAGGGAGGGAGAGCTGGGAGATTAAGCTGAGCTGGGAGCTGGTCCAGTCCCCGGGCACTAGGCGACAATGGCAGCTTCTCCCCCACCACTCCCAGCCGAGTCGCTCCTTTTCAACACGTCAAACCCTTCCAGTGCCTTCAGCAAAATTGTTTGGGTAGGGTCTAGACTCTGGGTCTCCGTATCCCTTGAAAAAACTAAGGGTGAGTGGAGAGGAAGCCATCATGCCAAAGATGTCTCCCGCTTCTGTGCCTAATGTGTGCCAGTCGCTTGTCACACCTCTTCTAGTAATGGGGCACCCGGCCCAGAGCTCTCACCTATGAAACAACTAAATGATGGAGCTGGGACTGAGAGGGGAAGAAAGTGGTGGGGCTGGAGGCAGAAGCCCAGAGCTGTGTGCCGTTCATGCACCGTGCCTTCTGGACATGGCATTCCATAGGAATGGCGGCCCCTGGGGTAGTGCAGCTCTGGGCCTGGGTAGAAGCCTGGTCCTTCTCCTGGCCTGTTCCCTCCTGGGCTGACTTCATCCCAGCCTTTCCTTTTCCCCTGCCCTAACCGTGTCACTCTGTCCTTGAGTCTGGCCCCCTGTCTCTGGCTTTCCTCCAGTTCTGCCCCATGAGGAAGGGCTTTGAGATCACCCAGCTCCAAATGGAGGCACACCTCCATCCCTGCCTTGACAGTCCAGGGCCGGGACCATGCTGTGGCCTCTGTGGGGTGACCACGAAGTCCCTAATCTGTGACATACTGAGCGATGCTTCTGCTTCCCCTAGCCCCAACATCTATATCCAGAGGGAAGCAGGCTGAATCTTGCAGGGGAGCAGATGCCACAGAAAGAATGCCCATGGTGTGGGAGGAGAGGGTTTTTCCGGCCTCTGACTCAATGCTGCAGAGAGCAGGTGTGTATGTGGGGGGTGCGCGGGGGGCGGGGGGGTGCAGGGAGGTTCACAGTTGCTTATCTGCTCATGCATGAATCCTAGAGCATTTCCCTCAAGAATCCTCAAGGCTACTCTCTAACGGTTTGAAGGCCAGGAGAAAGGACAGTACACTGCTCTCACCCTGCCTCCTGGGGTGGGGCTGGGGTTAGCAGTGGGTGGCAGGGCCAGCCTGTCCCAAGGAGAGGCCTGGACTCACCGTCCTCCTTGGTCTGGATGTAGAGCACGCTGCTGCGCACGCCGTCCCCAGCCTGGGTGTAGGCCAGCACCTGGACGCTGTAGTTGGTGAACTTCTCCATGCCCCGCAGCTCCACCCGCTCCCGCGTGGTGGTGATGTTCTGCATCTCGCCCCACTCTGCCAGAGACCAGCAAACTCTGAGGGCCCAGCTCCGTCAGGCTGTGGCCCCTGCTGCTACCCCTGCTGCCTGGGCTCTGCCCACACCTACTGCACAGGCTCAGCCCTTGACTCCATGGTGGCGAGGACTAGACGGTCTTTCACCTCAAGGTACCCAGGAGCAGATGCGGGCCACCGCCCCCAGGCCACGTCTCTCTAAGGGGCCAGTGAGGGCGAGCCACAGATGCTGGCCTGGGCCCAGCCTCAGTTGACCTTGCACCAACTTCACCTTGGCATGCTCTTTAAAACACCTCTCTCTCTCCATCTCTCCAGGCAACCTTTCTCCCTCCTGCTACCCAACTCCCTTCCCATGGGAGAGCCTGGAGTGGCTCGGACCTGGATGGAGGAGGTCCCGTGCAGGAGGCACAGCTCAGCAGCCACTCTTCCTGCTGGCCAGCCTGCCTTGGGCCGCCAGACCTCCCTGGGCAGTTATCAACCTGGGGATGACGTGTGACAGGCTGAGGCTGCCTCCCCTGCCTCTGACCACTCCTGGGCCAGTGTCCTGGACTCCCAGTTGGGGTAAGGGGTTGAGTGACTCGTCTGCCTTCTCCCCACCATTAGAGACACCCAGCCATTCCCTGCACAGAAAGCCTGGGTGAGTCTGGTGGAGCCGATAGCCTCAGCCAGGAAGGGCTGGGACACTCCTGAGGCTCAGGGAGGACCCAACGTCCCGGCCTTGCAGGGACCTTCTCATAGACTCTAAAGAGGAGCTTAGGGAGAGGGTCCCATGGGGGCCAGAGTTGTAAGAGAAGGAAAAGGGACAGACTCTGGAGCCTCCCACTAGGACTGCTGGGCTTTCAGAAAGACAGGTCCAGCAACGGGCTGAGGACCAGCCTCGTAGACATGAGTTCCTGGAGACCCCCCTACCAGCACCTCGTGGATGGTCCAGGGCAGGTTAAAGGCCAAGGCAGAGGGCCTGGCCAGGGAAAGCAGCAGCTGCCGGGATCCAGAGGGCGAGAAGGCTGTGCCCAGTGTGAGAAGACTCCAGGTCAGTGCAGGAGGACCCTCAGAGGCCAGAGCAGCAGGGTCTTCCTCTCCTGGAGTCAGAAACCAGGCTGGCCTGTCCAGGACTGGAGCCAGAGAAAGGGCAGGAAGAGGGCAGCATGGTCAAGAGTCCAGCTTGTCTTTGGGGATTACTGAGGCCAATACATTCCTTAGGGGCTAAGCTGGAGAAGCCCACAGGCTTGGAAAAGAGGAAGCGAGTTCTGGAAAACAGGGAACCACCCTTTACTTGGTTCCACACAAATATGAATGTAGTGAGGTCACATTGTGAGCAGCGTGGCCTGACACTGCACAGCCAAAGAATTGGGGAGACCTTCAGAGAGTTCAACCTGAGCTAGAGCCCTCTGCTTTTTGTGGGAGAGAGTGGAAGTGGTGGTGGGGAAAGACACTTCCTACTGGCAGTGTGTCTGGGCAGAGCAGAATCTGGATGGGAGAGGGGACCGTAGTAGCGCTGCACAAATGACTGTGAGCTGGATTCCAAGGTCCTCTAGGGAAGAAGAGAGGGCCCAGGGGGCTGGGAGGCAGAAAGTGCAGGAGCTGGGTGGGGGACAAACTCATTTGAGTCCTTTGTGGTCTATTGAGATGACTAAGGCCTTCAGTGGAGCATTTCCATAGTTTGGGATGCCTGTCCTCTGACCTGTGTGAGCTACAAGCCTCCAGGTCACGTGAAGGTCTGTGTACACCAGTGGGAAGGAGCTTGGTGTGCCTGCAGGAAGCTACTCAAACCTGTTTGCACGTTCCAGGGTGAGGAAGACATTCAAAAGTTTGGGCCATCTTACTGGTTTCTCTCCATTTGCCATTCATACCCCCCCGCTCCACTGTGCACACCTCTCTGCCCTTCTCTGGATCCTGGACGGCTTGTCTGCACAGAAAACACGCCTTGCCGAGTGCCTGGCTCCAGCTGGGTTTGGCTGAGGGAGGCTGTCCCTGGGTTTTGGTAGCCCTGCTTTCCTCCCTTTCCCCCTTGGCCTTAGGCGCTGATGGCTTCCTGCTAATGCTGGTCCCAGATGCCCACCTCCCTCCTCAGTCCCTTCATTAAACTCTTTGATCGCCCCATTTGAGTGTACCGACTATTCGCCACCAGTCCCTGACTCACATAGCCATAAAGACCTAATATCAACACGTGAAACTAGCAAAGCCAATCTGCCCCTATCATGCCCCCAACACTTCCCCAAACACACACTGTTGTCCAGGAGTAGCTGGGTGTTTCCTTCCCACCCCTCACCAGAGATGCCACCCTGCGTACCACCCCCCCACCTTGCTCCTGGCTCTGACCCCAGTTGAACACAGAGGTGTTCAAGTGAATCCCGAGCCCCTTTCTCACTATCCCCTGGCCCCTATAGCCATTATCGCCCCTTGTGGTCTCCCCGTGTGGAGAAGAGGGGGCTGCACTTCTTCTTGCCATGCCGTGGGAGGATGCTCAGCTCTAACTATGCCTGGAAGCGGACCCCACTAACCCTGCGCCCCTCCCCTGAGTCCCAGCCATCAGTCCCAGCAGACTCACCCCCATCAACGTAGAGGGACCAGAAGATGACCCGATAGCCTTTGAGGACGCCATTGAGGGTGCTGCGCGGGGGCTCCGACCAGGAGATGACAGCCACGTCAGAAGTGATGGACAGGGCCCGGACGTTCTCAGGGGGCTGGCTGGGCACTGTAGGGGGTAGGGGGAGAACCAAGGGTCCAGTCAGTCGTGGATGTGAGTGACAGCACAGCAGTTGTGTCCCAGGCTGGGTCCCACGGTCCAACCAGAGGAGCGTCCAGTTAGACAAGTTGGGGGACCTCCTGACTCGAGGGTCCTGATTGTTGGGGCAGAGAGGCCGGGAAGTGAACCGAGTTTCCTTTCCTGGAGATTGGGGCAGACAGAAATCTTTACAGACTTGGTTCCTTGGTCCCCGGGTAGCACATTCCTGGTGTGGTTAAATCCTGGGGAAGAAGGTGATGAACTTTGGGCACAAGCCCCTGGGAATTCCCCAGCGGGCCTCAGCCCGGGCAAATCCTGCTGTGATGAACGTGACAGACCTGGAAGGCCACCAAGCAAGCCCTGGAGGTGTCTGCAATGCATCACCTCATCTGATGGCTGCCAGCCCCTCTGTGTCATGTAACCGGGGGTCTGGGCCAAGGCCTGGTTTTAGGGACTCCTGTGTCCTTGTTCCAAGCTGAAGGGAAGGCAAAGAAGGGAAAAGGACTTCAGCTAACCCTGGTGCAGGAGAGGAGCTTCCACCTGGACCTTGGGACCTCTGGGACCATTAAACCTTCGCTCGTGCCCTTGTACTCGAACATACCAAAAGGCCTGGGGTGATGGGAAAACACTCTGAGACCAGCTTAGGTGCTTCTCCCACCGGTCACACTCTCCCTCTGAGAGCCACCTTTGAGTTTAAGCTGAGGTTCACCCTGGGCGCGGTGCAGCCTGCCCCTCCTGAGATGACAGGCCTCCGAAACCCCACGCCCCACGATCCACCTCAGCTCGGGGGACCTCTGGTGGCACTTCCTGCTGGCATCCGAGGGCCAGGGACAAAGCGCAAGACGGAGTCTGCTTTGCTCCGAGTGGGAGAAAGGAGGCACAGGCTGGCTGGAAGGTAGTTAGATCCTATTGCCCCACAAGAGGCAACTCTAATTTTTATGAGCATTTAAATGATAATACATCATCCTAACGATCCTCTTTGAGAATGATTATTGTTTCATATTACTTAGGTGTAAAAATATAAGCACCATGTAATTAGGGACCCAGTGTAATAAACTAATACAGATCGCCCGTTCGAACAAAATGAAGGTAATATAATTATGGAAAAGACACTATTGCTAAAGCAGGGGCCCTTGAATACCCCAGGAGGAGTGCTAATATTGCCAGGAAACGATCAGGATCTGACAGGCTAACGAGGGCCTTAATTAAGTATGAAAAACTGCTGAGCAAATGCTGCTGGAAACTTTCTTCTCCCCTCTCCTCCTTTGTTTTGAAAATGACTCCACAGCCCATGCTGATCTCTCCCTGTTGGAAATTCCAGGGGCCCCCCACGAGGCAAGGGTGGTGGTGTTTGGACAGAGGCCAGAGGCAGGCCTGGCGTGGCCCAGGCGGTGCATGGGAGCTTAGCGTTAGCTGGGGCAGGCTGGCCTCGGCTTGGGACGGCTGTTCCCTGGACACACGTTCCTAAAGGCTCCTGCATCTGCATCACTTGTTCCTGCATCCAGCCTTGCTCCCAAGCAAAAGGGAGGCACAAGATGAAGCAGGAAGGGTATGGGATTCACGGATTTTGATCCAGACTGTTGTTTTCTGGATAGATGGTTCTGGATGGGTTAATCTCCTTGAGCCTTGGCCTCCCTTCATGGATAATGGTGCGACTCTTGGTGCTATGATTCCCAAAGGTGCTCCCTGGACAAGCAGCATTACCTGGGAACTTATTAGAAATAATACATCCTTTTTTTTTTTTTCTTTAGAGATGGGGTCTTGCTCTATTGCCCATATTGGACACCCGGCTTAGAAATGAACGTTCTTGGCCCCCACCTCAGACCTGCTGAAGCAGAAGCTCTGGGGGGTGGAGCCCAGTAACCTGCATTTCCCAGACCTCCAGGAGGTCTGCTTTGTGCTCAGGGCTGAGAACCATGTGTTAGGGCACTGCTCAAATGAACCCTCTTGGCACTAAGAGGAGACAAGCTGATCTTCCTCAACCCAGCCAGGCCCGAGGCCAGCATCTCAGGGTGGGAGGGATGGAGAGGGATAGCGAGGGCCGTGGGCTGAGGACTTGGTTGTGGTGCAGCTCTCCTCCCTGCCCCTGGACTTCTCTGCCATGTGCCTCTTTCCTTCTTTCAGTTCGCCCCTCTTCTCAGGTGCTCAGTGCTCTGGGGCTATTGAAGTCAGCCCCATCTTAAAGCCCAGCCTTTGCCCCAGAATCATGAAATGAGAATCTCTGGGGTTGAAGCCTGGCATCAGTATTTTGAAAGTTCCCCAGATAATGCCAACTGGTGGCCAGCGTTAGGAACCATTGGTATGAGCGAATCTACTTTCAGGTGTTTCTGACCTAATGTGTCCCCCCAACCCCAGGGTGCTGCATTTTCAGAGAGGAAGAGCTAGGAGGAGGGCATTGCTTCCTCTAAAGGAATGGCTCTCTGGTGGTGAAATGCTTGGTCTCCTGATGGGAATGGGGAAATGGCATTCTGCCCTCCGGACTATTGGTTTCACTCTGTTGGGGCGGGGTGGGCAGGCTGTGACCCTGCCTGAGACTAAAGGGGGGCTTTAGTCTCAGACCCTAGTTTTGGGTTGGGGCATCAAGAAGGAAGCTTGGAAGAATGCTCTGCTGCTTCTTTATTCTGCTCTTTAGGGGACAGAGGTCAGCCTGGCCCCTTCTCTGGGAGCATCAAGGGCCATGTCCTTTTTCTCAACCTGGTACAGGCTCAGGTACCAGCTGGCATCTTCTCTGTGCTTGGAGAGCAGGCATGTTCCTGCTTCCTCCTAACCCTCTCCTCCTAGGGAGACTGGGCCCTTCGATGTGCTAATCAGAGTGTGGGGTTCTCGCCAGTCATCGAAGAATGAAGACTTAAAAAGCTGAGCTCTAAATCCTCTGCCGCATGCACGTTAGGATTTCTTAACTCCTCAGCCTCATCTCAGGTAGATGATGGACAGGTTCCAGACTAGAACACAAAGGTGATTTGGCTCCTGCCCTTTTTCCAAGAAATTGCAAAGGAGGAGAAATAGGACCCAGGTGTAGAGAGAAGAGAGAGGGGTTAGGGTGCCAGGAAGAAGGAGGAAGGCCGAGGGAGAAGCGTGGATGGGGAGACAGGTGGACAGACAAGTGCTCAGACAGGCCAACAGGTCAATAGAGACCAGATGAGCAGAGCATCGGTCAAAAGGAAGGAGAGGCCCGATATGCTGAATGGCCCATGCATCTCTCGAGGAGCCAATGGACAAGAGGAGATGGCGGGTATGCAGGGAGCCTGCGTGGACCACAGGACCAAGATGGGGCCCAGGGGCAAACAGAGGGACCCACAAGCCCTCTCTGGCAGCTTTGGCTCTGCCCATGGCAGGAATCTGTGCCCACTCCCCTCTGCTGGGGCCCTCACCATCCTCCAGAGTGGTGGCATTGATCTCGCTGGATGAGGGCCCCGTGCCAGCCCGATTGAAGGCCTGGACCACCACCCCATACTGGGCGAACTTCTTGAGGTTGTCCAGGGTGTAGACCTCGCTGTCCCCCGTGGCCTTCATCTCCACGATGCTGTACTGCCCGTTGCTGCCGGGGCTGTTCTCTCTGTAGCCAATCTGGTAGCCCCGGATGACACCGTTCTGCAGCTCCTTCTTGGGTGCCTGTGAGCATGGGGAAGGGGTGGGGACAAAGAAATGGCGACACACTGAGATGATGCTCTTAAAACCAAAGTCAGATCATGTCACTCCTCTGCCCCACCCCTTCAAAGGCTCCCATCTCACTCAGAATGAAAGCCAAAGTCCTTACAATGGCTACACTGCCCTGTGTGACCCGACCTCCCATTACCTCTCAGATCCTCTCCTGTGCCCCTCGCTTCCTGCGCCCCAGCACTCTGGCCTCTTTGGCCACATCCCCATCTCAGGGGAAACACTCTTCCCCTCTGCTGTGTCCTTGCCAAAATGCCTCTTCTGAACGAGGCCTTCCTTAACTCCTTATGTAAGACAGCTCCCTGCCTCTCTCTGGCACTCCTTATTTTTCTTCCCGGTTTATTTTCCTCCACAGCACTTAGCATCATCTGACAGTCTATAAATTTCACTTATGCATTAGTGAAATTTGCCTGTCTGCTTGTGTTAGAACAGAAGCACTGTGAGGACGCTTTGTTACTGTCGCACTCTCCATGTCTAGAATGGTGCCTGGCATACTATGGGCCCTCAATACATACTGAACGAACGAATGAATGAATGAATGAATGAATGAATAGGGATATCATCTGGCATGGGTTCAGGGGCCTGGGGAAAATAGAACAGCAGACAAAAAGTAATCAGATGGAGAGGGAGGTGAGCAATTAGTTTGAATAAAAAGAAAGAGTCCCAAGATACCACTTCACATCCATTAGGACGGCTCTTATAACAATAATGGAAAATAAGTGGTAGGGAGGATGGAGAAATGGGAACCCTGTACATTGCTGGTGGGAATGGAAAGGGGCGCCGCTACCATGGAAAAGAGTTTGGCAGTTCCTCAAAAAGCTAAATAGAATTACCATACCATCCAGCAATTCCATTCCTAGGGTTTATGCCCAAAATAATTGAAAACAGGGATTCAGAGAGATACTTGTACACTCATGTTCAAAGCAGCATTATTCAGAATAGCCAGAAGGTGGAAGCAACTCAAGTGTTCACCAGGAGATGAGTGGAGAAGCAGAATGTGATAGTGCAATACAATGGGATAGTATGCAGCCATGAAGGGGAGAAAACACTGACACCCGTCACAACGTGGATGAACCTTGAAGACACCGCACTAAGAGAAACAGGCCAGACACAAAAGGACAAAAGCTATTGTCTGATTCCACTTAGGAGGCACTTAGAATAGTCAAAATCAGAGAGAAGAAAATAGAGAGGCTGGGTACGGTGGCTCATGCCTGTAATCTCAGCACTTTGGGAGGCTGAGGTGGGTGGATCAGTTGAGTCAGGAGTTCGAGACCAGTCTGGCCAACATGGTGAAACCCCAATTCTACTAAAAATGCAAAAAATTAGCTGGGTGTGGTAGCACACGCCTGTAGTTCCAGCTACTCAGGAGGCTGAGGCAGGAGAATCGCTTGAACCCAGGAGGCAGAGGTTGGAGTGAGCCAAGATAGACAGAGTGAGACTGTCTCAACAAAAGGGGGGTGGAATAGACCTTTCAAGGGGAGCTCATGGTTCATGGGTACAGAATTTCAGTTTGAGAGGATGAAAAAGTTCTGGAAGTGCTAGTGGCGATGGTTACACAACATTGTGAATGTGCTTTACTGCTACTGAGCTGCACGCTTAAACATGGTTCAAATGGTAAATTTTACGTTATATGTATTTCATTAAAACTAAAGAAAAAAGATCCCTGACTTTCACCTGGGTGCAGCCCCTCTGGGAATGCTCAGGCTGCATTGCCCCAGACACCATGGCCAGGGATTGGGGAATGGTGAAGGCTGAGGCCCGAATGAGCCCTGGATGGAGGCACAGAGATGGCAAGGACTTGGAGGTTAGAAGGGGGCTGGTGGGAATGAAGACTGAGCCTAGTCAGCCAGGCGAATGGAGAAACTCCACTGGCATCGGTCTGGGGCTGGAAAACACTCTCACCCCAGGCTCGAACCCTGATACACACCCAGCCAGGTGTGCGGATGCATGAGCGTGCACACGCACACACCCCCCAATATGTCCATTCACACCCAGAACCAGGAACACATATCCAGACCCATCAAAGCAAACATCTTAATCCAAACCCCCACTCCCGACCAGATACATTTAGATCCACAAATAGAACCTGGCTCCTTTAATGCCCGGGCCTGCCCATCTATAAATTGAGACAGAACACCCACCCCAGCGCATTTGAAAACAGCTTGAATTGGGGTTTTAAAGACAATGAAGTTAATTTAAAAGCCCACCTTTTATTGTACTAAAAAATAGTGAGATAAAAACAAGTCAGTAAAACAGCCCTACTATTTTTTTCTAGTGAATGAATGTTTTAAAGGAACTGCATTTTTAAGCTCACGGTTAATAAAACGAAGTTTTTAATTTAACATAATTGTTTTGAACTCACTAAATAGGTGTGTGTCTGTGTGTGTGTGATTAATTGACTTGACTCTTTGTTGCTGCTTGAATGTTTCTCTCTGCACTTGGGCAGTTCTTGCTGGTCTGTAAGTGGACACATTTTTACATTTGGGTGTTGTATCTACACATGTATGTCTATGCACACACACACACACACACACAAAGACATCCATTATATATATAAATTTATCTTCAAGAGCCTGAGACCTTCCTCTTCCCATCGACCCCCATTCTCACGTTTCTTGTACGTATATCTAGACTGACACACATTGAATATCATTATACTATGCCACAGATTGCCTACATGCCCAGAGCTACGTATACCATGATATATACCTGCACACGTGACCACATCCACATATACTGACAGGCCTCAGACAGGCATGCAGGCATGCCCCAATCCATCCATCCAGATAGATTCACATATTTATACAGATCTTCACAGATCCTTCCTGCCTCCTTCCTCTCTCTTTTTTTCTCTCCTTCTCTGTCTCTTCTTTCTCCTCCTCTGTCCCCCGCCTCTCCAAACAGCCACAGTCAGGATTTAAATCAATCTTAACAATATTTCTCTGAAGCATTAAGAAATCAATAGGGCTGATTGCAAATTTATGTCATAAAGCAGGGGCGATCCATCTTGTGGAAAGGGTCTTAAAATGAAGTGACTTATCTTCAAGTGAATCTTTATTTTTCATTAATCTATTTCTCAATGTTAAAAAAAAATCCCTTGAGAAGTCAGCCCAAAATTTATTGACCAGCTGGTTCATTCTGAAGTTCTAACTTTCTAATCAATTTTATTTTTCATTATGAGACTTTGGAGAAATAAATCTGATTCTAAATTTTTATCGACCTGTGGGTCAGAGCTTTGTAGCCCGACGTTTCAGTATTTTACATATTTATTCATCCCTGCCCCCACCTCCTGGCTGCCTTGGAGTATTTCTGGGATACAGGTCCACAGCCAGGACGCAGCCAAGAGTTTGGGATTGGATGCCGGGCCTCACCCCACTTTCTGAGGAGAGCCCCGGAACCCAGATCTGAATCTGGAGAGGAACCCTGGCTCCAGGTATCCACTAGGTGGGCTGCCCCCAGGAAGCACCAACTGCCCAGCCCTACCTCGCTTTCCTCTTGGTCATGCCTCTGGGAGGGGAGGAACCAGGCTGCTGCTATGTGTGTGCGTGTGAGTGTGCGTGCACATGGTCTTAGGAAAAATATCACTAGGTCCTTCTGAATCTCATTCTCAAGTCTACCTTTCTAAAGAGCCCAGAGGGACTCAAGCACCTGGGCTTTTCCTATCAGGAGGAGAGTCAGAAAGTCACCGTGGACAATTGGTCCCTCATGAAGACAGGCAGCCCCTGAGCCCCACTGTTGAGGTGGGAAAGCTCCAGGAAGAACACAGAAGGCCCTGAGAATGCTCTCTGATCCAGAGCCCTGTGCAGTGGCTGTGGAGGGAAGACTGGCTGGGGCTGCAGACTCTGTGTTGCAGTCTGAACTCTGTCTCTGCTAGCCAGGCCACCTCACATCTCGTCTCCGTGGCCTCCTCTGGTGGAAGGGGATAAAAGTGCCTTCTCTTGCTGTTTCCCAGGAATGAGGAGAGGGTCAGATAAGTTGGTAAAGAGAAAGCACTTGGAGACTGGAGGATGCAGTGAAACAGGAAGCCCCTAGATCGCCAGCCCTTCTATGCCCGTGGAGGGGTTTGGTGGTAGGGCCAGAAGATGCCCAGGGAAGCATTTCCGAGTCCTGCTCAGGTCATTCTGTTCTGTTTCCCTGCTCAGCTGTGGAATCTCCCCTAAAATTTTCCTTAAGTGACAGATGCTTCAGTCACCCCCTATATTTTACAGGTCTTTGCCCTTAGAAATGGCTATATCACAGAGTGGTCTCTTTTCTCTACAGTTTCTCCACCCTCAGAGGTAGGGAAGGCAGTTGTTTTCATGCTGATGTTAGAGAGGAGGAACTTGGCACAAAATCAAATCTACTTCCAACCTTATTACAACATGCGGGGTTTGGAGGATGGGCCAGCACTGCCGAGGAACCATCTTCCCTCCTTGGCACTGCAAGTTTTTCATTCCACCCCAGGCAGAGCCTCCATCAGAGAATCAGGGAGGAGAGGGAAGTGGGGATTATTGTGCTGGGGGGACCTGCCTTTGCCTCCCTGTCCTTCCACCTCTCAAATCTCACTAGGTTTAGTGACAAAACAGACATGGGCATCATATAAGACTAGAGACTAGCAAGCCTGCTGGGAGCTTCCGTCCTGGATTGAGGAGAGAGGAGGCAAGCAGACATTCCAGGGGAGATGCCTTAGACACACTTACCTTCCAGGTCACCTGGATGCTCTGTGAGGTCACTGGCTGCAAGGTAACATCCATGGGGGGTCCATCAGGAGCTGAGCAGGGTAGCGGGGAGGAGAAACCTTACAAGTCAATACTTGGAAGAGGAAGGGGTTCTATGTTCCCACTCCCACCCTCCTGAGCTGGAGGGCTCCTGGGGAGAAGACTAAGCTCAGATGCAGATAGCAGAGAACTTTTGTTTGAGTTCCCCTGAAAGTATCATAGGGTTTCAATTTCCTCTTCATTCTCCATAATTTGCTGAAAATATAGCAAACAATGGTAAGATACTACTGTACATCCAGTAGGATGGCAAACGTTTTTAAAAATTGAAGAGTATGAAGCGTCTACTTCATACAAGAATGTCTAGGCTGGGTGTGGTGGCTCACACCTGTAATCCCAGCACTTTGGGAGGCTGAGGCGGGCGGATCACAAGGTCAGGAGATTGAGCCCATCCTGGCTAACATGGTGAAACCCCGTCTCTACTAAAAATACAAAAAATTAGCCGGGCAAGGGACCCAGGGTGGGCGCCTATAGTCCTAGCTGCTCGGGAGGCTGAGGCAGGAGAGTGGCGTGAACCTGGGAGGTGGAGGTTGCAGTGAGCAACTCTTGTCCTCTGATCATGGGAGAGAAAATTGGCACAACACTTTAGAAAACATTCCAGCATTTTTTGTTAAAGGTAGAAGTATTTGCCTGTTCGATGACTCTCTAATTCTACAACTGGTTATATCGCCTAGAGAAACTCATGAACCGGTACACTAGCATACAAGAATGCTTATAGCAGTATTTTTGTAATAGCTCCAAGCTACAAACAACCTAAATGTCCATCTACAGTAGAATGGACAAATCCACTGTGGTATAGTCCTATAATGGAGTACTATACAGCACTGAAAAAGCATAAATGATATAGCTATGCTAATGACATGAATGAAGCTTGCAAAAGTAATATTGATTAAAACAAGGAAGACACAGAAGAATATATGAATTATGATGTCATGAATACATTCTACTGGAAAATAGGGAAAACTAAATTATACATTTTATTGCATATACATTGTGGTGACAGTACAAAAAAGAAAAGAATGAAAATTAGTATCACAAAAGTCAGGATATTGATTACTTCAAGGGAAGGGGTGATGTTATGACCAGAAAGGAGTACATGGCGGACTTCTGCCATGCTGGCTACTTGATAATGAGTGTTGGTTATACTCATTGTTTACCTTATGCTTGTTTATAAAACTGCACATATATGTCATGTGTATTTTTCTGCATTTTTTTTTTTTGAGATGGAGTCTTGCTCTGTCCCCCAGGCTGGAGTGCAGTGGTGCGATCTTGGCCCACTGCAAGCTCTGCCTTCCAGGTTCAAGCGATTCTCCTGCCTCAGCCTCCTGATTAGTTGGAATTACAGGCATGCGCCACCGCGCCTGGCTAATTTTTGTATTTTTAGTAGAGACAGGGTTTCGCCAAGTTGCCCGGGCTGGTCTCGTACTCCTGACCTCAGGTGATCCACCGTCCTCAGCCTCCCAAAGTGCTGTGATTACAGGCATAAGCCAACACCCTCGGCCTTTTCTGCATTATTTTGTATTACATGATAACAAAAGAAAACATAGCAAGAGAAATCTTGTTTAAACTTTCAAGAAAACTCTATGATGAGGGTCATAGAAAATGATCCAGGCCCTAGTACCCTATCTTTTGCAGATAGATCTTTCCAGATGCTGGGGCCAGGGGAGTGGGGCAGAACCACAGATAGCTCCCCCAAACCCAGTGTCTAGAACCTAGCTTGGCAAAGGGTCAAACAGAGGAGCCTCCAGTGATCCAGAGGTAGACACAAACATCTGTTAGGATGCTTTTCCCCACCCCACCCCCTCTAACTGCAAGCTCATTGCCAATGAACAGGATCACTGTAGGCCCCCGGTGGCCCTGATCCCCGAGGCCACGGGCAAGGCAGGCTGGGCGAGGTGCTCACCGGCCTCCTCCGTGCTGACGGTGAGCTCCTTGCTCGGTTCACTGCGGCCGATCTTGTTGAAGGAGTACATGCGGATGCTGTACACCGATGCCGGGTGCAGGTCCACGATGTTGGCCTGGTTGATGGTGGGGGAGATGTTGCGTGTGGACTGCTTGAAGTCCCAGGAATCTGGAGAGAAGACACCTGTGTCAAAGCACGGCCAGGCAAACTCCAGGACCCCTTCCCAGCCTGAAGTACCAGCACAGCACAGTTGGATGCCCGAGGGGTCCACCTCACACAGACTGCAGAGAGGGCACAGGCCTGAACAACTTCATAGACGGTGCAAGGGGTTTGTCCCATGCAGCTCCAGCTTGGGAGAAGCCTGACTGTCCTCTGCTACTGGCCAGCCTGTAAGCTCAAACTTCAGGCAGAGGTCGGACGAGACGTTCCCCAAGGTCCCTGCCAAGATCACCATCTGTTTGCTATCCCTGAGGGTCTGACTGGCCAGTGCCCTTCTTCCTGGGTCTCTCCTCACATCAGTGACCTGGTCTAACAGTGAGACACCCCATTTACCCGGTGGCCCCCATGCAAAGTGGGAGGCTAAGTCTCCTCTCCCTTTCTCCTTTTGTGTGTGCTTCTGTATTTCTTTTCCTTGTGCACTTGTGAGGTGATGAACTTGAGTGTTATATGTCAGGGTTGAGGGGGACAGGCCAAGTACCAGAGTCCCCAGCCCAAACCCCACTCTCTTTCCTTCATCGACAGGGGGATGGTTTCAGAGTCATTACGGTTAGGGGCCACCAAAGAGATTAACATGTTCACGATTTATCCAGGGAGACTGGTAGTCTATCTCAGGGCTGATGTTTAGCAAAATTGTAGGAGGTGGAAAGTACCAGATAAATACCATTCAGGTGTGACCAAACAGTGCCTAGACCCATACTGTGACGATGAACACCCTGCATCTCCAGAGGAATCCAGTCATTTGTTCAATATATTTTTGCTGCGCACCTATTAGGGGTCTCCAGAGGAAACGGGAAGGGGTTGCAATTAAAAATGCCTCAGCTAGGACCTTCCACACCCGGGATTCTTAACCAAAAAACTGTTTTGGCACCTTACTTGGAAAAGAAAAAAAGGCAAATCACAAGGAAACAAGCTGACAGTAGGGCTGAAAAATGTTCCCAGGGCAAGTCCAGGTGTCACTATTCCGTCTAATTTTCTGCCTTTAAATCCACAGTAGGGTATTGTGAAAAATTCTCCGTAGAAAAGATTAAGTTGTATCACCACAGTTTAAATCCTAAATCAGGAAAGGAGGCTAGCACATTCTAGAAAGACTAAAAAAAATTTTTTTTGGTTAAAACTAATGCCGGATAGGCCAGGCACAGTGGCTCACGCCTGTAATCCCAGTACTTTGGGAGGCCAAGGCGGGTGGATCATTTGAGGTCAGGAGTTTGAGACCAGCTGGGACAATATGGTGAAACCGTGTCTGTACTAAAAATACAAAAATTAGCCGGGCGTGGTGGTGGGTGCCTGTAGTCCCAGCTACTCGGGAGGCTGAGACAGGAGAATTGCTTGAACCCGGGAGGCGGAGGTTGCAGTGAGCCAAGATCATGCCACTGCACTCCAGCCTGGGCAACAGAGCGAGACTCCATCTCAAAAATGAAAAAAAAAACAAGAAAACAAAAAAATCTAATGCCAGAAAAATCAGGAGAATTGGTTCACCAGAAGACACTGCCCCAGGCCTCCAATTTCTGGTTAGTTGAGATCTTGATGGTTTGCAAAACACCACTTATAGCTGCTCAGGCTTAGCATCTGTGAAGGGCACCGGCCCAGCTCCCCATCTGTAGTTTTGCATGTAATTCTTTGGTTTCACGAGCCAGAGAAACAAAATGGCAGGCTGTTGGTGCTCAAAAACACATTATTTTCTCTTTGTATTTTAAAACACCCTAACCATGGGAGGGTCACTTTGTGGCTGGCAGGTTAAGCTGGAATTGCAAATATGCAGGCTCCTACCTGCTGTGGGCACTTGCTTGTGGGTTTGGGACAGAACAGGCTAGTCATGTGGAGGCAGGTGCTCCCTTCTCTCTGTGGCATCCTGGGAGCTGGCGCCAGCTCATAAGTCACATCTGATGTGCCCATGTTTATAGGAGAGGGAGAGGGAGCACAAGTCAGTGCATTCATTTTTGATGAGTGCAGGCAGAGGGAGGAGACAGGGGCGGTGTGTCTGGAGAAGAGGCACTAATATTTACCAAGCACCTGCAGTGTGCCAGGTGCAGCGCTGGGCAATTTAAATGCTCACCATTTACTCCTCACATCCTCCTGCGACATCAGTGCTCCCTCTCCACAGCAGAGGTGACCTTCGCGGCACCAAACCCAATTTCCCTCCTGGCTCTTGGGTGTATTCAACACTTGGACCTCTCTCCCTTCTTCAGGAAACACCCCCCACCCCACCTCGGCTCCCTAATAAAACACTCTCTGGCCTTTTGCTTATCTCTTGGGCCAGCTTCTCTCTGTCTCTGTGCAGGTGCATCCTCCTCTACCCTACGAGGAATGGTTCGAGTTCATCAAGGCTCCACCCGAGGCTTCCTTCTCTCTTGTCATGCACTTTCCCCAACCATGCATTCTATTTTCATCTCCGCGCAGATACCTCCCAGATTAATATCCAGCCTGGGCCTCTCCTTCCGACTCCAGACCTTATAGCCAACTTTTTAGTTGGCGGCTCATCTTGGATGTTTCATGGACACCTCAAACTCAACCTGTCCAAGCCAGAACTCTTGACCATACACCCTGCTTACCCAGCAACTTCCTGGGTTCCATCTTGAATGGCACCACCATTATCAGTTTCTTGACTCTTCCTTCTCCCTTTCTCCTTATCAAGTGGGATAGCTTTTGTGTTCTGTGTCCTTTTTTTTTTTTTTTTTTTTTTGAGATGGAGTCTCGCCCTGTCGCCCAGGCTGGAGTGCAGTGGTGTGATCTCGGCTCACTGCATGCTCCGCCTCCCGGGTTCTTGCCATTCTCCTGCCTCAGCCTCCCGAGTAGCTGGGACTACAGGCACATGCCACCACACCCAGCTAATTTTTTTGTATTTTTAGTAGAGACGGGGTTTCACCGTGTTAGCCAGGATGGTCTCGATCTCCTGACCTCGTGATCTGCCCACCTTGGCCTCCCAAAGTGCTGGGATTACAGGCGTGAGTCACCGCACCTGGCCTCTGTGTCATTCTTGAATCCTTCCACTTCCCTCCATCCCCATCTCTACCTCAGGCTTAGCCACTGTCATCCCTCCTTAGACCAGGGAAATGGCCTCTTCCCTAGCCCTCCACGTGCTCAGCGTACCCTGTTTCTTTCATCTGTTCTCTACACTGCAGTCATCGTCCGCTCTACAAATACAGTCGAGCTCCTCTTACAGGTGAGCCTTCCATCTTGGCCCTGAGAGTCTGAGAGTAGTCTTCTCAAAACACAAATCTGATGCTGCCATTCCTGACATAAAATTCTTCAGTAGTTGTTCCTTGTTCTCAGGATAAAGGTAAAATTTCACAACCTGACCCAGGCCCTGCAACATCTGGCTCCTTCTCACCTCCCCAGCCTTCTCTTTCTCTATTCTTCTCCTCCTCTGAACTCTTCCAGCATTTAGAGCCCCTCCTCAGTCCACAGTATCTTCTTTCAAGGGTTCACTGTTTGGTGGTAACTGCCCAAGGAGATGCTAAGCTCCCTGAAGTCAGGAGCCATGTCTAAAACTTTGGTCCTCTCCCCAATTTCACATGTGTTGGGCACTTAAAATGTGCTGTTGATTTTAAACCAGACCCACTGTTTTTCCCCTTTACTTGGGACTTGGAGTTCCTCTGCACTCTGTGGCCACAGTGTACTCTTTGCCATTCCCCTCCTTGCCTTGCTCAGCTGCAAATCACAGGAAGGTTGGGCAGAGGAGTGTCCTGGAGAACGACTCCTTTTTTTTTCTGCTTTTGCCGCCCATAGTTTGCAGGTGGATTTGACCTTCTGTTCCCAAACCATCTTGGGTGTTAGCACAAAATAGCTCCCTCTCCACAACTTTTCCAGGCTAATGCACCAGAGTCAGATCTGGAGGTCTCTGGCTGATCTGCCAAACTTGATCACTGTCATCTCCCTGACCCTGAATAGCTGAGACCAGGGGCCCTATTTTCTTCCTTTTCCTTTTCAGTTCTCAGAGTACTGAGCTGGCTTTGGTGAATATTGTCTCTTTTAATATTCCCTTTCATATGAGCCTGGCTTACGCAGATTAACATATTTCATTAAGGGCTCTCTCTCCCTTTCTTCATCAAAGGGTTTATGATGCAAAATATTCTTCTTAAAAATAAGGAAGCGGCTGGGGAGATGTCAGTGCCTTCTGCTCTGTGGGCTGCTTGCTGAGAGGGGACTGGGAATCTTTGGTTTTTCAGGGGATACATTCACTGTGGAGGGGACGCAGCTTGGAGAAAAGCCACATCTGGAGTGTTTAGCTGCCTGGGCTCAGGAAGCACATCCATTCTGCATCTCTAATTTTCTCCTCGGATCACGCCTTTGAGACCCCCATGACAATCTCTTCACAGCACGGAGAAGAGGCTTCCTGTGTCACAACGACAGCTCACGACATCTCAACACCAGTCCCTCTGACAGCCACACTCCAGCTCCCACAGAACACCATGCCACGCCAGGCCAGCTCACCCCATGGTGGCCAGCACAGCCCCTACACCAGCTTGCGCTATGAGGCTGGTGTAGGGGAGGGCCATCCTCAAAGAACCCATCCTTGCTTTGTGCTTGCTGAAGCAGAGATGTGGTGTCTGCATTTTTAAATCTGCACAGCGCCATCTGATAGATTTGTGTGGATGGTGCTATTTATCATTCGGCATTCATGTATTATTACTCTGCTGCCTGGGGCCAGGAGAAGTCAGCATGAGTGGGATGGCTTAGAAAGGGCAGACTCGGTAATTTCTCTTGGAAAATTAGCATGATAAGCAACATGGCAGAAATCCTGGCAAAGGCACAGTTGGGGCAAAGAAGGTCGGGAGCCGATGGTCAGGACCCAGGATGGGTGTGGCCTGGGGCAGGGGGAAGTGGAGAGGGGAAGCAGAGACACAGGACAGGAATCTGTGGGAGGTTATCATGTGCCAGGCTGGGTGCTAGGCACCTCCATGTATGTCATCACACTCCCCAAATCCTCATGGCCCCCCTGAGAATGAAATGTTACTGTCTCCATTTTATACATAAGGAGATGCCCAAAGATGTTAAGTACTCGCTAAAGATCATGCAGCTCTGACACTTGGTCAGCCCAAGTCTTCGGCTTTGCCAATGGTTCTTGTTCCACTAGTCCACAGGTGCAGGAAGCTGTCCTTAGACACACACACACACACACACACACGTGTGCACACCCCCTCCTTTCTTTGAGTCATCCTCTGTTCCCTTGGATACCTTTTTCAGTTCTCACCTAATACAGTTTGTGGCATATTACACTTGATTGGATAGTGCTTTGTAATGGTTCTGAAAGTGTGTGTGGATGTGTTGTGTGTGTGTGTGTGTGTGTGTATGTGTATATTCTCACTCCAACTGCATTGTAAGCTCCAAGGGCAACATTCTGTCTCCTATTTCTTTTTCTTCCTCTACCACATGGCTGGTGCATGATTCTGCAAATAAAATTGGCACTCAGTACATGTGGCTGACTGACAGACACATATATTTCAGCCTGCAAGTCCCACAGGACTATAAATTGCTGCGCAAGATATTTGAGTTAGAAGAGACAGAGGAACTTATATTTATTAAAAGTTTGCTCTAGCCTCATGCTATCATAGATGCTTTCTCTCTAATCCTCTAAACAATCCCATGAGGTAGGCATCACCGCCCGCACTTCACAGATGGGGAAGCTGTGCCATGCCCAGGGTCTCTGCCGGCCTCCAATGATAGCACATTGCAGTTCTCATGGCACTCCTGTTCCTAAATGCCAGGATGTGACAGATGCCTGCCTGGGTGCGCTGTGCTGGAGCCATCCCACCCAAAGGTGTGGAAAGGACCGGCTGCCTTCTCAGTGCTCTGGGTCCTGTGACTTAGTTCTTTAAGAGTGCAAAGCCCTTGTGGTAGGCAGAGACTGAAGTTGAGCTTTCATTATCCCTCCCTCTACCCTCCCCACCCATCCTGGCGTTCCTAGCTGGGGTGGTCTACCGCAGTTCTTCATTCTGCAGCGAGCCAGAAGGGGAAGACATGGATGTGCTCTAAGAATAGCATCTTCCCTTTCCACCTTCCCTTCTGCCTTGCTCTCCAGATGTGTGATGTTCTCCACATTGCCCCTGCTGAGCGGTGCCCCAGGAGAGGCTCCCACACATTAGAGACTGGTCAGTGGAGGGGCTGCGGGCATCAGGGCAGCATGGGGGAGGAGGAATGGGGGGAGGGTCGCGAGCGACAGCCCAGGCATCCACCTCCCATCCCAGATGTGTGCCGGCAGGGAGGCGGTGTGTGCAGTGCCGTGTGGGATGTCACCCTCTGGACCCAGCCCTTCCTGTTTACTCCTGGGTGGCCTGTGCCCAACCTCAGGGAGCCCTGAGATGTGACATGGACACATCCCTTTCGTCCCCTTTGCCTCATCACATTTCCCCAGCTGCAGGGCTGCAGTGGCCTCTTTTCTTTTCTCCTGGATACCAATTTCTTCCACTCACATTCATTCTTCTAAGGCACCGTGTTTGCTCCCGGGAGCTCAGACATTGTTAGCGGCTCTCAGTGACCTTTCCCAGCAAAGTGAAAGCTCAGCCCAGATGCCTCCCTCCCAACCTGGCCCCAAAACACCTTTGTAGATTTATTGCCCATGAATTGCATCTATGAGCCCTGTGGTAGATCATAGACCACTTCCTGGTGTGCACTGCACCCTCACTTGGTCTCTGTCCTTCATTTTCTCAAGATCTTGGCCTGTTGCCTTACAGTACCCAAGACCTATCTCAGTGCAGCTTCTACAGGGGACCAGACAGATGCCTTCCTGGACAACCCCTGTTTGCTGAAGCCCCTCCTTGGATCTGCGGCCTTCCTGCACTCAGGTTGAACTCCTGGGTGGCTGATCGCAACTAGACCGGAAGCGTCTGAGAATAGGGTTTGTCTCTGTAGACATGTGTATCAAAGATGACTGACCCAGGGTCCCGGACAGAGTGGCTTCTCAAGGGGTGAATGCAGCTCAGAGATTCGCTTTCACGTCCCACTTCAACTCACTCGCCAACACTTGCTAAGCATCTACCATGTGGCCGGGCCCTGTGCCAGGTGCTGGCAATGCAAAGGTAACAGGACTTGGCCAATCAAGAGGAGAGGACAGCCGGCCGGCCAATGGCCACTGCCGTGCTAAGTGGGAGAAGAAGGGTCTGGAAGCTTCAGGAGAAAACAAAACCTTCTATCTAAGTAAGGACCTACAAGAGGAGCTGAGCTGGTGGGGGAAGGAAACAGGAAGATTGAGTAATCTAGATTCTACTCTTTTCTATGCTTTATTTGTAATTAATTTAATTTGTAATTATTTTGAGGAGTGAATACAGGCTTATGGTATCGAATTCAAAAGGTACAAAGGATCCAGAGTGAGACATCTGTTTTCTTCTCACCCTGCTGTGAAGCCACCCAGGTGCACTCTGTTCCCCCCGAGGCCCCTCCTTGCCATTCCTGCCACCTGACCATGGGACCTACCACAGTCTCTCCAGATGCAGGGTGCCCATGGCGCCCCACAGTGCCTCACAGTGGCGGGGCAGCCACACAGCAGCCAGCTGGCATCTGAGAGGAGGGCTCTAGGAAGGGTTTTTTTTTTTTTTTTTTTTTGAGACAGAGTCTCACTCTGTTGCCCAAGCTGGAGTGCAATGGTGCGATCTTGGTTCACTGCAACCTCTGCCTCATGGGTTCAAACAATTCTCCTGCCTCAGCCTTCTGAGTAGCTGGGATTACAAGGGTGCAACACCACGCCTGGCTAAGTTTTGTGTTTTTAGTAGAGATGGAGTTCGCCATGTTGACCAGACTGGTCTCGAACTCCTGACCTCAGGTGATCCACTCGCGTCAGCCTGCCAAAGTGTTGGGATTACAGGCATGAGCTACTGCGCCCAGCTGGGAAGGGCTCTTAGAGGAAATTTAGGTCCAAGCCTTTCCAGGGCCTCCTATCTGCCACTCATGGGGACCATTCTTAAGACTAGCTCTCTGATCTCCAATCATCCTCCTCATCCCAGACCAGGAGCACCTGTATGACCTGGCCAAATCTGTGATGCTTCTGATGCCAGAGACAGCCCACAGCTCTGGGTTCAGTGCCTTTACATGGCTTCAAATCAGACCACCCTTGGGGACCCTGGCCCAGGGACAGTCCTGGAAAGGATCTGACATCACTACCCATCAACTGGGGGTCTCCATCTTCCACCTGGACTCCTAGCCCGGCCAGTGTCCCTCCCTTCAGAAGCCACAGCTGCTTGTGCACTGGTGGGTGCTTGTGTGTCTAGCTGGGATGGGCAGCCCTGAGGCTCAGGGGCTGTCCTCCCAGAGGGCACAGGCAGGGCACGTGGCACAAGGGGCCATGGCAGGCCACGCTGTCGCCCTCCTGGCCCAGCGCCTACCTGATTTGTTCTTGTATTCAATGTCGAAGCCCGTGATGATGCTGTTCCCGTCGAATCGCTGGGTCCAGCGCAGGTTCATGCTCCGGGCCTTCACCTCCCGGATCTCCAACTCTGGGGGGTCAGGGGGCTCTAGGGTGCGGCAGGGGAGGGGAGGGAAGTGAGGAGGGCAGCAGGGAGCTTGGCCTCTGGGGGTTGGCGTCACCTGGGTCTAGCCAAGGATTCTGGCACCCTAGGGTTTGAGCAGGATGGGGGCTGGAGGAGGCCAGCAGCCGGGCTCAGAGGCTGAGGAGGACTGGCTTGCTCTCCTGTCTTGCTACCATCTTGTTCTTGGCCTGGGAGAGGGCTGACTCTCCTGCAGGGATTCCTGTTAGCTGATGGCATTTTTCTGCTTCCAACTTTCCCAGCTTGACTTTCCTTTCCCACACCTGCTGCAGGGGCCTGGACCCAGGAACCTGACTCCTCCACCCCTCGCCAGAAGGGGCAGTGGAATCTATAGCGGCTGTAGCCATTGCAAACTTTTGCTGTCTAAGTTCCTGGAAAGGTCTTATTTTCCTACTCTGGGCAGGAGGGCAGGTGGAGGGAGGCTTTTCCCCAGAAGGCAGTTTCCCGTCATCCTCTACCATGGCCTAGGCTGTGGCCCCTGCTCTTTGAGGTGGAGTTAGCAGTGGGCCCCTGGGCCCTGGGGAGGTGGGATGGGAAGGGTGGGGCAGGTGAAGGTACCTTGCACAGTGAGTTGGATCAAGCCCCGGTCCTCCCCATATGAGTTGATGGCATGGCAGCTGAAGAACACAGAGTCCCCACGGTCAGCAGGCTTGAGCTGGGAGACCACCAGCAGGGGCAGGAGAGGGAGGAAACAGGGAGAGTCTTTTAGAGCTGGTCAGCTGAAGGGGCCACTCCAGGGCTCTCAGCAAGGCCCTCTTGTTCTGGGAGGGGGACCCACAGGGGCTTTGTCAAGGGCTGGGGGACACCAAAGGGAGGGAGGGAGGGGCTGAGGAATCCTAGGGGAGTGGGAAGGGCTGAGGGGGTCCAGAAGAGTGGGAGGGGCTGAGGGATACAGGAGAGAGGGAGGGGCTGAGGGGTCCCAAAAGGGACAATGGAGCCCTGGGGGTTCCAGAAAAGAAGGCAGGACTGAGGAAACCACATTTGATTGCTGTGGGGTTGTCAGAAAGGAGATACAGTGAAGTTCTGAGACAGAGATTCCTGGATGGAGAGGGGAAATAGGTGGGAAAGGGGAGGTACATTTTTGGGGTATGGGGAGGGGCTCCCAGGCTCCCCATTTGCCTTCTGGATGCAGACGTGATAGCTGCAGGCTCCCCACTCTCTGAGAGTTGGGGTCCCTCAGGACTGGGGTGGGGGCGCTCACCTTCAGTGTGGAGACGACCTCGTCGCCATTGTCCTTGGTGGCGATGGCGTACCGCATGACGCGGTCAGGGTCAATGACCGTGTCCCCCTTCTCCCAGCGGATGATGATGGGCCGCTCACCCCGTGCCGTGCAGTTCAGCTCCTTCGCATGACCCTTGATGGCGATGGTGGTGTTGGGGTGGGAAGTGATCATGGCTGGGACTGGGGGGCGGAGGCGGAGGAGGCCCAGTGAGGGTCGGGAGGGCAGCCTGGAGGAGGCACGCGTGCCCTGCGCAGAAGCCCCCACCCCAGCCGTCCCTCCCCCAGGAGAGGCTCCAATAAAGGAGTACAGGGAACTCCACTGGCCTGTCCCTTCTCCCACACCCATCCATGACTGGGGCAGTCTCCCTCTTCACCAGGGGTTCCCATATTCCTGCTCTGGGGAGGGAGTGGCCTGGGCTCAGAATGCTTTTACAGGTATGCCATACATAGAACTATAAAGGAAACCAGTTCTATTGAAATATGGTTATGCAAATATTAAAAACACGAACAAGCAAACCTTCGATATCATATATCACCTATCAGTATGTGTTCTTTACTACTCTTTACAAAATAAGATCCAGCGGTAGCTCATATAATTGCTGTCTTATATTACCGTGATCCTGTAATAGTGCTGCGTATAAGTGATATTTTGAGATATTTGCAATCACTGTGATGTGATGAGAGCATATCTGAGGATTTCTGCTGGTGACAGTCACAGGGGCTGCTATTGCTGCATTCTGTCGCTTATGTTCAAAATGGAAAGAATACTAAATTTCACTTAGAAGTTAGTGAAAAAATGTGATTTTCCCTCCACCCACATTCATGGATCCCCCTGAATCAGATCTATAGAGCTTTTATCGGCCTCTGGACCCCAGGTTAAGCACCTTCTTGAAAGCACCAAGGCTCTGCTTTTTCTCTATAGCTAAGGCTTGTTTATCTCCCCCCTGTTCTTTCAAAAAAATACAAAGGAAAACCCTGGACACCACCACCACAAGTAAGATCCACAAGTAGTGCTAACGGGACTGAGAAAATCACCAGCAAACAACCAGAGCCCAGGCTGGTCATCAGGAGCCCCCATCCCTACTGCTCGGACAAGAAGCCTATCAATCACCAGCCCCTCCTCTGGGCCTGAGCACCTGCGGCAGCAGCAGGAGGGAAGGGGCAGGGGAAAGATGGTCTCAGCTGCAGTGAAACCCTGTCCCCTTTCTCCTCCACCCAAATCAACAAACACACATGGGACACTTATGCCATCATGAGACCTCGTGCCAAGCTGGGGTGTACACATGACAATGAGACAGGGTCCTCACCTCTGGAGGGAGGGGAAGACAGATGCCTGTACCGGCAACATGAACTGGAGGAAAATCTGATGAATGTTTTATCAAAGGGTTAGGAGACATTAACTTTGACTGAGGAGCATCGGGGAAAGCACAGTCCATCCATTCAGCAAGGATTTATTGACCTACTACGTGCCAGGTCTTGTCCTGGGTTCTGGAGCTGACAGTGAACAGGACAAACATGGCGTGATCTCATGTTTGAAACTCCTATGATCTCAGGGAGTTTCACTCTAGTGGTGAGAACAGACAAGACTAGCAATTTCAGTGAAGAGTGGTGAGTCCTACGCTGGGAGAAATGCACAGCCCCTGACCCAGCAAGACTTAAATGGAGAGAACAGAGGGAAGGGCACCCAGGCAAGAGAATCTGCTTGAGCCAAGGCTCCAAGGCAGACATAGGCGGGGCAGGTCCCAGGAAGGTCAGTGATTTGGTGCTGCTGGAGACTACCTTTGTCCTTTTCTTCTCTGGGAAAATTTGCCTTCCAGTGGCTCTTGTCTCAAGAGGGATGCCCAGGAGCCACCCTGGAGTATATAAATGGGGAGGGGCTGTCGTTGGCTGCAAGAATCAGAAATCTCCCACCCCCACCCCCATTCAGGGGAATACCTCTTGTCACAGCAGAGACCAGCTCACCCTATCCTGGTCACGGGCCTGCTTTGGGCAATTGTGCAAAAAGGGGCTTTGTCTTCTGTCGTCAAAACCCAGTTCTCTGCCTGCCCCCTCCCCTCTGCCCCCCCACCCCCACTGTGTCTCTGCTCCATTTTGACAGCTGGCCCTTTCTCCTCCTTCCTTCTGGGTATTCTCAGGGTTTTTCTCTCTCCTAGTTTTAAAGGCCTGCTCAGACAAAGTTGTTCCCAGCAAACTCTCCAGGGACATCTGACTTTTATGGACAAACAAGCCTTTGAAGAAATGAAGGGAGCCACAGAGCTGCCACAGTGCCATCTGACACCAGTCCGTGGGTGAGGAGGCGTCTGGGACAGGAGTAGGGTGGATGAAGGGAGGTTTCTGGCTCCCCGAAGTCACACCACACAGCAAGCCACCTCCTCTGCTGCCTTGTCATGCAGGACTTGATGCTGACGACAGCCCTGGCCCCCAGGCCCCCGCACCAGCCTCTCAGCACATTCCCCAGCCCCAGCTCATCAAATAATGAAGCAGATAAATTTTATAATGCATGGCATTACACTAGGATATACAATAAAATGCAAAAGACAAATAATGAGGTGCAAGTTATAATGAAGAAAAAGCCTGCAGAGACATCCGAGTATGAATTATTGACTAAGGTTTTACACTCTCAAGGATGTGCGGAGGAATATTTTTCCATCAAAGATTTGCATAATTCACTCGTATAAACCTGGGTGGAATATAGAGTAAGATTTTACATCAACAAATCGGGACTTGCATTGCAGATGCCTCCATTTTTTACCGGAGAATTGAGCTCGGGTGTCGGGGAGGCTCGTAAGCGGACTGGGGACTGGGACCCCCATGGATTGGGCCCTGAGGCCTCCTTCCTGGGGAGGAATCCTGTTCCTGAGAGGTTGCTGCTGAAGCCACAGAGAAGCAGGGGAACAGTGTGTGTGTGTGTGTGTGTGTGCGCGCGCGTGTGTAAGTGGGGCTGGGAGGGAGAGTCTTTCTTTGGTAGGAGGACTTCACAGCTCTGCAGCACACCTCTGTTCTGTTCTCCAGGCGGGCCTGCACTAACCCTTCCAGGGTCTGTGTGTGAATTACAAAGGCACCCCCACCATGCCTCTGGCTGGGTGCTGCCTGGTGTCGGGAGCCACAGCTTGGCCAATGAAGGAGGGACCATGTTTCAGACCCCATTCACCCCTGAGGCTATGTACTTTTGAGCAGTATACAACCTGTGTATTCATACATGCCATTCCCACTTCAGGGAACCTGCCTTTCTAGTCAGCTTCGTTCAGCCCTGTGGGCAGCCAGGGACAGCGGGGTCCCCAGGGATCCTTGGCCCCTCAGCCCTGCTGTGTGTGGTAACAACCATACCTTCACCTTTCCACCAGCTTAGGATGGCAATGAGCACCACACACCACAACCCTCACAGTCCCCTAGCTCAGGGCTAGTTCAGGGGAGCCCATTCATCAGGAAGAGGAGAGAAGCTTGAGGGGCTTGGGGGCCAAGCCAGCCTGGGATCTGCTTCTGTGGCTGCGAGCTATGTGGCCTTCCACCCCTTAAAGCTAACTTCTGTGAGCCGCAAGGAGCATTGTGAGGACACAGTGAACCCACATATGTAAACTGCCTGCCACACAGCAGCTGCTAATAAACATGGGTTCTCGTCCTATCCCCAAGGGGTTCCATCAAGGCAGGAGCTCTTTTTTATAGAAACATGTGACGTGCAACATAGACTATTGTCTTTCATTTTGTGTGTCAGGACAAGTGTCTTTTTGGGTAGAGGAAAAAAGCCTAGGTCTGTGGCCTGAAGATAGACTGTGGTACTGAAAGCAAATGTCAGAGAATGTGGTCCTAGGCAAAAGATGACCTGGCCAGAGTCAACCTCCATTGAAGTGTCCAAAGTGGCTCTTCTTGGCCTGGCCAATGGTTCCTTGTGTCATACGCTACACCCACTGGTGTCAGCCAGCGCTGGCCGGTCCTGGCTTGATAGGCAGAACCCCACTGGACTGGTATAATGAGCCCCTGAATTCAAAACAACTGGGTGCCAGGTAATAAGGACTACTTCACATGTACAAGTGGTGTGGAAAAGGGTGTGTGGCTTGACATGCATTATCAGACACCATGGAAAAGGCCCAAAGAAAAAACTAGGTCAGAAGTCTTTTCCTTTTCCATCCTCGCCAGCGCAGGTGAATGCAATCAGCCAATTAGCTAAACTGGGTCTGCTGAATGCCCAAAATGGCGGATGTGAAAATGGCAGATGTGAAAATGGCGGATGTGAAAATGGCGGATGTGAAAATGGCGGATGTGAAAGGCGCATGCCTCAGGCAAGAAGGAAAGCAGAGCCCTGGTGCAGTAAGATGGATGTATATCCTTTCATGGGAGTACTGCCAGCTTCCTTCCAGGCCTTGCCCCTAGAAGTGAATCTGGGAAGTGCAAGGCTGTATAAGACCCATGTCTGTTACTCATACTAGTTCAGAAAATACACGTGTACAAGTTACTGGCTTCAGTTGTTACTTGCCAGGTGATTCCACAGAATCCTAGCATCCTAGCATTGCAGAGCCCAGATGAAGACCTGCTCTGCTGAATTTGTAGCAGCTGCTGGCCACACGGGGCTAATGGGCACTTGAAATACAGCCAGCCCAAACTGGGATATGTGATAAGTATAAAATACATAGTGGATTTCAAAAATGTAGGAAGAAAAAAAAAGAATGTAAAATACCTTTTTTTTTTTTTTTTTTTTGAGACAGAGTCTCGCTCTTGTCGCCCAGGCTGGAGTGCAATGGTACAATCTTGGCTCACTGCAACCTCTGCCTCCTGGGTTCAGGTGATTCTCCTGCCTCAGCCTCCCAAGCAGCTGGGATTACAATTGCGTACCACTACGCCTGGCTAATTTTTGCATTCTTAGTAGAGATGGGGTTTCACCATATTGGTCAGGCCGGTCTTGAACTCCTGATCTCAGGTGATCCACCCGCCTCAGCCTCCCAAAGTGCTGGGATTACAGGTGTGAGCCACTGCACCTGGCTGTCATTAAGTTTTATATTGACTACCTGTTAATATTTTAGATGTATGGAGTTAAATAGAATATACTATTATAATTAATCTCACCTGTTTCTTTTTTATTTTTTGAACATGTGACAGAAAGGGGATTTCAAATTACATATTATTTGGCTCATGTTATGGTTCTACTGAATGGAACTGGTATAGATCAGTGACACAGACCCTTCCTTTGGCAAATGGAGAAACTGAGGTGATGCAAGGAAGCAATTTGCCCAAGGTCACGTTGCTGGTAAGCAGGAGAGCATCTTAAAAGAGGATGGGATGCAGAGGGCAGTACTGAACACACAGCGATGCTGCGAAAGGTGGGCGGCCCGGTACCACTGGGAATGCGATTTCTCAGCTCTCTAGGACTCATAATTACAAGCTCAGGTTATCTGTTCCTAACATTAACCAAGAAATATCAGGTCTTGTTCTGGGGACCTTATTTGATGAAGGACATTGACAGGCTAGAGTGTGACCAATAAGATGGGCCGACTTCAAAGCATGCTGAGAACTGGGAATTAGTAACCCAGGGAGCAAGGGATAGACACTGCAAGGGGGGAAGCGAAGACCTCCTACTTGGGCTAAGAAGGAATGTTCTAGTATTTTCTGCTGTTTGAGGAAAGGGCCACAGTGGGAAGTGGCAAGCTCCCTGCACTGGAAGTAGACAATCTGTGGCCTCACAGAAAGGAGTCAATTAAGGCCTGGATCTGGGCCCCTTGTCTTTGGGCCCTTGGGGGTGCCCGGGTCTCAGGAGAGGGAAGGATGGTCTGGGAATGTGGCTCATTGTCTGATGAAGTGATTCTATGAATCAGAGTACTTGTGTCCTTGCAGATGGGGGCTTTCAGCCCCTTGTCCTCAGTAAGAGGCAGGGAATCCTCTTCCCCTCTTCTTCTGCCAACTAACCAGAACAGAGCACTCTGCCACCGTGCCCCTCCATCAGGACCTGCACCCAGCCTCCAAGGACCACGGTGTCCTCCTGTGCCCACAAATAGGAGCTTCGGCCCTCCTGGCTGCTGTACTGCTGGGCTTAACAAGGCAGCCCCTTAATAGGGGGAAGTTCAGGGCATAGGTGCCTGCCCCATTGATCCTTCACCTTCTTCCACCTCCCCCTTACTTCTTGCTCTGGACTACAAGGTCTCTCTGCTCCACTGAGTTGCAGTAATAAACAAGATTGAACCCTCTCTATATGGAGACCAGCTGTACCTCACAGGGCTTTTTGGGTGAAGGCAGCCACCACGAATTCCCTGGGGAGATGGTCATATGCACTCACCAGGAGTACAAATCCTGACATACACAGACACACACACATACACAGACACACACCACACACAGAGAGGCAGTGTCAGAAACACACCGCAACAGACAGTCACAAACACAGTCACCCTCACAGCCTATGCTCTGACACCCTTACCATAAACCCACACAAGGCATTACACACACATAACCCGATGCAATGATCAATTGCACGTCAATACCCTAACTTGCTTGTTTAACACACATCTCCCCACACTGCTGCGGTCCATAAGCACATGCTCTCTCCACACACACACTTTTATATTTCCCTTTTATTGGGTGCTTACCATGTCCTGGAAGGATTCTAAGTACTTTGCATGAATGAACTCATCTGAGGTAGGCGCTGTTATTATGCCCCAGCTCCAAAGCCTGCGTCTCGATGTATTTCTTAACGAAGCTCCGTGGCCTCTCACATGCCCAGTTTCCCCTGACAAAGCAGGCCCTGAGCTGGATGCCTCTGCCTTTTAGCCTATCGTTCAGTGGTTCCTCCCAACAACAACCATGAAAGCAGGTCTTATCATCTCCACTTTTCAAATGAGGAAACTGAGGCTTCCAGAAAGTGGTTCTTCCATCTCTAAGGGGGCTGGCCACCTCTAGCCATCTGTCTGCCACCTTTGCACACAGCCCCTGGCTTTTGGAAATGGAATTTGGCTGTCACCAAAAAGCTGTGGCCTTTGGGGCGGGGCAGCTGCAGCAGGTACTCCTGGGGCAGGCAGTGAGGACTGCTGCTTTAGGGGTGCAGGCGGGAAAGCCAGGGTGGGGTGTATGCACAGGGCTGGGTCCTGCGTGACAAATGCTAATGACAGCCACAAAAGCACCTCACTGCTCTGTAGGGCACAGGAGGCTTTAATGAAATACAACGTTTCTGCTTTCCTGCAATCTAATTCAATTAACAGCCAGAGAAATCTGATTTCTCTTTACAAACAGAGGTACAGGGGAGACTTTCTGGGGACTTGAGAGAAGGGGAGGGAAGGGCTAGGGCTAGGCACAGTGGTGTGGATGAGCTCCTTCTCAATACACAGCTCCTTCCTATACAGCAGCTTTAGGTGGGGTAGGGTCTTCTCTCTGAGACCCTGAGGGAGTGAGGACCCTCGTGTGAAGACAGCCCATTTCATTCAAGCCCCAGTTACAGTCCCAGCGCCTGTTACAGTGGCTGGCACTGTGATGACCAAATTGGGGCAAACTCTGGTGAAGGCCATGGAGGCTTCCTGATGACTTCCAGGGCCCTTCCCTGACACCCCACATTGCATGCAGGCCTCTCCTGTGAGGCGTCCCCTTCATGGCACTGTCCTCCGGCAGCGTCCTTGCCTCCTTGTGTCTGACTGTGAGACTCTCCAGGGCAGAAGCATCTCTATTGCAGGACTTGGCTCGTATTTGTGGAAAGGAGAGCTTTACTGGTTGTCTTTGCCGTCCTCCTCCAGTGTCCCAGGGCAGCCTGTCCCAGTCCACACTTAGGCTCACTCAGGGGAGCTGGGAGCCTTGCTGGGCCACTGGGGCTCAGGAAGCTGCCTTATAACCACGCGGAAACTCCAGATTTCCTTCTGCTGGTTGTGATGGGCAGGCACCCCTCGGAGAGGAAGCGCCACGGAGAGGAGAAAGGCACCACAGCCGAAGAGGAATCACCCCCTCCCCTTGCTCCAGGGCCCTTTCAGGGCAGCAAGCCGAGGTGGGAGGAAATCAATTTCAGAAACAAGACAGTTGTCAGAATCCGATGTAACCGGTTCCCGTCTGTGAAATTACTCGCAGGCCGGCTCCTGTCACCCCTGAGGTCCTGCTCGGACCAGCTGCTATTTACATTTTAATTTGATGTGAGAGGCTGATAGATTTTTAAAACACAACGAGACAGCTCTGCTGCCTCACTCACTCCCGGCATCCACACACTTTCTGACCAACCCCCAGGCGTGGAGATAGAGTTCTAGGGGTCCCCAGACCCTGCCACGGTGATTGCAAACTCTGCTCCTACTTGGCCCCTACTCAGCGCCCCCAGATCCCCCCTTCCACTGGGGTCCCACTTAATAAGCTGGGGCAGGCCCGCTCCTTGCAGTTTATAAAGCAGTGCTGCATCCTTTGCCTCCAGCTTCATTCTTATTAAGGAGTTGGCCTGAGTCTATTATCCCCTACAGAACCAGTGAGGAAATGGAAGCCCAGAGAGGTTCAGTGATTTGTGTAAGGTCACACAGCTGGTGAGTGGCAGGAAGGAGACTGAGCTGTAAGTCCTCTGACAACTGGCCAGCGCCTTTCTTTCAGTTTATCCTAGCCTTCTCCTGTGTAGGTTTTTCTTCCCCACATGGAGAGATTCTGGGGAGAGTGAAGGTGAGTGGGGGATTTTGAAAGAGGCTGAACGCTGGAGGAGGGCTGGGCTGGCAGGGCCAGGAGGCCAGTCCAGGGCAGGCTGGGGCTGGAGGCAGGAGCTGGGGAGAAGCATGAGTCTGGCCTTCCCTGTCTTTGTCTCCTGGCCTCTTTTCCTCTGGTGATTGGAGCTCAGCTGGTGTTTCTGACAAGTCCCCAAGTCACCAGGGAGTGAAGATTCAGTTATGAATACCCAAGGGAGAGGAGAGAGCAGTGCGTCTGGGAAGGAGGATGTTGAAGGAACAGGATGAGAATGCCATGGGCTGCTGGGAGAGGCTGCTAAAATGCAACAGAGTCATGGAACGTTGAACTCCAAAAGGAAGCCTGGGCACATCTTCACCCCATTCATGGGCGTGACTATGATAATCATCATCACAGTCTGTTTACTGAGAGCTTACTATGTGCCAGGTACTGTTCTGATTCTGTTACTTGCATTAATTCATGGAATCCTCACACAACCCTATTTTTATTTCTGCTTTACAGATGGGGAAACTGAGGCTGAGATAAGTAAATTGCCCCTGGTCGCATGGCTAGTAAGTGGCAGAGTCAGGCCATGGTCCAGGTCATTTGTGGTCTCATCCGCGACGTGAGTAAGAATGTGAATGTTGGCCGGGTGCGGTGGCTCACACCTGTAATCCCAGCACTTTGGGAGGCCGAGGCAGGTGGATCACTTGAGGTCAGGAGTTTGAGAGCAGCCATGGCCAACATGGACCGTCTCTACTAAAAATACAAAAATTAGCTGGGCATGGTGGCGTGTGCCTGGAATCCTAGCTCCTTGGGAGGCTAAGGTGGGAGGATCGCTTGCACCCAGGAGGTGGAGGCTGCAGTGGGCTGAGGTTGCACCGCTGCACTCCAACCTGTACAACAGAGTGAGACTCTGTCTCAATAAAAACAAAAAACAAAAAACCCCATGAATGTCAGAGAAGGCCAGTAGACATCGAAGTAGAATCAGGGGCCCAAGAATGGGGGTGCCAAGCTGAGCTTCTCTGAAGAGAAATGCACGTGAATTTAGGGGAAAGAAGATTGGTCTGGGAACCACGGGACCAAGAGGTTAGGCTAGTCTGCACTTCCAGGTGGGTGGTCTGGGGGAGGGTCTTGAGGAGGTTCTCAGGCCTGGCTACATCTGAGAATCACCTTGGAAGCTTTTAAAAAATATTACACAGATCCCACCCTGCCCCCCAGGCTCTGACTTATTGTTCCATGGTGGGCCTGGGCAACTGCATTCCCCATCCCTATCCCGAGGTAATTCTCAAGTGGTTTGGAGAAGAACCCCAGGGCTGGATGAGCCCTCCTCTACCTTCTGTGACAGCAGCTGCCTCTGGCAGGACAACCCCAGAGGCAACAGGATTGGAAGAAGGGCAGCAAACTTAGGGTGTTCTTCATCAGGAAGGGACTTGACTTTGTCAGGAAGTCCTTCTGAAAGTCTAACTGAAATCTCTCCGGGACTCTCATAGAGCTTTTCGCCAAAAATGATGCTTTGGGGACGATAAAATGCCTTCTTGGACGTCCTCTTTGCCTTCTGGGAGAGGCTTTTCCAAGGGACAGCAGGTGCCCTGAAGCCTCTCAAGGGCTCTGTGAACCCACCTTGTCAGGGAGCCCGTGTGTTCAAGGCTCTCATCGCCTTTTGTTTCTGAAACGATTACATGCACCCCTGAGAGGTGAGGGGGCCCCTCCTTTTCCCCACCCCACCCCACTTCCCTTCTCCCCCCAAAGCGTTGTGTCACTGCTCCTTGTTAACAAGCTCCCGACAAGAGCTGCAGCGCTGTTTGGCGGTGTGAGATAAGCCGCCACAAAGGGGCATTGTTGGCGCGCCGGGTGGTCGGCAGGGTGGGTGGGAGCAGCGCTTCACTCAGCGTTCGAAGGCAGCAGCAGCATCTCCAGGCCTCCCCTGGGAAAGGCTGGGGGTGGAGTGGGGAGGGGGTGCCTTCTGGTGCCTGCTTTGTTTTTCCCTTCTTAAAGAGCCAGGGCCATGGCGTTGTTAATTTGATTGCACCCACTTCGGCTTCTTGTCTCCCCTGATTAGCCAAGCTCCACCTAAAGCATGAGATTAATTCAGATTGCATGGAAGCAATCAGCCTCAGCGCCAACAGCCAGTGGGGAAGTGCCGGGGGAGCTGGGGCCCATGGGACCCTGGCTGTCCACTGCTACAGTACACAGGGAGCAGAATACAGGGAGCAGAACTGGCCCGAACAGTATGTGTGCAAGGGGTAGGGGTGAGGGTCACAGAGAATGGTTGGGGACTTAGACTGCAGAACTGTTTCTGCTGCACTGGGGGTCCAGTTGAGGCCCTCAAACTCACCAGGCCTTACTTTGTCCAGCTTTAAAATGGGGCCAGTCACCTCTTCTCTTGGCTCCTTGCTAAAGAGTAGAAGCGCAGGACAGGGAGCATTCTCAAATGAAGATGGGGACCCAGTTTTCCCCCTGCCTCTGGTCCTCTTCTTTTTTTTTTTTTTTTTTTTTTTTTTGAGACAGAGTCTCGCTCTGTCACCAGGCTGGAGTGCAGTGGCACGATCTCGGCTCATTGCAACCTCCACCTCCCGGGTTCAAGTGATTTCCCTGCCTCAGCCTCCTTAGTAGCTGGGACTACAGGGGCGCGCCACCATGCCCAGCTAATTTTTTGTATTTTAGTAGGGATGGGGTTTCACCATGTTGGCCAGGATGGTCTCCATCTCCTGACCTTGTGATCTGCCCACCTTGGCCTCCTAAAGTGCTGGGATTACAGGTGTGAGCCACCACGCCGGGCCTGGTCCTCTACTTTTTATTTATTTTTTTGAGACAAAGTCTCACTCTGTTACCCAGGCTGGAGTGCAGTGGCATGATCATGGCTCACTGCAGCCTCAATCTCTCGGGTTCAAGTGATCCTCCTGCCTCAGCCTCCTCAGTAGCTGGGACTATATGTGTGTGCCACCATGCCCGGTTAATTTTTGTATTTTTTTGTAAAGATGGGATTTCGCCAGATTGCCCAGGCTAGTCTTGAATTCCTGGGCTCAAGCAATTCACCCTCCTCTGCCTCCCAGATAGGTGGGATTACAGGTGTGAGCCACTGTGCCTGGCCTGATCCTCTACTTTCCCGAGAATGTTGGAAAAATGATAGTAATAATAATAGCTAACATTTATTGAAAGCTTATTATGTGCACACACCATGGCTAATGCTCTACATGAATTATCTCATTAACCCTCCCTTCTCCAAACACAGCCCTAAGGTGTGGGAAGTATTTTTTATTTCCATTTTAGATATGAGAAAAATGACTCCAAACATCAGAATCCTTTCAGAAACAGAAGGAGAGGCCACCTTCCTTTGATCACTTGGAAGATACTTCCGGGTCATTGCTGTGAATACCCTAGAGCTGTAAAGGGCCTGAAGTAAATATTTTAGGCTTTGTGGGCCATAAGTCTCCGTTGCAAGGACTCAACTCTGCTGTTGTACCTGGAAGCAGCCACAGACAACACAACATACAGAATGGGTGTGGCTGGCTTCCAGTTACATAGACCACTGGCCAGATATGAGATCCGGTTACTGAACCCTGACCTGAGATTTTGTGCACAGGAGTGTTGGGCTTTTAGACTTGACCTAGAGGGATTTTTTGGCTAGAGACTATTTTGCATTCAGACAGCGGCAGTTATAGGATGCAGGGAAGGAGAGCATGTCAGTTTCAGATGCTGGAAAGCATGGAGTTATCAATAACAGATCACTGGCTGGGCATGGGATTGTCGTGGGTTGAATTGCGTCCCCAAAAGATATGTTGAAGTCCTTACCCCTGGTACCTGTGAACGGGAACTTACTTGGAAATAAGGTCTTTGCAGATGTAATCAAGATGTAAGTTAAGATGAGGTCATACCAGAGTAAGGTGAGCCTTTAATCCGATAGGACTGGTGTCCTCATAAGAAGAGAAGAGACCCACATAGAGGGAAGAGGATGTGAAGCCACAGGAAGAGAAGGCCATGTGGTGATGGAGGCAGGGATTGGAGTGATGTGTCTACAGTGCGAGGAACATCAAGGACTGCTGGCAACCACCAGAAGAGGCAAAGAGGCCTCCTTGCCTTTCAAGAGCACATGGGCCTGCCGATACCTTGACGTCAGACTCTCAGCCTCCCAGAACTGTGACAGAATAAGTTCCTGTTGTTTCAGGCCATGCAGCTTGTGGTACTTTGTGACAGCAGCCACTGGAAACTAATGCAGGGATCCAGTGTGTGATGAGACCTCAGTGCAGAGTGCCCAGGGATGGTAGCCAAGCCTCTGTCCCATGGAGCTGGCCCAGGTTGGGGGGGCTTCCTAGGTGCCAGGTTGGGCTTCACATTCCCTGCTCTATGGGGAGTGCACCCCCTGTTATGCTCCCAGCCCCAAAGGCCCCAGCTGGCGGTAGGCAGGCAGGTGCAGGAGTGTGCAAAGACCAAGACCATCTTGCCCCCGATATCCTCCCCAGCACCTGGCTCAAGCTCTTTGCTGTGTAATGGATGAACAGTGCCAGGGCTGGGTGCGAGCAAACATAGACAGGAGAAGATGCTCTTTAGAATTGAATTCTGCCATGTCTTAAGTCTCTGTGGACTTGAGAGGCCCAGAGGACTAGGCAGGGAGGGGCGGGTGGAGGCTCAGGCTTCTAGGCGAATCTGCGCTCAGCCCCTGGTTTCATTGCTTTCTGGCTCAGGACAGGACACCTGCCAGTCACAAGAGTCACGAGTCACTTAAGCAGGGGGCAGGGGGTGGGAGCCTTAAGCTCGTCTGGTCTAGCACATAGCTCTAGGGAGGATCCTGGCAGAGTGTCAGCCAGTGTCCGGCTGCTCAGGGCACCCCCTGTCACCTCCACTTTGACAGTCACAGTGAACATGCCACCCCTCCATTCCCATCTACTCCATTTCTATTGGTGGGACCATCATCCTCATCTCTCAGCCTGGAGCCCTAGATTCTCCCAGCTCCTCTGTCCCATTCATCAAGGCCTGGTATTTGTTCCTTCAGAATGACTCTTAATGTTCCGTTTTCTTTCCATTCCATGCTCAAGATCTTAATATCGTTCCTATCATCTAGTGCATCAAGTCCAGACTTCAGAACCATACTTCCCATTACTCTAGTCTCCAGCAGCCACCTTCTGGTCAGGTGAGTGCCTCACTGCCTGCCCGGGCTTCCTGCCCCCAGGGTCTTTGCTCATGCTCCTCCTTCCACCTCGATGCCTCCTTTCTTCCTTTGCCCTTCCAAACCCAACTCAAGCCCATCCCTCCGGGAAGCTCCATCTGACCACGTCTGTCCACCTCGGGTTTTTCCTTCTCTAACCTCACATCACACTTCTAGTGCCAAACATTTTAGCAGGTGATCTTGTCTTGTTTCCTGAAGGTCAGTTCCAGCTTCCTAACGAGTCTATATGTTCCTGGAGGGCAGGGAGGGTGCTTCAGTCTTGCCTTTCTCTCTGTTAGTCTTTGTCACCAGGCTGGACATCCGGGGGCTGCTCAGGAAGCACCTGGTTATTACTTGGCTGATCCAACAATTTATTCTGGCCCCACCATTCAGAGGGGCTTCAACTGTAATTGGGGGAGCAATTCTGGGCTGCCCACTTAGGGCAGGGCTTGGAGGCACTGCTAAGCTCTGTGCCTGCCTGCATTTTCTTATTAAGTAGAGCCGCCCCATGATAACCTTGACTCTCTTTTGTCTTAGAGCGTTTGCTGGCACCTTCACCTTAACTAACATAGGATGCACACAATTTTGTGATTCGTCTGGTTTCTGCCCTTTATGGTACTTTGGAGCTCAGATCCATCTGGAAACTCTTCAGTGCTGTGGTCATGGGGACTGCAGGGATGACAGTGAAGTGGTGGTGATGTGCTTTTTTGCCACCACTAGCTAAGGCCTCTAAGAAGGAGGTAAGAGCCCAGATGAGACCCTTAGGGACAAGCACTTTTAAACTGGAACGGGAGGATGCATGGGCAGGTTCATCCCTCCTATCCCTTTAATAAAACCTCCCTGCTTGTCAGGGGCCCAGAGCAAGGATGGAGATTGTTCCACATGGAGACTGTTCTATTCGACCTTGAAACTTTTGCACAAACATCCACTTTGGGGTTAGGTTTGGGATGCGATGTGATTGCTCCAATGATACTGTTGGCATTGGGAGGTCAGTAAGATCTCCCACGTTTCGTTGGTTCAGGCTTATCTTCATCTTTCCTATAGCTCCCCGAAGCACAAAAGGCTACAGCTTCTGAATGCTGGGGCGTGGAACTGGCGACACATGCCCTCGAGTCTCCACTGGCACAACAGAACGCAACCCGCTTGTTGAGCTCTAGTCATGCCTTAGTGGGTGAGGGAAAGGGACAGGAGGATGGTGACCCCTCTGAATAGAGGAGCAAACTGAGTCCCTGGGAGAAGGACTATGCTTAATTTACCCAGGGCATAGTGAGGAGCACTGGGACATGAACCAGGATCAGAACCTTTCTGTCCCCTAAATGAACCACTTGTTTTGGCCTCCCTGGGCTCTGCAGAGGGTGGGGAGAGCCTGCAGCTGGCTCAGGGCTGCAGACCTCCTGGCGAGGTCCCAAGGAGGTTTGCTGACTCCTTGCTCCTCTGAGAATGGGGGCCGTGGCGGGGAGCCTGGCCTGATGAGAGGATGTGTCCAGCCTTTCTCTTTGTCTCTGTTTGATGAAGCAGGAGTCAAAGTGTTGCTCCTTAGTCTGTGAAGTCTCAAAATCAATGAGGCCAAAGAGACAGCCGGATGATCATTGCCATGGAAATCATCACAATGACTCATTCTCTCTTCCCTTCCCTCCCTCCCTCCAGCAGCGGTGGAGGTGGGGGTGGGCACTGGGCCCCAGGTCTCCAGAGGGGGCTCCTTAGCTTGGCATGGGCCAGGGTGGGGACCTTTCTGCCACCTGGAGGCTGGGCTGGTGAGGCCAACTATGATCATTACCTGGCTGGAGAGAGCAGGTGATGGCTCCCAAATCCCACAGCTGTGGCAGGGCCAAGCACCAGGCCCTGGCCAGCGTAAATCAGCACCCAGGCCTCAGCCCTTGAATGCTGCCCTGCCTCCTCCCCTTGCTGCTTGCAGATCCAGCAGAGAGTCTATCCCGTCCCTCACTCGCCCAATCAGGGGGACTCATAAGGGGAGAAGGGAAGAGCAGAGGGGGTGACCTGTGAGCCCGGATGGGATTGGACCAGACCTGTGGGCTAGAGGTCAGTCAGCCAATCCAGATTCAGTCAGCCAATCCAGAGTGGGCAAAGGCCTGTGCTGAGCTGGGTGCCGAAAGTGAGAGTTCCCACCCAGGGAGGCAAAGACCAGCCCCAGCCCCCAAGGAGCTTCAGTCTGTGACGAGATAGGACCCACCACCAGGGAACACACAGGAATATCTTGGGCCAGTTGTTTGCCCTCTCTGGGGCCTCAGTTTGTCACCTGTGCTGAGAGGGGCCTTGTGAGTACAGTGTGTGGACACCCAATCCATGTGCCCAGGCTCCACTTACATGCCCTGCCAACAGCCGTCCCTCAGCTCTAGGGGTCACGGCGGTGGCAGGGCCCATCTGTGGGAGGACAGTCTGTGGAGGAGCTCTCGGGAGGTCCTGGAAGCAGGGAATTCCCTGGGTACCTGGACTGTGGTCTAGAAAGGGATTTGTGGGCTCTGAGCAGCCATGTTCTCGGGCTCATAGACTCCTTGCCCTGTGGAAGGGGCGGGGGCCCCAGTCCCCCAGGTCTCAGGGAGGTGCTGTTTCTGTTTGACAAGAAGGAGTGTCCTTTGGGCAAATTTGAAATGAAGACCATCTTGGATCACCAGACACACTTTTCTGAAGTTTTGCATCCTGACCTCAGTCCCAGTGGCCAATCATGGCGGGTGACCTGGTCCACGGAGGCCCGAGGGCTTCCTTTGCTAGGCCCGCCCCCTCCATTTCTCAAGTCCTCACGAGAGTTTGGCCCCAAGCTCCCCGCTCCTGATGTTGTGGCTGCGCAGCTGGGTGTGTGCTTGCTGAGGGCACTTGGACTTCACTTTAATTGGTCTGACATTTTGCTAAACAAATAAATCAAAACTCAAACCAAACAAAGAGCCCTTATGGGTTTAATTGGCCATGGGCTTTGTCTAGAACCCAATCACTGGTGCCTTCACAGAGTGGAGGAGAGTCTGGGAGGCCCAATGAGACCTGTCTAATAAGGTCACCTGCTGGACAAGAGGATGGCTGAGTCCCGGGAGGGCACTGCCATGCGATGGCTGCCTCAAAACACAGCCAGCCTCCTGCCTGGGACTAGGCAGCTTGGCTTTGTACCTGCCTCTCGTTGAAGAATTCTCTTTGAAGATGCTTTATTTTTTCCCCATGTGTCAGTTGAAGGGGGAATTACCTCCTCCTCCTTTTGGTCATTATCTCTCTTCCTTTTTAAAAAATACATTTTAAAAGGGAAATAAAAGGCAGCTCTGTGGATGTGGTATTTTCTTCTATTAATTACATTTATTTTCAACCAAGTTCTGGGAGGTGGTCTGGTGCCTTGAAAAGACTACCCATGCTGCTAGAGTCATAGCTAGTCTGAGCTGGAAGGGAACTGGGGTCATCCAGTGACTAGATCTTAGTTCAGGCCTCTCACTGTATGCATGAGGAAACAGGCCCAGAGAAAGCAAGGGACAGCTCACTGATGCAGAACCACTTGGTCTGAGCCAGGACTAGCACCCAGCCTTTTCACTCTGTGTTCCTTCTACCAAACCATCAGTCTATAGAAGCAAGTTCTGGCCTCAGCTGGGACTATACTTAACCCAATGACCTTGATCTAATTTCTGACGTTCTCTGAGAAGGAGCTATTGCCTACCAACCTCGCAAGCAAGATATGAGAACAGCTTTGTAAACTGTAAAGTGCTGTACATGCAGGCGGCGATGCTGGACTGTATGCTCAGGCACTTGTGAGTTCAACCCACACCAAGACTCAGGGAGGAGTGGGGACCACTTGGGCCTGGTTGGTTGCCATCAAAGATGTCCAAGGACTTGGAAAACCACTTGCCTGCTCTAATAAACCCTCAGCTCCCTGCGAGCCTGAAAAGGGTTCTGCATAGCAGTTCTCCAAGAACTGGCTTGGGAATTCCGACTCCCACCCAGACCCTCGGACTCCTGGAACTCTTGTTCGAAGCTTAGTGTCAAGAGTCAACTCTGCATAGAAAGAAAACATTTAGCCTCCAAAGGCCATAGTATCTCACATTTCATTCTCCCTGTCACTCTCTGCCAGACACCCTGAGTTTCCTCAACATAGGACATTCACAGGCCTTCCTGTCTCCATACTGTGCTCCACATCCCTGGAAGGGCATGACCTCCATCCCTGCTGGCTGTTGTCCAAATCCTTCTCATCCTTCAAGCCCTAATTAAAGACTATTGCTTTTGTGAAGCTTTTCTTGACATCTGCTTCTTCACCCCCAGAGTTAAAATTGATGACTCTATCTCAGATTCTTTCTGTATCTCCTTGTTTGTAGCTTTTTAAGGCATTTATCATTTTGTGTATCATAGTTGTTTTGGGTGTCTATTTCCTCTTCAAGATTCTAAATTCCCTGAGAACGGCAGCTCTGTCTGACTCATCACCAGGTTTCTAGCACCTAAAACTAATGACTGCTAATTAGCGAATGTGTATTTAGTGCCAAATACTGTATTAATTGCTGTAAGTGCATGGTCTCCTTTAGACCTTACCAATGCACAAAGTACTACACAGTAATTCCAAACTTACAGGGGAGGACACTGGGGCTGACAGAGATTATTGTCCTGGACCTCACAGCTATCCAGTGGCAGAGCTGGGCTTTGAACCCAGGGCCGTCTGGCTCTAAAGTCTGTGCTTTTAATCACCACGCTTTATTGACCTATTTAGTGAGTGCTCAGGGAGCACCATTAAGTGAGTGCTGAGTTATCACTGGAAGCTGCAGGGATCAATGGTATAGACACTCCCCATTAGAAGCCAACCACAAATATCCGGTCTGACACTTGGAGGCTTTCTCTGCTGTTATATTCCCTTTGATACATGTATTTTCTTTCTTCTGCTTGGGCAAAGTGGGGATTAAGATCAATTTGCTTTCTGAGAGTTCATGAGAGTGTGAGGTCTGGAAAGGTAAAGTTATTTTGGGTCGAAACTTTCCCGAGCGTGTTAGGGGCATTGAGGCAAACCTTGAAATTGGCTTTGCAAATGGTAGATCTTTCTGTGGCTGGTAGATCTTTCTGTGGCTGGCTCTGCAAGTGGGCGATGGTGTGGGCGTTGGGATGGACTGAGGGATGACGAGGAATGGTTTCTCCTGCTGAGGGCATGGGTGACCAGGTCCTGAAGGTTCTACCTACCTGTGCCCTTTAAACTGAAATCAGAATGCGGGAGTGGGAGAATTGCTATCAGGTTGAGGAAAAGCGAAGGAGGGAAAGAAAAGAGCGGGCAAGGAGAGAGGCTGTGCAGGGCAATAGCTGGGGCGGGTTACTTGGAACAGGCACCTGCCTCAAAGCAGCAGGAGGCAGAACAAATGTTCCAAAGAAGGCCAGGTGCACCAGCGGTCCACCCAGTGCCCACTTCCACCCCTCGCCTCCCGACAGTGTTGCATTGTCACAGGAGCATCCTCTGGCAGCCAGATATAGTGCAGAATCATGCAGGCTGCTACACAAAGACAGTCAGCTCCTCCAACCCCAGACAGAGGCCCTGCCCCTGCCAGCCTCCATGACCACTGCCCTGGAGCCTCCAATGTCCTCGGCCCTGCTTCTTCCCCTCCTGCTGGATTCTGGGTGGCATGAGGGCCTCTAGGATGGCTGGGGCAGGTCACTGGGGAGAGTGGGGCCAGAATGGGAGGGGGCATCTGTGACAGGAAGGGTGTGAGAAACAGGATGTGTGAGAGGGAGTGTGTGCGTGGCAAGGCTGGAGTGCAGCCCATCTGAGAGCCACGCAGGAGCCATGAGTGGTTGTTGAGAGGTGCTGAGCGTGATCAGAGGTGCCCTGAGTGGGATGACATGACCCCGAGGTGTGGAGAGACAGCTGTAAGAAAGGTGTGCTGCCGGCCCTACCGGGAGAGAAGTGAAGGAGCACACCCAGGCCTGCAGATGAGGACATGGGGGAGGAAAGGAAGGAGGAAGCCAGGTCCAGGTTCTGCCCAGCAGTGACTGGCATAGTGGGAAACTCCTGCCATTCCCTTGGGAAGACAGGGTCCCATAGGTGAGCCCCAGTGTGTGTGTGTGGTGTGTGAGGTTTTATGCAGCATGTGTTCAGGAGGTGGCCCTGGATTTACCAAATATGCTCCTTCTGAACCCCTCAGAGTGCTTCGCGGCTGCTGCTGGGTTGCAAAGTGAGGATGGCATAGAAAAAGTGCAGGCCCGCCAGGGGAAGTGGTTTGCTCCAGGGCCCAGGGCATCAGTGATAGCCTGAGGCATGCGGGGTCTCCTCACACACAGCCCAGCTCCTGATCACTGTGTCCTCCGGCACCCACGACCCCTGCATCTCCATGGAACAACCACTTGCCACAGAGCTGGCAGCTCAGCGGAATCCCCTAACTTAAAGGAAAAGGCAAAGAACAACAACAGCGAAAAAGCATCTACGAGTTTGGGAGATGAGGAGGGTTGCAGAGGTGCCTGCTCTTCCCCTGCCTCGCGCAGCCAGAATTAGCCAAGCTCTCCCAAGCTGAGGGATGTAGATTGATTGCCTGGTTTTATTAAGGACAAAGTGCCTTTTGATAGTGTGAGGGAAGCAGTTCCCCAGGGCGGGGATTCCGGCTCGGAGCTCCCTGAGCATCGATCGCTGGGGTTTCCCTGTCTTAATGCTGAGCTGAACACGGGCTTTGGCAAGTGATAAAGAAGCTATGATTCTTAAAGGCGGGAACTCTGGGGAGAGGCTGGGCGGACCACACACGGGGCTATGCTGTCAGCAGGCTTTCCCACAGGCACCCTGGAGGGACTGCCGCTACAAATAACAAAGCTGGCCAGGCCATGAAATCTTTGCCGGCCACTTACCATACCGGCTGCTTCACTTACACCATCTGACTTGCTCTTGACATGAAACGTAACAGGTAAGGCCCTATTATGAGCCCAACCCCCCGCTCATAGTGTAGATCAGGAAAATGAAGTAGCACGAGGCCAAGTATGCTCATCAAGGTCCCATGGCATTAAGTCCTGGCTCCCAGATTCATACTTGGCCGGGTCAGACGCTAACACTCAGGCCCTTATAGCCATGTCTTGACATGGGGCCAGATGGACGTGGCCCTTCTGATGTGATTCCCAGGAACACATTATACAGACCCCTGTGGTGTAAAGGGAGAGGCTCACCCAGTAGGGATGTCTGTATGAGACTTAAGAAAATCCTGGGAGAGCAAATAGGCAGTGTGCTTCTAAGGCTGCTGAGGCCAGCTCTGGGCAGAGCGATTTAGAAGCCGTGGGTGCAGCACCGCCTTGTAATGAGCTGCATTGGTCCTTGGGCTTTTCTGAAGCATCTTCTTCTTTCCATGATCAGTTCCTGCAGGACTCACAACAATTTTGTGAGATCAGTGGGCTGGGAAGGGAACCCTCGCACAGGTGAGGAAACTGGAGCACAGAGAAGGGAAGTGACTCACCCAAGGTCACTCAGCTCACCAGGCTGATCTGGAATTGGAACCCAGGTTTTCTGACCTATAGGCCCTTCTACATTGTGTATATGCTATTTTCCTTTCTAAGCCACAAATAGGTTGTACACAAGCAAGTGTATATTGAGTAGCAAAAATAAATGGTTTGATAGGATTATTCAGATTGAATCGCCAATCTACAGACCAAAGTAAACAGGATGCCACATGATATTGCAGCAGAGCAAATCATGAGCTTATTGTGACCAGGGTGGGGTGAGTTGGGGCCTCTCAGGGTGAGGCCCCTGTTTTAGATGACAGTGCTTTTGAATGCCCCATCCAAGGGTCCCAAGCCCACCTCTGACTAGGAAGCCTTCCTGCCTCCCCTTCATAGATGAAACGATGGAGACCAAGAGAGTAGGTAGGGAGAGTGCAGAGCCGGCGCTTGGGGGTGCTGGGGGGCGCGTGTGGGGACAGGACTCACTCTTGACTGTGAGGAACATGGACTTGCTGATGTCGGTGCCTACGCCGTTGCTGGCCTGGCAGAGGTAGTAGCCAATGTCCTCTTCTAGGACGTGGCGGATCAGCAGCGAGCTGTTGGGCAGGATCTGGATACGGCCAGTGAGGGGCACAGGGTGGTACTGCTGGGGGTTCCCACTCCCTGGAAGGAGGCAGCTGTTAGGAGGGCTGAGTCTGCACTGGGGCATAAGCTGAGAGTGCCCCAGGAATGGCCCTGACACCTCGCTCTTGCACATCTAGGGCCATTTTGTAGCAGAGCTGCACCATCCCCAAAGTGCTGAGGCCACACAGCTCCTGGTGGGCAACAGGAAAGACCCCCCCCACCACCACCAGAGGACTGGCCTTGCCCCAGCTCTGATGCAAGGAGATGGGGTTGGGAGTCTCAGCTCAATGCCCATTTTGACACTGGCATGGAGCTTCTTTGGGGTGAATTCCTTGGAGAGGAAGAAAGAGCTGTGTTTGGGCCAGTTGGCTGCAGGTGGAGAGAAGATTGAGCCTTCAAATGGCAGTTGCCTGGTCTTAGGCAACCAGGCCTGGGAGAGAAGCCAGCATCCTCCAAGGGGGCCTTGTGGGCACCCCCTGCACCTCCATTTCCCAGTGTCAGTCACGAATACAGTCTAGGATTGGGCCTTAGTCAGAAAGCAAAGGCATCCTTGGGATGAAATCGGGCTCCAAGGAGGACCCTAACCCCAGAAAAGGTTGACTGGTGAGAAGCAGGGGGCTTCGAGGCTCTGGGGCCCCAGGGCAGGGTGGGGTAGGGAAAGCAGGTGTACACTGAGTTCTGGGGCGGAGATGGGAGAGGAGGAGAGGTTGCATCTGGGGGGACAAGAGGAAATATGGAGTCAGCATGATGGCTGTTCCTGGTCCACAGACCCCCGGGGGTGGCTGAGGATGACTCCAGGTGAAGTGTAGCCTGGGGTCTACTGGGGTGCAGACCAGAGGACTCCCACCCAGGGCTAGGAGTTGCCTGCAGGGAACAGGTTCGAATCCCATCAGAACATCCTCCCTTCCCTGTCCCTGTCCTTGGAGATTCTGGCTGGGCCAGGGGCTTACCCTTGGCATGCTTCCACATGACCTTGGGCGGGGGGTAGCCATCCACCGAGCAGTTGAGCACGCCAGCTTTGCCGTAGATGCCATCCTGGTTGTTGGGTTGCACCACAAATCGAGGGGGCACTGCAGAAAGAGGGAAGGTAGGGAAACAGACCATTTCAGTCTCTGATGAGTATCCTATGGCTTCAAGCACCTTCCGTTTGAGGTCAGCCCTGCCTGGGCCATTATAAAGTTGGAAGCGGGCAGCTTCTGAAACCCAAGATGCTGAGAACTTTTGTTGAGTACTGGGTAGGGGCTTGGGAGCTCTGAGTTCCAATCCTGCCTTTGCCACTGACTGAGCAAGTGTCTCTCTGCTCAGGGCTTCGGTTTCCTGCCCTGGAAAATAAGAGGTTTAGGCTCCAACAGGGCCCTTCAAGATGCTGGAGCCCACCTTCCATGAGCCTGTGATTGGAACTGGAAATCTAGAGACCGCAGTAGCAGCAGGCAGAGCTGGCTCCTCCCTCCCCTGAGGCTGGCCTGTCCCTGCTCACCACGCACGATGAGCTGGCGCTCCCGGCTCACGGTGGCGGCTGCGTTGCTGGCGATGCATGTGTAGTTGCCGTTGTGCTTGAGGGAGACGCTAGAGATCTGCAGGGAGCTCATGAATTCCTTGCTCTCAATGGTCACGCCCGAGCCTGAGATGATCACCTGTCCGTCCTTCCTCCAGGTGATGCGGATGGGCATGTCCCCCGAGGACACCACGCAGGGAATGTAGAGCAGCTGGCCGATGGAGGCGGGTGGGAACTCGAAGGGCTGGATCAGAGGGGGCACTGGGAAGGCAAGGGGGTGCTGCCATCGGGACCCTGTGCGCCCTCGCCTGGCCACCAACGCCTCCTCACTTGCCTTACCTGGGGCTCTGGGTTGGGCCTTGAACAAAGATCCCCTGGGGCACTGGGGCCTTGTTCTCCCGTACATTCACGGTCTCCTAATGATGCCTGGCTCCTGTCCCTCTGCCTGCCCAGGCTGAGACCCACTGTCTCTGTTCAGGGCCTTGACTGGCCTGGATTAACTCTGACCTTTCGATGTGTCCTGGAATTTGATTCATGCCTGCTGACCTCTGCTCACCTTTCCCTCCAGCTTGCCTGCTGCTCCTCGGCACCCCTGTACCCACCTTCTCATCCCAGTGATGCAGCTCACAGCTCTCTGGGGGCCTGGGATAGAGGCGAGATGCCTGGTGGCAGGAGAGGAAGCGTGGTGCTGGGACTGTTCCCCACGCATGTCCTATGGCTGCTCATCTGAAACCAGAGCACTGAACTCTGGGTCCTCCCACCGGGCCCTCAGCCACCTCACCCCTCTTTATTGTCTTCGAGTGTTAGGACAGGCGAGTGGAAGCTCACATCACTGTTCAGTTGCTTTATACACATGATCTCACCGGATCCTCCTACCAATAATGTCCCCATTTTACAGATGAGAAAACTCAGGTTCAGAGCAGAAAAGAAATTGCCCTAGGTTGCCCTGGTCATAAGATATGACCATGGGATTTGAAACCCATGGTCTGCTCATCAAGTCCAAGTCTCATCACCATGTGGCTTGGTTGCCTCTCCAAGAAAGCCCCAGACATGCCCAGACAAGAAACAAGAGATAACTTTTTTTTTTTTTTTTTTTGAGACAAGGTCTTGCTCTGTCACCCGGATGGGAGTACAGTGGCGTGAACATGGCTGACTGCAGCCTGGGCTCGAGTGATCCTCCCATCTCAGCCTCCCAAGTAGCTGGGAATGCAGGTACACACCACTGTGCCTGGCTAATTTTTAATTTTTTTTTTTAAGAGACAGGTGTCATTATGTTGGCCAGGCTGGCCTCAAACTTCTGGTCTCAAGTGATCCTCCCACCTCAACATCCCAAAGTGCTGGGTTGACAGGCAAGAGCCACCACACCAGGTCCAGAGATCTTTTTGTCTTGTAGGTGAGCTTCCTTGGGTGGCAGGAAAGAGCAGGGAGGAAGCCCGGTCTTCTGCAGGACAACCAGTTGGTTAGATGCCTCTGGGCAAAGCACCATCTACCCAGCCTTCCTCCCGCTAGAAATGCAGCCCGCACCCCCCTGCCAACACTGCCTACGTCTCCCCTGGGGGGCCTGTCTGGAGCCTGAGTCGATGTGAGATGGATCCTCCTTTCTCGGCTCTGGCTAGAGCATCAGCCATTATCTTTATGATAACTCAATTAGGCCGCAGCGACTTCCCCAGCAAGTGGGGGAGAAGAGAGTGAAGGAGATAGACAATTAGCTTAACAAGGATGAGCACCCAATAGATGAGATCTCCTTTCTGCAGTCGAATAATTAAATTACAAGGCCATGCACAGTCCTCTAGCCTTCTCCCAGGCACCAGCCCCACCCCTCCCTGGAAGCCTGCTACTCTCCACCCTGGGCCCATCCATAGTGGCCACAGTGGGGGATGGGCTCTGGGGGGAAAGATAGATGGCATCAGATGCATGGCCCTCTGCCCTCAGGGCACCCCTGCACTTCCAGGGCTCAGAAGAGAGCTGCCTGCAGGGAGCAGCCAGGTGTGGACACAGAAAAACCCAGGCAGCCCTTTGGATCCTGGGAGAGTTCTTGATCAGGAGCTCTAGGTCCAGAGGAAGTGATATTTAGGAGGGATGTGGCCTCTGTGACCCTCAGTAGGGCCCTCAGCTGACCCTTCTAATGTCATCTTCCACCTCGCGCTCACTCTAGCCTGTGATCCCACCAGCATGCCGTGAATGCCACAGCCCCACACCTCAGCCTGCCTGAGTGAACACCACTGAGCGTCTGTCCTTCTCATCCCCCAGCACATGGGCTCCTCACCTACCAGCTGGCTTTGATCCACCTTATTCCAGATCTACCTGGAACCTAAATCCCAGCCAGCTTTTCCGGGGTTCTGGTCATGGCCTGGACCACCTCATCCCAGTCTCTGGCTGCCTCTTTTCCTGGGTTGGGACTCTGCCCTCAGTATTCTGAGTGGTTTATTGGGCCTTAGACATCTTCAGATAGATTTCTCTGGAGCTCTGACTCTAGCAATGGCCCAATGCCCATTCCTGAGACCTCCCCGAAATTTCTCTTGTTGGGCCTCTGCTGACCCCCCTCCTAGTTTGTGTGTATGCCTAGGTCAGATCTAGGCCTTCCAGCTCCCTTGGGCTTTCTGATGGATTGTAGCAGAGACCCAGATGTGCCACCCAGTTTGTTTCCTTAGGCCTAGAAGAACCAGTTCTGGCCAAGTCTTCCTCCTGCCCACAAAGGCCTCCTGGGAAACTCCCCTGGGAAACTCCCCTATATTCTTTCAGATCCTGCTCAAATGCTACCTCTTCTTTGAAGCCCACCTTCCTTCCGCACAGCCCTGAAGCCTTTGGTCCACACCTGGATTAGGGCACGTATCACATGGCTGTCGGGGTAACTGCATTACCCTCTCCCTGGGGTAACTCCCTATATAAGTCCTTATATAACTAGGACTTATTCACCCAGCAAACTGTAGGTGCCCGACGAATGCTTGTCGGGTGAGGAAATGAACGAACATATGTCTCAATATCATTTCCTAGGGTGACCTCAGAAGTTCACCTGCGAGAGGGCAGGGGCGTGTGGCAAGCACAGGATGGGGGCTCAGCTGGAATAAGAGGGAGGGTCTGTGCTGCTCCTCGAGATACTTTGGGGTTCTGGAACCTTGGTCCCTTGGTCCCTCCTAGGGGCCAGGCCCTTGCTGTCACAGCACCGAACAAGCTGCTGTGATTTGAGAGCCCTGTGTATGCTTGAACATGAGCAAGGGGAGGGTGGAGGCAGTGATGAGGAGCTGGAGAACAGGATGTATAGGCAAAGCAAGGAGGTAGAAGGTTCTGCAGAGCCGAGAGAAAGCTAAGGGGCTGTGGAGTCTGGAGGGCCAAGCCCGGGCACAGATGGCCAGAACACCACGTTTCCATCAAGGCCAGAGCCGGTGGATAGAGACATACTGAAATCAGGCAGGAAGGTTTAGTTCAGGCAAGAAGACTGTCTCTGTCAGTAAGGAGGAATTTAGATAATGGAGCAAGTTACTAAGGCAGGTTAATTCATTAATTAACTAATTCATCCAATATTTATGAAATGCTGCTCTGTGAAGGCATTGTGCTCCGCGTGGGCTGGGGAAAGTAGAAGCACACTTCAGCTACAGATGGAGCCTCGGGGAGCTTCTCATTGACTAGGGAAGGCAAGATACTTCCCCAAAGATGACAAGGACCGCCTGGATATACAGATGCTGAGCTCAAGCAGAGGGCGATGTCATTGGCAGGCGGTGACTGCAGCTTCATGGAGGAGTGCAATTTGAGCTGAGAGTTAAAGGACACACATGCTTTCAAACAATGTACGGGGTGAAGGAGACGGAGGAGGCTGAGCCAAGGGGCTGTCATTCCTTCTGGTCTTCTGAATAACATCAACAGCTCCGAGAGGCCACTGAACAAGAAGTAGTCAACATCCATCCTGGGGAGTTAGACATGCAGCTGGGCTGGCCCCACACTGCTGTTGGGAGGCAGATGACCAGGGGACCTCCCAGAGGCCCAAGGCAGGCTCCTCGCTCCCCTCCACCCCTGCTTCTGGGGGATGGGCAGGTGTGATGCATGGCTGGTGCTCCAGGCTAGTCACTCACATCCGGTCAATACACACACCAGGCAGCCTGGAGGGGGAAGAGAGCCCAGGGATCACGTCTCCTCCACCAGCTCACTCAGTACTAGGAGTGCTGTGAGTGGGATCTCCAAAGCAGTGTGGAGGCTCCTCCATAGATGTACATGGCTGTCCAGATGGGGCTGCCTTCTGACCTGTGAGTCAGCGGCACCCTCTCCAGTGCTGAGGGCTAGTAGCCGCATGTGTGCCTGGCCATTTCCACCTCTGGGAAAGCCATCCTCCTGGAGGTGGGGTCTGACCACCTGTACCTGGGTGATGACCTGGGCCCTCTTTACTGTGGAGTCCAGCCTATAGATCTGCCCCCGAGTCCCAGTGTGTCCCTAGCAGGCAGCTGGATGTAGGGAGCATGAATGCCTCACAACCCAGGGCTTTCTTCCAAGAAGCCCCGCTGTGGCCACAGGCATCTTTAGCAAGGTGCTGCAATGGTGAAGAGGCAGAGGCCTGAGTGGCTGAGAAGACACGGTGGTCGAGGCAGGCCATTCAGTATCCAGTCACCATAAAGCTTTTATGGCCACTTGTTGGGAGTGCTGCACAGAGGAAGGCGTGCTGACCACCAGTGCAGCTCATAAACATTTTATGGTGTCTCTCATCATCTCTCTTTGAGATGGAGCCTTTTATTTACTGCACCTGCTAGCAGAGTGCGCACCATGGGAAGTCGGGGCTTCTCTGCCCTTGCAGCATGGAGACGGGGCACTAGCCATGGCTGGAACCCGAAACACCCGGTTCCAGACTCTGCTACCCATTCAAGTTACTGTGGGCCAGGCACCTCCTCGTCACCATCCAGTCTTACCTCAGTTTTCTCATCTGCAAAATGGAGCGGTTGGACCAACTAATCTCTAAAGTCAGACACTGATTTTGTAGTTAAAACAAGTCCCATATTTTGGGAATAATAACAGCTGACTTAAGTTTTTTACACAGCCCTCTCTTCTCAGGAAGCCCATCCCGGATCGCCTTATTTGAAATTGCAAACCCCCGTCTCCTTGGCACTCTCAGCCTCTCTCCTGTTTGACAGGAGACATCTCTGGGGCATTTGCCATAGGATCCCTTTCCTGACTAAATGTAAACTCCCTGACGGCAGGGATTTTTGTCTATTTTGAGCATAGCTGTATTCATAGAACCTAAAATAGTGCCTGGAATCTAGTGGAGGCACAGTAGATGTCACTGAATGAATGACATTCATGGTCGTTATCCTCATCACCACTACCATCGTCATGAGCCCTGTCTATCCCGCGGGAGTTTGCTTCATCTTTTGTTACTGGCTCCCTTGGCTGAGGAAATAAGGTTGTTGGCAGTGGCTTCCTCGGTGTTCCTCCTCCAAATGGCGTGTGGGCCATCTCCTCCTAGGGAGCCTGTTATGCCCCTTTCCTGTGGATCCCAGTGAGGTTCCTTCCGAATCTCCACCTTCACCAGTAGCAGGCACTTGGCCAGGTGGCTGACTCTTCCTTCAGCTTATGATCACAGAAACCCCCAACCCACTCGTTAGGGTGGGAGAGGGTCTCTGGCACATGCTCCCAGGCATACGGCAGAGGCTGGATGGAGCAGTGCTGAAGCTCGGCATTGAACAGCTAGGGAAAAATGAGGCAGGGAGGAGGGAACATGGGCATTTGGGAGAGATGGTGTTCGTCCATGGGTGGGTGTGTCCCTCTTCCACTTGTCCTCCATAGGAGCCTGGCACCACCTCCCTGTCCTGGTCCGCTGAGCATGGGCAGAAGGCACCTCTTGGCCTTGTTTTGGCTCAAGAAGCCCTCGAAGGCTCAGATGTAGGAATGGAGATGTTTCTTCACGGGGCCAATGCCAAAGAGCCCCAGTTGCAGCCCTGCCTTCCTAGTTAATTAAACATTCAGCCTGCATGCCCAGGGATGCTTTTGTGCTACATTATTTTTCAGCTACAGGTGGCCCTAAAGTCACCAAATCTAGGTTTGATCTGTGTGCTCTCCTCTTAGCATCCTGCCAAGGATCTCTCCGGATGACCAGAGACAAAATACCGGCCTCCCCTGCAGCCTGGCTCTCCACTGCCAGCCAGTGTCACATATGCCAAGGCACACACAGTCCTCAAAGCACCCTCCACCCTCTCTCCTCTCTGCTCCTCCCGCTTTGCTGGAATACAGCAGGCCCCCTTGGGCAATATTTCATATGGTCCCACCTGCAGCCACCTTTTGGGCTCAGGAATGTTGCCTTACGGGGGGGCCCTGGTGGACAACACACTTGTGTATGTGTAACTGCTGGCATGCATGTTTATGTGTGTGTGCTCAAGTATGAATGGGCTAATGTGTTAATTTGCTGCACGTGCATGCAATACATACCAGGGTGCACAGGCATGAGTGCTCACACACAGGTCTCTGCACACATGTGCATGCATGTTGGGCGTGTGCTGCTGTCCTCAACTTACTGTTAGAAAAATTCGTTAGAAGACAAGCAGTCCCAGAAGGAATGGAGTCAGCAGTTGTTTTTCCAGCTCATGGAGCAGCATTGGGTTTCAGCCCCACCCTGCCCACTGGCCCTTGGCCCCACAGAAAGCCGGGGTGGGAGACTTCCAATTTTATCTCACACTTCCGGTGCTCTGTCCGCCCCCCAACCACGTCCCTGCCCCCCCAACTTGCCTTTTTCTACTTTCTAGCTCTCTGCTCTGAACCTTGAGTGGGATGCACTTCCTAGTCGGAAGTGGGGCAGCAGCAGTGGGGTCTGGAGAGCTGTCCCCCAGGCCCATACCCTTCCCCCCCTGCAAGTCAGGGCCCCTGCCATGCCCACGGGTACCTCCTCCACCCCCCTCCACCCCCCTCCTCGGGTAGTTCTTGGAACAGCGCATCCGCTAATCAAGCAGCGTGATCATAATCAGCTGTGATGGTTCTTCTGCAAAAGTGCATTCTAATGAGGTGGGAGAGGGAGTCGGAAAAAATGGGGATGAGGGGGCCTGAGCTTTTGGAGTGGTGGGGGCACGTCCCATAGCCCCTCACGCCAATGCTGCTTCTTGGTCTAGAGAGAAAACAGGTGACTACACCCCTCTCAGGGCTGGATTTCTGGGATTTTTCAGACCCTGAGGGTGGAGAAGGGGGAAGGTGAGCATGCAAGCGTGTGTACAAACACACACACACACACACACACACACACACACATGCCTGCTATGCACAGCTTATGCTGGGTGCTGGGGATTCACACGTGGCCAAGGCATGGGCTCTGTCCTCTAGGAACACACACACACACACACACACACACACACACACACACACACCCCTCCCCTCCCCCCACTTCCCTCCCTCTCCCTGGGCTGCAGAGACACTGTCGCTCAGCACCATCACAACAGGCCTAGCGAGTCGCTGAGACGGAATGTATCAGATTCAATTCATTAGGACTGATCACTCCCTGAATGGGGCTGAATAATTGATGAGCAGAAGCAGCTTTCAGGACGTTCTGAGTCCTCTGAGGCCCGCTGCAGCCCTGTTATTATTTTTTTTAAGCCAACAAACCCGACCAAATGCTCGCCAGTGAGGGCCGGCAAAGGGAGTGGAGCAAAGGTTAGATGTTTTAATATGTGATGTTTACACTTAAACTCTTGGTCCACTGCTTGTAAGGGAAATGGATACAGGCGGCTCGGCCCGTGATGCTGCTTAAAGGAGGCAGGCTGAGCTGTGTACACAGCCACCAAGCTGATTTGTCCCAGATGACAGGGGTGGGGATGTGGGCTAGGGGTTGTGAGGTCCCTGGTGGTATGGCAAGGCCCCTGGGCTGGGCAGAGAAAGTGGCCAGGATGCCTTTCCACATGGCTCCCTTGCAACAGTAGGAAAGCGGACGTTTGACTGTGAGGGTCTCCTCTCTCCTCCCAGGCCTCAGATGGCCACAGTGAGGTTTCCTAGTAAGTTCTCAAAGTAGACTTTGACAGTCCACTTTCATCCGGGAGCAGTGGCTCATGCCTGTAATCCCAGCACTTTGGGAGGCCAAGGTGGGTGGATCACCTGAGGTCAGGAGTCCAAGACCAGCCTGATCAATATGGTGAAACCCCATCTCTACTAAAAATACAAAAATTAGCTGGGTGTGGTAGCACACGCCTGTAGTCCCAGCTACTCAGGAGGCTGAGACAGGAGAATTGCTTGAAACCAGGAGGAGGAGGTCGTAGTGAGCCAAGATCATGCCACTGCACTGCACTCCAACCTGGGCGACAGAGCAAGACTCCGTCTCAAAAAAAAAAAAAAAAAAAAAAAATACACTTCCCTGGGCTCAAAGTGAGGTTTCCTAGTAAGTCAGTCCAACTCAGCCTAACGTCTCAGTTTCAGTTCAAAGCACACACTGTCTGGCACTGTGATGGGTGTTGGGCACACAGGAGGCGTGTGACTCGGCTCCTGTGCACTGATGGCAGGAGCTGGGGGAGAAGTCCCCACCCAGCCTTCCACTGCCACTGTTCAGTCCTTCCAGCTGGCCACCAGGCCCTTCCACCGGATGTCCAGTGATATCACATGCTTGAGGGTCCTCCACAAACCCTTCCTCTTCCCATACGTCCCTCTTGCTGCCAATAGTGTGTGTGTTCCATGTTGCTTCCAGTCTTGGGCAAAGCAGCAGCCAGGGGGTCCCCAGGGCCTTCCCCCCATGCCAGAGCCCCTTCCCAGGCCTGGACCCCTCTTCTCTTTTTCTTCCTTCCATGGGCCTCCTGCTAACTTTCTTCCCCTGGTCAACGCTATTCCTCTCTCTCTTCCCTTGGGGATACAGAGGGGATTCTCCCCAGCTTCCCCTCCCCACTGCCCTGGGGTGACACAGATGCTCAGGAGAGGGAAGCCCCCAGGTGACGGGGCCCTCAGAGTTCTCAAGGACTCTTGTCTCTTCCACACCCTCCCTGGCAGTCCCAGAAGCTCTATGTCTTTATTCCTAAGGCAGAGCATGGAGCAAACGGTCCTCCCTCCAGCCTGTCCTTTCTCTGGCTCGGGGCCATTGTTGGTTGGAGCCCAGGTTCTGGAGTTATGCAGACCTGGGAAAGATTCTGACACCAGATGGCAATTTCCTTTTCCTTTTCTTTTTCTTTTTTTTTTTTTTTTTTTTTTGAGATGGAGTTTCACTCTTGTTGCCCAGGCTGGAGTGCAATGGCACAATCTAAGCTCACTGCAACTTCCACCTCCCAGGTTCAAGTTATTCTCCTGCCTCTGCCTCCCAAGTAGCTGGTATTACAGGCATGTGCCACCACGCTCTGCTAATTTTGTATTTTTAGTAGAGACAGGGTTTCTCCACATTGGTCAGGCTAGTCTCAAACTCCTGACCTCAGGTGATCCGCCCACCTCGGCCTCCCAAAGTGCTGGGATTACAGGCGTGAGCCACTGCACCTGGCCTTTCTTAACTTTTCTATGCCTCCAATTTCTGCCCCGAAAACTGGGGAGGAAATGTTACCTGCCTTAGCTTAGTGGGCAGCTGTGGGGTTGAAGATGGCAGTGCACGTGGAGCATGAAGCAATGTGAGAGGCACACAGTGCATCTGCCGCAGTGATAGTGGCAGATCATTATAACCATCGCAGCCTGCTGGATGGCCTCCTGCGGCTGGAGACCCTCAGACCTCCCTTCTTCCCAGGCGGAGCCCCAGGCTGAGGTCTTCATGCTTCTGGAGCCTCAGGCTGCAGGGGACAACCTGTTTGCTTATCCTCCCCAGGCCTGAGCCCACCCTGGCTCTTCACGAAGAGACATAAGCTCTTCAGCCATCACAGCTGTGGCTGACTCGGTATCCATCCCCTGCAGCCTGGTTTTCACTGGCTTCTCCTTAGTCAAGGCTGGGGATATCCACCTCCCAAGCCTGGCCCCAGAGCAACCAGACCACCCTCCTCTCACACACCATCCAGACAGTCTCCAGGTCTGTCAGTCCCAAAGAATGTATTTGGGGGTTTCAAAGACCTTCGCAGCCCCAGAACCAAGGAGACATCATCGTTGACTCACATGCTCATGTATTTGCACATTTATATTCACTCATTCATTTGATCCACAGACTTAGTGAGTGGCTACCCAGGACCAGGCATGAAACAAAGACCTCACCCAGGTGGGTGTCAAGGGCCCAGGAGGGAGGAAGTGTTTTTTTTTTTTTTTTTTTTTTTTGGAGACAGAGTTTCACTCTTGTTGCCCAGGCTGGAGTGCAATGGCTCAATCTCAGCTCACTGCAACCTCCGCCTCCCAGGTTCAAGCGATTATCCTGCCTCAGCCTCCCAAGTAGCTGGGATTACAGGCACCAGCCACCACGCCCGGCTAATTTTTGAATTTTTGGTAGAGACAGGCTTTCACCATCTTGGCCAGGCTGGTCTCAAACTCCTGACCTCGTGATCCGCCCGCCTTGGCCTCCCAAAGTGCTGGGATTACAAGCATGAGCCACTGTGCCCAGCCTGAGGGAGGAGGCTTTTAAGCACCAACCAGCACTTTCCAGGCCTCGAGCAGTACTAGCAGGTGGAAGGGCGTTCCCAGTCCTGTAGAAGCAGCCTGGGTACTGTGTTTCCCACAGGGGGTCAGGACTCCCAGCGTGCTCTCTCACCCCTGGCCTCCTGTTGCTGGTCTCTTGTGTGGGCCCACTGAGCTCCTGGGGGCTCCATCCCGACAGCAGAGGCCCCATGCAGCCCATCTCTGACCTGGCCTCTCTCCCAGAAGGCGGCCTGCCTCCTCTATCTGTAACTCACCCTCTCATGCACCTGGGGTGCATACTGTCTTGTTCTGCAGCCCGAGGAGGACCCCGGATGTAGAAGAACTCATGGCCTGTGTCCACCCACAGTCTTCTGCCCTGCTCCCTTTTTTCTGAATGCCAAGCTGGGGCCTCTCTTGCTCAGCCTTCTGTTCACTCAGGATTGCCTATTGTTGTCTGCGTCCCAGCTGGGGAGGGGCCCACGCATCCTGGGTGGTCAGGCAGGCGGGGGCCCTGGCTGGTGAGGGAGGCCTACCTTTGACGGCTACGTGAACGCTCTGGCTGATGGAGAGCTGGGGCTGGATGAGGACGCTGCACAGGTACTCCCCCTCGTCCATGCCCTTCTGCACGTCAGTCAGCTTGAGGGTCCCGTTCTCAAACACCACCTGGCGGTGGTTGTCTGGCAGCAGCAGGGCATCCTTGTACCACTTGATGGAGTAGTAGGGATAGCCGATGACCCTGCAGTTGATAAGGGTGTCCCGCCCGGCGACTGCTGTGATGTTCCGCATGGCCCGGATGCTGGGGGGGCCTGGGCAGGAGTCAGGAGAGAGGAGGAGGAGGAGGAGAAGGGCATGTGCTGCCGTCAGCCAGGGACAGCCAGGCACCACCCTGCAGTGCTCTTCTCAGGCGCTCGGCCCCTGAGACTTTCGGGGGCGGACATTTGGTGGGGGCACAGGGATGCCTTTTTACAAAGCTACAGACAGGGGCTGGAATTGGGGGGTGCCAACAGTCTCTCCAGGACTCACTGTTACTAGCTTCACAGAGTTGCAAATGGACGCGGTATATACACGCCTTGGCCAAGAGCCATTCCCCTAGTGGGACAGGGATAGGACCAAACTGCAGCCCCACCAAGGAGTGACTGGGATTTGGGAGGGCAAGTCCTCATTTATGGGGAGATTAAGATTTTGGGATTAAAGTGGAAAGGTAGAGATGTTGTTGCCATTCTACTTGCTTATTTTGATCTCGTACCCAAAAGGAATTTAAGTTAACTACTTAAAAACAACAGGAAGGTCTTCGCCAGGTGAGCTGATGACTTTGGTTCAACAAGTAAATGTGTATTGTAGGCCCCTGGGAAGGAGCTGTGAAAGGGGCTCTGATAGTGCTGGCTGGGGAGAGAAAGTGTCCTGGGCGGGCCTTGCTGGGCAGATGGCAATCTAGGGGTTGGAAAGGGAGTTCAGAGGCTACCAAGCAAGTCAGTGCTCTACAGGGTACAAGGTACTCTCCGGGCCTCAGGTCCCCATCCAGAACATGAGGGGTTAAACTGGGAAATCTTCCAGTGCCCGACTGCGAAATCTTCCAGGGTCCTGCATCTCTGTCCCCCTTCCAATACAGAGGAGAGGGCAGGAGGGTGGCCAGATGGGAAACCCACACTTCTGTGGTACAGGCAAATTTAACATGAAACTCCATCTTTGCTCCTTTTCCTACCCCCATGGCAACCAGGAGTGCCCTGGATCAGTGCCCCTTCCCTTCCTGCTGTCCCCCTACTCCTCTGCCCTTGGGTCAAGGGTCAGCAGTAGGGTCAGATGAAGACCAGTCAGACCTCATGGGGCTACAAAGAGCTTCAGAGGAGACTGTGTTCTCACCACAGTGCCTTGAAGAACTGAGATGTGGGGACGATGCCCTTGAGGACTCCTTTCCCTACTCTTGGAGGCTGCCTGCCTTGGGACACCCCCACCCGGCCTCAGCCTCTTACTCTTGATGGTGTGAGCCTTGCGGGAGAAGATGATGCCCTGGCTCCTGGTTGCTTACACCTCCTGGAGCATTTTAGGGGCTGGCTCAGTGGGAGGACACAGGGAGCACAGCTTGGGTGGGCACCCATGTTAAAGGCCAAGCCTGGTCCCCAGCCCCTGCCCTGTCTTGCCCTTACGAGGCCCTGGTGGGGCTGGCAGACATCAGCAGGTGCTTAGCATACTTGGGCCCCAGAGAGATCTGATGGGGAGGGATGGGCTACAGGGTGGGAGGAGGGGCTGGGCAGGTTGGATTTCTGGAGAGGAGGAAGGAGGAGGGGGAATGGGGAGGTGACTGAGGGTGTACTGTACCAGACACACACACGCACACAAGAATGGATGATGGTGCTTGAGGAGGGCAGGAAAAGGGGACGAGAGGGGGAGAGAGACCTCTACTAAAATCAAAATGACGATTAATAATAAGTACTAATCAGCACAAGAATAATGGTAACCACAGAGATGGCAAAGGAACTCAAAAACCTATTCTGATATTTAAATGTAGACAGGCACCTCTTACGTTTATTCGCGCCTGATATTCAGCACTGCCCACCGAGTTCCGCGCCGTGCACCGGTACACGCCCCCGTCGCGGATCTGGGGGCCTGTGACGTTCATGTGGCTGATGGTGGTGCCGTCCGACATGGTGTACTGATTGGTGCGGTGGCTGCCATCCCGCACGATGGGCTCGTCGTCGAGGGCCCAGGTGACCGTGGGGGGCGGGGCGCCCTTGGCCGCACACATCAGTGAGAACTGCTCCCCGGGGTTGACCACCTTCTCGCTGAAGGACGAGACGATGCGGGGCGTGCCGTCTGCAGGGAGCGAGGAGCCCCCTTCAGGGTCACCAAGCCATAGAGAGACGGTCCCCCCAGCCACCCCACCTCAGCAGGGGAGGAGGCAAACAGCAGCCATAAGAGCAAAAAAGAACTTTTGTGTACATCAATTCTTCTGCTCTCCACAGCCCCAAGTGGTTCCAGTTACTGCTGTACATGGATTCAAGCTGTAGGGTTTGCATCCTCCCTCAATCACTTATTAGCTCTGGGTCTTTGGGCAAGTTGCTTAAGCTCTCTGAGTCTTTTGTCTCTTATGGATGGAGGATGGGGATAACAGCAATCATGATTATACCCACCTCATGGATAGTCTGAGGATAAAATGAATTAATGCATTTCAGATGCTTCACACAGCGCTTTGTAATTTCTTAATAAATGCTGGTTCCTCTCAACTCTTCCTCTATTGATAAAGACACAAGCCCAGAAATTAACTGCTTAGAACTACATATGGACCCGCCTGGCCCTGTGGAGTCTGATTCCGGTTCCCTCTGCGTGGGACCTCAGGAGGGGGTGGTGGTGCTGCAGCCCTGTTAGCACGGGGCCTTAAGTCTGAGGCTGAAAGTGCACAGAGGCAGTGGCAGTGAGGAGTCTTGGCCGGGGCTTAAGTCTTGGCTAACAGAATAACCTTGGACAAGACAATTAACCTCTGTGCCCTGGCTTCCTCACGTGGATCACGGGGATGTAATTATTAACCCTGGCCATCCTTCCACACAGGATTGTTGAAAGGGATTAAAATAGGCATTAAGTACTTTAAAAGTAGGCCAGCCACGGTTGCTTATGCCTGTAATCTCAGCACTCTGGGAGGCTGAGATGGGAGGATTGCTTGAACCCAGGAGTTTGAGACCAGTCCGGGCAATGTAGGGAGACCATGTCTCTAGAAAAAATGTAAAAAAATAGCCAGGTGTGGTGGCACATGCCTGTAGTCCCAGCTACTCAGGAGCTGAGGCAGGAGGATTGCTTGAGCTCAGGAGTTTGAGGCCGCAGTGAGCTATGATTGCATCACTGCACTCCAGCCTGGGCAACAGGGCAATGAGACCCTGTCTCTAAGAAACAGAAACAAGAAACAAAAAGGGATACAAATGTTTGTCTGGTCGGGGTGAGGAATGAGGACTTAGGTTCCTGGGTGCCTCACACCTTCAAGGAGTGCGGACCCACAGGCTGTGACGGGGACACCTGGGGAGGATCCCATATCTGTGGGGCTTGCTTGGGTTTGGCTGGCATCTTTGTAACGACAGATCCTTGGAAGGAACAGAATTGTGTTGTGCTTGTTTTGGTGGCAATGAAGGAGGAGGTGGGGAACCATTAAACTTGTTTGTAAGGACAGGGTTTCTGCCAGCCCCTGCTGCTTCTTTGTACAAATGAGAAAGTGGTGCCTCCTCTGTGTGGGCACAGCCCAGTGCCAGGGCTGATGGGTTGGCAAATGAGGTGCAGGCTGGATTTCCGTCCTCACCTACCCTCTTGGCTGGGCAATGTGTGCAGTGAACAACCTGAACAACCATACAGAGAGGTGCTGGGTAAGGAACCCTGGGTGGTGGCAGCTTTAAAGGAGGAGAGAGAGAAACAAACAAACAGGTAAAAACCCAGGATGCTGGTGAGACACAGGGCCTGCCTTGAAGAGGTCTCAGGCAGGGAGAGGAATTGCAAGTCTAGAGGTCGTTGGCACTCTCCCAGCCTCTGAAGACTCCTCTAATACTGAAATTCTAGTAATTTCCGAGGGCGGAGACAGTATAGTATGATGGTTAAGAGACCTGAGCTCAAATCTCTGCTCTGTCCCCTGGGAAGAGCTGTGTGACCTCAGGCAAGTGACCAAAGCTGCAGTTTCCTCAACAGCAAAATGGGTAACATCATTAAAAAAAAAAAAAAAAAAAAAAAGCCTCCGCCCAGGCAGGAGGATCGCTTCACCCCAGTTCAAGACCAGCCTGAGCAACATAGTGAGACTCTGTCTCTACAAAATAATAATAATAATAATAATAATAAATACGTAAACTATTAGCCAGGTGAACACAATAACCTTGGACATCAGCATGGTGCCAGGTGGTCCCTGCCTGTAGTCCCAGCTGCTTGGGAGGCTGAGGTGGGAGGATTGCTTGAGCCAGGGAGGTTGAGGCTGCAGTGAGCTGTGATCGCACCACTGTTCTCCAGCCTGAGAGACAGAGTGGGACCCTGCCTCAAAAAAGAAAAAAAGATGAAAAAGATTTAAATATAAAAAAGGGCCTCCACACAGGGCCCTTAGGGTGAGATGGTGCACCGGCCTGGCGTGTAGTGAGCGCTGGTTTAATGCCTCCTGGCATTGCTCCCACCTCAGCAGTAGGGAGGGCATGAGCTCGGCAGCCCTGAACCTGCCCCGTGTCCTGGCGCCCCAGCTCACCCTCGAGTGCAATGATGGCAAAGTCCTGGGCGGTCTGGGCCTTGCGGGTGGCGAAGCACTGGTAGGCCCCGGAATGGCTCTTCTGGGCCGAGGTGATGAGCAGCGTCTCATTGCTGAGCCCGCGGATGGAGATGGCCTCGTCAGGCAGCACCAGCTCCGTGTTGCGATACCAGCGGATGGTGAACTCCGGGGAGCCCGTCAGGGCACAGGAGAGGATGACCGTGCTGCCAATGCCGGTCTTCAGCTTCTTTGGTGTCAGGGTCACATGAAGGGGATCTGGGCCGGGCCAGGGAGACGTGAGGGGAAATGGGAGGGAGGAAAGAACAGAAAAAGGGCTTACTGTGAGTGGAGTGTAGCTGGCGGAAGTTAGGGGTCACAAAAGGCCCAGGTTCTGCCTCCAGACCCCTTGTGTGGACTGGGACTGGGGAATTCCTCACTCTAGTCCTCAGTTTACTCATTTGTTAAACGGCAGGCTCAGACTGAGGGATCTCTTGGTACTTGTTGTTCTGATGGCCTGTGCTCCCCTAAAATGTGTCCCTGTGCCCGGTGAGAGTGTGAGGCTCCCTCTGGCTCACTGAGGAGGGCAGAGACTTGACTGACTCGTCATCCTCCCCGCCACCCACCTCAGAAACTAGGGGGGCCACCCTTGGCCCAGCAGGCTGTCTCCCATACTTGCAGAGATAACACTTTGCTATGTGCTGCTGGTCTGATTTCCTCTAGATGGATCTGTGGACCCCCTGCTCGGCATCACCCCACTGCAGCCCTGGAGCTCCCAACCTGGATCCATGCGGCAGCACCTTCCTGCCTCCCCCCAGCTGTCCTCCATGCTGCAGCCAGCCACTCGCTGCTCAGAACTTCCATGACTCCAATTCCCCATGGCATTTGAGGCCCTCAAGGCCCTAAGGGCCAGACTCTAGGGGTTCAAAGGGGTTCCGTTGTCACCAAAGCCATAGGTCTTTAGAGCACCAGCAACCTGCCTGCGATTTCTGCATATCCTGAGCTGTTTCTGGCCCCAGGGCCTCATCTAGACCATTCTGTGCCTAATTCTTACTCATCCTTTGCATTGTGTCTCCTCTTTCAGGAAGCCTTCCTGGATATCACTCCCCCTCCCAGGTTGGGCTAAGGATCCCTCCTCTAGCCCCCACTGTGTATAACTCACACCACACTGAGCGCCCTGTCTCTTCATCACCTCTTTTGTGTCTGTCTCCCTTTCCCTCTGGACTGTGGGCCACTTGAAAGCAGGTGACATCTCTCAGCTTCATAGGCCTACCATGACCTGAGTCATTACTGATGGTCTAACTGGCTTAGCAAGCCATTTACAAGCTCCAAACTGACCTCTCCTTGATCTCTATGGGCTAGGGGTTCTGTATGGGGGCTCAGGCTCCCTGTATAGCTTGGTACCCCAAGTGAGGAAGCCTGCAGGAGAGAGGAAGATTGCAAGCTCATGTGGGCCAGGTGCAGCCAAAGCATACATGACTGCATGCTTGCTTCTCCCTACTCGTTTTCCAGAGCCTCTGCCTCCTCTCCAGGAAATGTCAGTGCACATTGAGGCAGGTGGCCTCCTGCTCATCCCAGTCGCCAGCCGGAGCTCCCAGTGCTCTGCCAGCCACTGTCTCCTCACTGCTCCTGTGTGGGCTTGGTGCAGGTTGGGTGGGGGGCTTCATGGAGGAGTAGGGGGTATGGAAAGCATTGCTTTCCTCTCCATGAACCTGGCAGAGAGAGGCTGTAGAGAGGCTGGAAGATGGAGAAAAGTCACGTTGATTCCCCTTGAACCTTGGTGGTCCAAACAAGCCTGCTGTGGGGAGGGGTAGGGGGCTGGGGATCAGAGAAGATGCATTCAGGGTCAGTGTGGGAGTGTACACATCTGGGGGTGGTGACTTGCTGTACACCTGTGAGAGTGTACTTGGACATGGGCATGTTCCTGTGAAGGGATTGTGTAGCTGTGCATGGGTACGGGCACCATATACGTGTGCATGTGTACATGGGGAGGCGGGCAGGTGCATTATCAACATGTGTGCCTGTGTCTGTGTGTCTCCGCTTGCCTGCATACACTGGTGCAGGAGCTGTGAACACTGCATTTACCTACAGGAAGGTTTGCTAATTTTCCAAGGATTTGAGGGTGTGTTGCCCTTCTGACCTATTTGGAGAGAGAGAGAGAGAAAGAGAGAGAGAGAGAGAGACAGAGAGTATGTGTAGAGCAGGAGGGTGGGAAGGAGGTGAAGGTAATATTGGAATAAACTTTTTCAGACAGTGCTTAGGGCAGGAAGGGAGGTGTCAATCCTGATCCTCTGTCTGCTCTGCTGTCCAGGGCTTGTTTGTACGAGAGGAACCCCCAGGCCCCTGAAGTAGGGCTTCCAGCGTTTTAGCCTAAGCATTTGCACCATGCACTACCATCCCAGAGCATTTCTTGGGGCTCTTTCTGTTCTTCCACCTTGAGAATGAATTTGTGTTGGGGGTGGCGCTCTTCTGGGCACTGTAGATAAACACACTTCAACTCTCAAGACTCTCTTGACTGTGAGGAAGGAGACTCAGCCCTTATCTGGGCTGGGGGGAGTCAGACACTAAGCCCGGGAGTGGGCTCTGCTGTGGTTCTCTGGTCAGGCTGAGGGTCTGCAGCCCTGCTGCCCTATGCTCACAATGAATGGGAGGTGGGAGGAGAGTTTCTTTGGTCAACCAGGATGAGACATGGGATCACCTCTGGACATTCTCTTTCCACTGTCCACGTTGAATAACCCTCAAGATGCTGTTAGTAATGACAGCCTCATTCCTGTCTCATGAGGCATGGCATTTCCTCAAGGGTCTCCAGATCCCAGCCCCATGGCAGCCTAGAGAGCAGGGAACTCAGAGAGTCAGAATCTTGATGCCGGAGCTAGAAGGAACCTCTTCATTTCACACATGGGAACCTTGAGGCTGCGTCACACAAGAGTGGACAGAGGTGGCGTAGGGGGAAAGGGGTGAGCTGGGCCTCACAAATCCGCATCCAGAGTGCTTTCCAGGGCATTCGCCCATCTGCTTCTACCCTCTTGGCCTGCCTTGGGGGCTCCTCAGCAGCAGGGGTATGCTAAGGCCACCTGCTCTTCACACCAGCTCCTTGGACCCCTACAAGGGGCAGGAGGAGGAATAGGAAGGAACCAGGGTTGACATCCAGCTGGAAGGTCCCGGCAGAGATGATTTGCTTGTTTATGGCCAGTTTCTGATCTGATTAATCAGTGCCCCTATCAATGATTGTTAAACATCCTGAATGTCACCCTAGGATTGGGATGTATGTCCTCTCTAGTGGATTGACAGCTGCCTTGCTTCCCTTAGCTCAGACCCTACCTCCCTACAAGCCCAGAAGCCCTGACCCCATGGCGAGCATATCACCATCACCCTCCTCATCCCACTGGAGCCTCATGACCTCTGGGAGGTAGGAAGGCTGGGACCACTTTCCCATTTTACAGAGAACGGCACTGAGCTGATGGTCATGGTTATGTGATTTGCCCAAAGTCAGTTACTATCTGCTAATGCCAGAAACAAAAGGCAGGCCTCCTGATTTCAAGCCAAGGGCTTTTCCAGGATACCAGACTGCCTTCCCCAGTCAGCCAGGGTTATTCCCAGGGCTTGGTCAGAGACAGGTCCAGCTGTCGGCCACACTCCTCCCCCGACCCCTGAGGTGCTCTCAGAGGTTACTGGGGCTGCAGAAGGGGCTTGCCTGACTCACCAATGACCATGAGGATGCCTGTGGCCTCTGCCGAACCGAAGGTGTTGGTGACCTCACAAATGTAGGTGCCGCTGTCCTCGGTCCGCAAGTCACTGATGGTCAGCCCTGTGATGCGCTTGGTCCAGCGGCTGTCAGCCGGGAGGGGCCGGCCATCCTTGAGCCAGCGGATGGCCGGGATAGGGTAGCCCGAGGCGGTGCAGGGCAGCTCCACAGTGTGGCCGGCCCACACTTCCTGGGAGTGGAAGCCATCCAGGATGGTGGGGATCGACTCAGCAGGGTCTGGAAGGCAGAGAGGGTCGGCAGCCCTGGGAGGGAAGGCAAGCACCCAGACAGCAGCCTGCTGCCCATTGGCGCCCATACCGAGCAGCTTCCAGGGCGGCTCCAGAGGAACATTTCAGGGAGGGTGCACTGTGTCTTCTGTGCTCAGGCCAGACCAAGCCCCAGAAAACTTTGACTGGGATTCCCAGCAGGGGCTGGGAGGAGGAGAGGATATGATGGAGTTCGGGACTAGAGTGACAGACAGAGAGACAGATGGAAGAAGGGGGAAGACAGCAAGACGTGCAGGGAGGGAGAGGGTGTGCATGAGAACTCCTTTCCCACGGACAGTCCCTGGGTTCTTTTTTTTTTGAGATGGAGTCTCGATCACTCTGTCACCCAGGCTGGAGGGCAGTGGTGTGATCTTGGCTCACTGCAACCTCCACCTCCCAGGTTCAAGCAATTCTCCTGTCTCAGCCTCCCAAATAGCTGGGCCTACAGGCACGCACCACCACACCCAGCTATTTTTTGTACTTTTAGTAGAGACAGGGTTTCACCATGTTGGCCAGGCTGGTCTCGAACTCCTGACCTCGGGCGATCCACCTGCCTTGGCCTCCCGAAATGCTGGGATTACAGGCCTGAGCCACCACGCCCAGCTGTGTCCCTGGATTCTGGCCCAGGCTCTAGAGCACTGATGTGTCATGACGTCTCAAGTTTGCAATTCATGGTAAGTATCTCTCTGGGCCTACTGGGAGATGGGAGGACGATCTATCTGTTCCTGCTCTGTCTTCTCCTGCCCGCACTCTGGACAGACTCAGAAATGACCAGTGCATTTCCATCAGTGCCTAGAAGGATTCAGAAGCCCCACCGGTCACCTGTGACAATCCTCTATTTTGCATTCAGAAACCAAGAGAAACCAGCAACTACGAGACCTGCGGCCTGAAGCTGCAGAAAACCATAGCGCCTGCGGGCAGGATTCTGTGTGCAATGCCCAGGCATTTCTGAGTGGTGTCCTGTCCGCCCTCTCAGGCTCGTTCCCACCGTCCAAGGCCTCTCTGGGTTTCCTGCCCCTGGAGGACCTCCTCCTGTTTTAAACCTCCCCAAGATGCCCCTCACCTATACAACATACCTCCGCTGCTTATCCTGAATGCCAAGGCCTTCTATGGTCTGGGCCAACAAGTCGGCCTGGCCTGCTTACTGTCCCCTGTCTCCACGGAACCCTGCAGTGGTGTGCTGGGTCACCTGGATGCCCAGCCAGCCTGCTCTGCCTGGCCAGCTCCTACTCATCTTTCAGAAACCAGCTTAAATGTCACCTCTTCTGGATGCCTCCCCCAGGCCACTCTCAGTGACTCCCACAGATTTTTCTTTTTCTTTCATTTTATTTTCGAATAACTCCCCATTATTTATTTTTATTTTTATTTTTTTGAGGCAGAGACTCACTCTGTCGCCAGGCTGGAGTGCAGTGGCGTGATCTTGGCTCACTGCAACCTCTGCCTCCTAGGTTCAAGCAATTCTCTGTCTCAGCCTCCTGAGAAGCTGGGATTACAGGGGCCCGCCACCATGCCCAGCTAAGTTTTGTATTTTTAGTAGAGACGGAGTTTCGCCATCTTGGCCAGGCTGGTCTTGAACTCCTGACCTTGTGATCCACCCGCCTCGGCCTCCCAAAGTGCCAAGATTATAGGCATGAGCAACCGTGCCCAGCTCAGAACTTCCCCTTATTTTAAAATAAATGTTTTATTAATAGGTCAGGCATAGTAGCTCATGCCTGTAATCCCAGCACTTTGGGAGGCCGAGGTGGGAAGATCACTTGAGCCCAGGAGTTGGAGACCAGCCTGGGCAACATAGTGAGATCCCATGTCTACCAAACAAACAACCCCCCCGCCCCCCCCCCCCCCCACACACACACGACTATAGTGCCAGGTGTGGTGGCACAAGCCTGTGGTCCCGGCTACTCAGGACGCTGAGGTGGGAGGATCAATTGAGCCAGAGATGTGAGGCTACAGTGAGCTATAATTGTGCTACTGTACTCTATCCTGGACAACAGAGCAAGAGCTCGTCTCAAAAATAATGATAATACTAATACGAATACAAGCTTTAAAAGTGTTTTAACAGATAAAATAGATAATATATGTGAGAGGTGACAGCTGCTGGCAGCCCTCACAGCCCTCGCTCCCTCTTGGCGCCTCCTCGGCCTCAGCGCCCACTCTGGCAGCACTTGAGGAGCCCTTCAGCCTGCTGCTGCACTGTGGGAGCCCTTCCTGGGATGGCCGAGGCCGGAGCCGGCTCCCTCAGCCTGCGGGGAGGTGTGGAGGGAGAGGCACCTGCGGGAACCGGGGTTGCCCACGGAGCTTGCTGGCCAGCTGGAGTTCCTGGTGGGCGTGGGCTTGGCCCTGCACTCTGAGCGGCCGGCCGGCCCCGGGAAGTAAGAGGCTTAGCACCCGGGCCAGCAGCTGCGGAGGGTGCGCCGGGTCCCCCAGCAGTGCCGGCCCACCGGCGCTGTGCTCGATTTCTCGCCAGGCCTTAGCTGCCTCCCCCCGGGGCAGGGATCGGGACCTGCAGCCCACCATGCCTGAGTCTCCCCCGGCTACCCCCTGGCCGTGGCCTGAGCCTCCCCAACAGGCACGGTGCCCGGTCCCATCGACTGCCCAAGGGCTGAGATGGCAGGCAGCTCCACCTGCGGCCCTGGTGGGAGATCCACTGGGTGAAGCCAGCTGGGCTCCTGAGTCTAGTGGGGACTTGTAGAACCTTTATGTCTAGCTAAGGGATTGTAAACACACCAATCAGCACTCTGTGTCTAGCTCAGGGTTTGTGGATGCACCAATTGGCACTCTGTATCTAGCTAATCTGGTGGGGACTTGGAGAATCTTTATGTCTAGCTAAGGGATTGTGAATGTACCAATCGGCACTCTGAATCTAGCTCAAGGTTTGTAAATGCACCAATCAGCACTCTGTGTCTAGCTCAGGGTTTGTAAATACACCAATGGACACTCTATCTAGCTAATCTAGTGGGGACGTGGAGAACTTTTGTGTCTAGCTCAGGGATTGTAAACGCACCAATCAGCAACCTGTCAAAACGGACCAATCGGCTCTCTGCAAAACAGACCAATCTGCTCTCTGTAAAATGGACCAATCAGCAGGATGTGGGTGGGGCCAGATAAGGGAATAAAAGCAGGGTGCCTGAGCCAGCAGTGGCAATGTGCTTGGGTGCCCTTCCTATCGTGGAAGCCTTGCTCTTTTGCTCTTTGGGTCCACACTGCTTTTAAGAGCTGTAACACCACGAAGGTCTGCAGCTTCACTCCTGAAACCAGCAAGACCACGAACCCACCAGAAGGATGAAACTCCAAACACATCCAAACACCAGAAAGAAGAAACTTGGGACACGCTGCCTTTAAGAACTGTAACACTCACTGCAAGGGTCCGCGGCTTCATTCTTGAAGTCAGTAAGACCAAGAACCCACCAATTACGGACACATACACATACGCACTTGGCAAAACTTCGGAAAGTACAGAAGAGCATGTCATAAAGGGAGTCTCCATCGTCCCCACCCTCCTGCCCTCTGCCACCCCACATGACTCTCCACAGGCAGCCCCCGTCAACACTGCCCCTTTCAAGGGCGATCAGCATCCAGAAATTGTGAGCTCCTCAAGGCAGCGTACACTGCTGTATGTCCCCAGGCTGCTGAACCATAAATGTCCAGGGAGGATGAATGGGGCACTCAGGCATGGGCAGGCTAGTAGTCTGATTTTTCTGGATAGAAATCCCCGCTGCAGAACTGTATAGACTTGTGGAATTATAGGGCTGGCTTAGGGAGCTTGAGGCACGAAGAGATGAGGATGCTGAGACCACTAATGTACAGGGACCTGCCTGGGATCACAACATGGAGCTAAGATCAGAAGCCAGGTCTCCCCCACCCTTGTTCAGTAAATGGCGTCTGAGATGGAGTAATCTAAAATCCTAAATTTTGCTTAGGAATGGATAGTGGTCCCTTCACTAATGGGAGCTTTCCTCTGCCCTCAGCAATTGCCCTGGAGAGGGGTTGGGGTGAGAATTCTCTCTAGGGGAAAGAATCTCTGTTCTCTTCCCACCTTCCAGTGCGCGTCAGGGGCTGCCTGTGGGCTACAGAAGGAGCCCGGGCTGGGAATCAGGCTCTCCAGGGGCAAGTTCTGCCTATGTCACTGAGAAGCCCTGTGACCTTGGGCGAGTTTTGTGATCTCTTAGAGCGCGAGTTTCCCCACCTGCCCTGGTAGAGGTAATAACATTGCCTCCAGACCTCACAAAGCTGTTGCAGGCAACCAGTGGTATAGGTGTGTGGAAGCGCTTTAGACGCTCAATCCAGCTGCAGATGGCGCGGGACAATTACTATCTAGAGCCCATGTGCCCTGCCTGCCAGATTCTGTGGTCTCTTCTCCCACCCCCAACCCGGTGGGAATGGCTGGGATAAACAAACCCAGTGCCAAGGAAGAATTACTCAATGTGACACTTAATTGATGCAAAATACACAAATTCCGTGGCACACTGCAGAATTTACAAGCGGAGGGGCCATCAGGGTGGTGGAGGAAGGGGCGGGGGGAGGGAATTAATCACCGAGGCTCAGGCGTGAAATTAAATTCTGAGGGAAAGAAACCTCTTTCATTACTCCAGAGCAGAAGTAAAATGCTGCGGCGTGTACACGGCGACAGCCCGGGGGGACCAGGCGCTCCTAGCACTGAAACAGGGCTGGGGGAGACAGATGGTCAGGCTTGAGAAACTGCTGGGAGTGCACTAGAGCTAGGCTAGGCTGGCTGGGGGTCTGAGACGCCCTGGGGAGGCTGCTGGGACCCCCCTATAGGCAGCTGAACAGCACTGCTGTGGTTAGGTGGTTAGGGCACCACCAAGAGCATGGCTTCTGCACCTGGCTCTGTCCTTTGTGAGCTGGGGATCTGATTCCAGTACCTCAGCCTCTCTGACCACTGGTCTCCTCCTTTATAACTGCAGATGACAATGCCCATCCCACTGAGTTATTGTGGGGACGGAGTGAGTTAATACACCTGAAAGCACTTGGTAAGAGCTAAAAAAAGCACCTAGATGTATGGAATGATTATGATTAGGTTGTATTTTGTGGAGGCACAGACTCTTCTTGCAACTGCCTCTGCAACTTGGAAAATACAGAAAAATGAAAGTTGGAATGTAGTAGGAATAACAGTGTAGCAACAACAGAACAACAACCACTGACAATAATAGTAGCAGCTACTGTCTGTCCAGAGCTTCCTGTGTCAGGCACTAGCTAAGCTTTTTATAGGCAGTATTTATTTATTTATTTATTTATTTATTTTGGAGACAGAGTCTCACTCTGTCGACCAGGCTGGAGTGCAGTGGCATGATCTCACAATCTCAGTTCACTGCAACCTCTGCCTCCCTGGTTCAAGCGATTCTCTGCCTCCGCCTCCCGAGTAGCTGGGATTACAGGTATGTGCCATCACACTCAGCTAATGTTTGTATTTTTAGTAAAGATGGGGTTTTGCCATCTTGGCCAGGCTGGTCTTGAACGCCTGTCCTCAAGTGAGCCACCTGCTTTGGCCTCCCAAAGTGCTAGGATTACAGGCCTGAATCACCTACGCCTAGCCTTTCTTAATAGGAGATATTCTGTTTCATTCTCACAGCAACCCAGTAGGAGTACATTTTGTTACTCCCATTTTCCGGATGAGGCAGCTGAGGTTTGGAACATTATTTTATGCCAGGCTGCACAACTAGTGAGTGTTGAGGCGGAGATGGAAAGTTTGGCGTAATTCATAACTGCCATCTTAATAATACACCTCGTTATCTCTCCCCACCCCCAGCAACTTTAGCCCTGAGTGCTGAAGAGACCACAAATGTGGTTCCTGTTCTCATGAACTGACCACCTCCAGTGCACTGCCATTTGTACCATTCTCAGCCGCAACAAGCTCGAGGAGCTCTCAGGGGTCCTGGCCTCTAGAGACTGAAACATCTCAGCGGACACTCGTGCCCTGCCTCTCTCTGGGGACTGATCTCCACCTCAGCTCTGGGGAGTGGATCCCAAGTGCAATGGGGAGGGGCGGGTGAGCCCGAGACGGGCTCTGGGCTCCCCAGTGCCAATCCCCTTAGCACTGCTTGCTTCAGTATCAGTTGCGTTTTTGCCGAGACAAGCAGCTTGCAGATCGCCTTGTCACATCCCATCACATCAGGGCCCCGCGTCACTGCATGTGCCCCCTCCCTGGAGCCCTCTCGCTCGCTTCCTTTGTCTCTGTGCATGTCTCTCCGTTCTGCCTTTCCCCTGCCCCGTGCCGATCTCTCTTTGTGCTGGGGCCTCTCTCCTGTCTGGGTACCGTCCCATCTTCATGCCCGCTTTTCTATTTGGGCTTTATCTGTGAGTCTCCTCCCCCTCACTCCTTCTCCCGGAAGCTGGTGGTGAAAGAGGAGGGGAAGAAGGGCTGGCATGGCCTCCAGTTCAAAGAATGTCTCTTTCTGAGGGACTCTTGCCTAGTGCCCCCAAAAGCTAGAGGCCCACCCAGGAAACTAGAGGATGAAGGGGCCAAATATTCATGGAGGAGAAGGGAGCAGGCCTGCAGGAAGGGGATTCCTGTGTCTTTCCCACATTGCAGGATAAGCATGCAAATGAGATGCAAAACACCATACCAACAAGTCCCTGTCATTTGGAGGTGAGCCCTTTGGAAATTGGGCTGCGGATTCCAAAGTCAAGCCACAAAGATGGGGCCGCACGGAGCAGCCCCGTCCCCTACCCTTATGACAGCATGGTTTCCCTCGGCATTGAGTAATGCCATAAATATTTACTTGGCACCTACTGTGTGTTAGGCTCTGTACAGGGCCAGGCACTGAAGACACGGGTGAATCGGGAGCCAGGTTGTTGCCCTCCCAGCTCCTGATCTCCTGGCCTAGCCCCACATGTGACAGACAGGTGGAAGGGGTCCTGGAGACAGTCTCTGTGGGTCAGAGCAAAGACCAAACCACCAAACTCAGGGCAGAGCTCTGAGCACCCGAGGCAGACAGAATCAGAGCAGCCACCTCGACTGGTTCCTTTTCCAGAGGCCTAGAGAGGCTTCGAGATTTCATGAGTCTGATCCCAAAAGCCAGGTGTTCTGGCTTAGCGTTCATCCCCATTCCAAAAACTCCAATCTCAAGACAGAGATTTTCAACTCACAACCCGCAAACTGTTAGGAGGTTGTGAAATCCATGTGGTGAGTTGTGGTCGGCATTTAGAGAAATCAGAATTAGACAGAATAGAATAGAAAATTCCAGAGCGCCTTGCAACGAGCATGGTAGAAAATGCCAGTGTGCATTGCGCAGGCTGTGATAAGAACGTCTGTCTGGGCATTGCGGTCAAAGAGTTTGGAAACCACTGTTCAGACAGCCTTCCACGAGGAGCGCCTCTCTGTGATCTTGGCGTGGATATGGGCATTCAACTGACCCCTTCTATGGGGTCCTGTAGCGGGAAGGACCCCAAGGCCAGGGGTTCAGAGTTTGAATTCTGGCTGTACCTCCCATTGGTTAAATAGCTCTGGCAAGTCGCTTGGCTTCCCTAAGATTTGATTTTCTCGCCTGTAAAAATGGGGGGAACAGCGCACACCTCACAGGGCTGTGACGGTCCCTGACAGAAACAAATGAGGGAATCCCAGATACACAGGAGGATTCAATAAACACCAGTTTCCATCCCTCCTGAGAAGCTATAATCACCCCAAAAGAAGAATCCTCTATCCTGTTTAGAAATATTTTGTTTATAAATTATGTTCTGCCTGCTTTCAAATGTTGCGAGGTGGCCTGTGACAAAAGATACATGTGTACTCATTGATCAGATAGAATCCTCAGGCTGGGCGCAGTGGCTCACACCTGCAATCCCAGCACTTTGGGAGGCTGAGGCGGGCAGCTCACCTGAGGTCATGAGTTCAAGACCAGCCTGGCCAACATGGTGAAAACCTGTCTCTACTAAAAAACACAAAAATTAGCTGGGCATGGTGGTGCACGCCTGTAATCCCAGCTGCTCAGGCGGTTGAGGCAGGAGAATTGCTTGAACCCAGGAGGCGGAAGTTGCAGTTAGCCAAGATCACGCCACTGCACTCCAGCCTGGGCAACAAGAGAGAAACTCCGTCTCAAAAAAAAAAAAAAAAGAAAGAAGAAAGAAAGAAAGAATACTCAAAAGCACCTAGAGGCATGGAAATGCAATCCCCCCACCCCCAGCAAAAGCAACACTAATAGTTACTATGTTTGAGTGTCAGATTTTATCTATGAGCTTCCTGACAGGAAAGGCAAAAAAAGAAAAAAGAAAAAAAGGAAAATGTGGGTGAGTCTCGTAGCCTCATTATTTGAAAATGAAAACATAGCAAAGAGGTCTTCCTTGGTGGTTTCAGTACCTGGTTTCTTTAATCTCTTTCTCTGATTTCCCTGAGTACACAGGGGGCTCCTCCATCTGTGGTGGGACACGCCAAGTTCCAGGGATGGCCTGGTGTCCTCCCTTCCCAGCTCGCCCCGTTCTCCCCAGGCCCTCTCCCCTACCTGTCACGGAGAGTCGTGCCCCATTGCTCTGCCGGGTCTCCCCGCTATACTTGTGCTTGGTGATGCAGCGATAGGTGGAGAGGGCGTCCTCCTTCTGTACGTCAGAGATGTACAGCCCGCCATGGTAGGTAATAAAAAACCTGTTTTCTGGAGACATAATCAGGACATAGTTCGTTCGTTACTTGCCGGTTTGGTACAGCCTCAGAGGCAGGGTTGCGTCTCTGACAGATGAGGATTTTCACACACAAACAAAATGACAAATAGAAATGATAGTAGTTGTTCCTTTTAGTGTAGATGCTCCAGGGTTTAACAGAAAGAAGCTGGGCTTTAGAGTTACACTGAGATCTGGGTCCCAATCCGACTCTTCTACTTATGGGCTGTGTGGCCTTGGGAAAGTTACTTAACCTCTCTGAGCCTTATCTGTACAATAGGGTACAAATAATGGGGTGGGTGTACAGATTTAAAAAATGGGGCCAGGTGTGGTGGCTCGCACCTGTAATGCCAATGCTTTGGGAGGCTGAGGCAGGAGGATCACTTGAGACTAGGAGTTGGAGACTAGCCTGGGCAATATAGCGAGACCCTGTCTATAAAAAAAAAATTAAATAATTAGCTGGGTTTGGTAGGGCACGCCTGTAGTCCCAGATACTTGGGAGGCTGAGGCAGGAGGATTGCCTGAGCCCAGGAGGTCAAGGCTGCAGTGAGCCGTGATCGCACCACCGTACTCCAGCCTGGGCGACAGCATGAGACTCTTGTCTCTAAAAAAGTAAACATAAAAAGAATAAAGTGTCTGGTGCAGAATAAGCACTCACTAAGTGAATATTAGTTCTTATCTTTCCTACCTCTTTGCAAGAGTTTGCAAAACTCTTTCATATTCCTTGCTCGTTGGCTTTTACAACTGTTTGAGATGCTAGCTCCATTTTACAAAGAAGGAAACTTCTTTGTAAGTTGAGGCTTGTAGTAAAGTAACTTGAGGCTTGTAGTAAAGTAACTGGCCCAGGTTACACGGCCAGGAAGTGGACTGGAACTTCTGACTCCCAGTTGTCCCTGTGCATGGAACTACACATGAGCCTCAATCCCCTTCTCTCAATTTAAATCCTTTATTCACTCAACAAATGATTATTGAGGCAAAGCTATACTAGGATGGGGACAAGGAGGGGCAGATACACAATAATCATTCAAACAGTTCTCAAACACCCATTGTGTGCAAGGCAGTGAAGGGGACAGGCACTGCGCTCTGTGTCTCCTGCCACTGCTACAGCCATCTCTGCCCCGACTGTTGGGACCTGGCGGGGGAGCAGGAAGCACAGGTGGCAGCATGCCCGCTTTGCAGATTGCGACACAAGACCCCCCTTCCCATCCCGGAGGGGAAGTGGATTTCCTTGTCTGAGGTCCTAAGGCTCACCCTGACCTTGAGCCGATCAAGGCTGATTTAAAGGAGAAAACTGGACTTGAGGGTTGGTGGGGGGTTTGCACTACACTCCCTAAGCTCATGGGTGTGTCCTCCCACTGAGGCCAGACTGAGATGGGGAGGCGAACCCTGGGGTCCTCTGCCGCCTCTTTGGGGATTTCCCAGGCAGGCCGGGAGGGCCCAGGCTGCCATTTCCATGGGAGGGGGCCTTGGAGTCAAGATAGTGGTAGTGACTTGAAAGCCGCAGGGGAGAGGGTCATGCTGAACCCACGGGAAGAACCCGATAGCACCACATGTCAGGCTGGCAGAGGGAAACATTTTGGGCAATTCCATGCCCTTCTAGCCCTATTATTTAGAGGTCTGCTTCCTCCTACCTGAGGCCTAAGTGACATCCCCTCAGCCAAGATGAGAGCTCTGCTCCTGTGAGGAATATTCTGTGGTATCCCACCCATCTCCCTCCACCATCCCAAGCACAAGTCCAAGATTCTCAGCACCTGGAGGTGGGAACCTCACCAAAGGGCACCTTCTGCCACTGGAGGCTGTAGAACTGCAAGGCTGAAAAGCTGAGTGCACGATGCTATCTTTGACAAAGGTTCTCCAGCCTTCATTTGAATATCTCTGGGGCTGGGGAACTCCCTCCCTCACTCAGCAGCCCATTCCAAAGTTGACTTTTAGATCAGTCTTCTTTGGTGACCATTGATCTTCTTGGTGCTCCCTCCACGGGTCCTGCTTTGACTCACTGGTGCCCCGCTGAACCAGCCGAAACCCATGTTCCTGACATACTCCCTCACACACTGGAAGGCAGCTGTGATGCCCTTTAAATTTTCTTCAGGGTTAACAGCCTTAGGATTTTATTTCCATTTTATGTATTTTTTGAGACAGACTGCCACACTGTCACCCAGACTGAGTGCAGTGGTATGATCACAGCTCATTGCAGCCTTGACATCCTGGGCTCAAGCAATCCTCACACCCCAGCCTCCACAGTAGCTGGGACCACAGGCATGCACCACCACACCTGGCTAATTAAAAAAATTTTTTTTTGTAGAGATGAGGTCTCGCTATGTTGCCCAGGCTGGTCTCAAACTCCTGGATGCAAGGCATCCTTCTGCCTTGGCCCTCCAAAGAGCTGGGATGACAGGGATTTTATTTTTTAATATTTATTTAATATAGTTTCAAATAACTTCATCAGTCTGGTCTCTTGCTTCTGAATTAACTTTGGTTTATCTACAATTCCAATTGCCCCTCCCTCCCTCCTTTCTTTCCTCCCTCCCGCACATCTCTGTATAGGACTGGACCTACCACGTGCCAGACACTGTGCCCCACTTTGAGAGCACAATTTGAGAGCCCCACTTTAAGATTAGACTTAGCCCATCAGAGTAGAGTAGAGCAAGACTATGAACACCCAGCTTCAGGCTGCATCGCCTTGTCATGGGGATGGTGTGGGAGGAGGGAGGCACCCCCGTTATACTACTCTCCTTGCAGTCAACTAAAGACCCTGGCCCTGTGTCTGTGAACCACTGCCATGCCACTTTCCCCCTCTCTGTCCTTGGATAGTGGTTATGTGGGCCAGAGTCTGGAACTTCCCATTGATCCTGGTTGAGCTACATCTTGTTGGGGATCCTCCCAGATGAGCACTTGGCCATCCGGCAGCCTGCCCATCTCCTGGAACCTGGAGTTTGTGGACACCCTGCTCTGCCCGGCTCCAGCACATAGACCACAGCCGGGCAGACCCCCACTCAGGGCTGTGGGTGAGGACGAGAAGGAAGGTGGAGGGTGCCGAGCCCTGCAGCTGGCTGTCAGAGAGGAACCGAGGAAGCGCGGAGAAAGCCAGCTCCCCAGTGGACTCTGCATGTGCCGTTTTGTCTCCATGTTGTGACATCCCAAAGTCAAACGCGGAGGCTCTCTTGTAATTTATTATGTAACTGGGACTGGAATGCAGAACTACTGGAGGGTGTTGCTGCCAATCAGAAGTACCAGTGTCAGGAGGTAGTGATGGTGGGGTGAGGAAAACCAGGAAAGACACAGAAATCAATGCTCACAGCCGACAGGTGCTCCAGCCCTGGACAGCTAGGACCCTGGGATCTTGCATCTCCCAGCACCTCAGGACAAACAGAGCACTTGGCCCTATGAGGATTTTAAAGCAGGGGTGGGGGGTGGAGGGTGGGGGGCTGATGCTGCCTTGATGGTGGTGGGGAGCTAGGGTTTCTATAGCAACAAGCAGCTGCTGCATCTGATGTTTCACATCCTTCATTGTCCTCATTTTCCCCTCCCTCCCCCACTTCTTGTGCATATTTAATTGCAGTAACGTTTTCAGACACAGTGTTTTGCTCCTCCTGAAACAAAGGCAGGCTGCAGCCAGGGGGACGCACAGCGCGAGAGGGGAAGGAGAAATCGGGTATGATGTTAGTCCCCTCAGGGGGGCTTGTGCAACATCAGTTCTGCATGTTTGATGAGCATCGGATGGTGGACCCTGCTGGGGAAGGAAGGAGCAAGAGGCCTGTGGAGTGAGCCTCATACAGTGTGAAGCGTGGAGGGAGGCCAGGCCTGCTGTTTGGGGATGGAGACGGGCCAGGGTTGGACAACATGGCTGGCCTCCCGGGCTGGCAGCCCATGCTCTGCACCCCAGATGCAACTAGCCATCCCTGGGAAGGGAGAAGAGTAGCTGGCCCACATTCTCTGCTTTGAGGCAGGCTGGGTCCCCTGGGAGAAGGATAAAATGGCAGCCAGTACCTCCGGGTCCAGCACCAATCCTGAGGCCACTTGGAAAGGTGGGGGGAGGTGGGACATTTGGGGTTGACAGCATAATTTGGAGTTGCTAAGGGCATTTAGTGGTTAGGGGCCGAGGGAGATTGAGTCACAAAGAACTGTTCCACCCCAAATGCCAACAGTGTCCCTGTGGGTTTAGGCTGGAGGGTGCCATTCCTTTAGGCTCTAAGACCAAGACACAGAGCTATGTTTAAATGCTGACTGTGCCCTTGACATTGCTTGATTGACATATTTCAAAGGCTGTGGTATCATCTATCTACATGCTTATGACTAGGGGAGTGGTTGGTTTCTGCTTTTCTTCTTTTTATTATTACCACAAAGACCCTGACCTGTTTGCCATCTCCTTTCCTCTGTGATCTCAAGCAGGACTCTACTTTTTTTAAAGCTAAGTATTTATTGAGTAGCTATTACAAATTAGGCCAATGACTTTATGTACATTATCTCATTTAATCCCCACAACCCTTTGAAATGGATACTATTATTATTAACTGAAGCACAGAGAGGTTACATAATCCATCCAAGGTCACACAGCTAGAAGGTGGTAGGGCCTGGACCATTAGTCGACTTCCTATGCTCTTCCAAAGCTCTGTGCTGGACTGACTGTCCTAGAATTACAGCACCACTCATAGGGACATATGGTCAGCCAGCCTCTGCCTGGTCCCTTCTGTCAATGAGGTTCTCACTGCCTCCTGGAGGAGCACTCATCCATCCAGCTCAGTTTGGCTGAATCTATCACATTTTTCTGGAGTGTCTCCAGGTCTTGGTCTGGGCACCATGGGAGAAGTCCTGGACTTGGTCTCTGCCCTCTGGGATCCCACGGTTAGAAGACAATATCCTTCCACCATGGAAGGTGTGGCGGTCAGTGCTGGGGTACTGGGGAAGGCTGTGGAAGGTCTTGTGGAAGCTAGGAGTAAAAGGAGGTGTACAAAGGGGGGCTGGGCCACCAGGGGTGGTGGGGATAGCCCAGGGTGGGGATATAGGAGGCCAGGTTGGAGTCCAGGCTCTGCCACTCATGTTGGGGTGTATCCTGGGTTGAATAGCATCCCCCTCACCAAATTAATGCCCCCTAGGATCTGTGAATGTGACCTTACTGGAAATACAGTCTTTGCAAATGTAATCAAGTTAAGATGGGGTCCTCCTGGGTTAGATTGAACCTGAGTTCTAATATGACTAGTGTTCATCTAAGGAGAGGGCGATCTGGACACAGATACGCACCCAGGGAAAGTGCTGTGCAGAGGCGGAAGCAGAGGCAGGAGGATGCACCTAACAGCAAAGAAACACAAGGATTGCCAACAGCCACCAGAAGCTAGGAGAGGCCAGGAAGGACCCTCCTCTAGATCCTGTAGAGAGACGCTGGCCCTGCCAGCACCTCCATTTTGGACTTCCAGTCTCCAGAACTCTGCTGTTTAAAGCCACCCGGTTTGCAGTGATTTCTCATGGCAGCTCTTGGCAGCTCACCCAGGGTGCCTTTAGGGAGGGCCAGTCTTCTCTCAGACCCTCAGTTTCCCATCCATAAAAAGAGGGGAATTTGGATTTGGTGAGTGTTTTCAACCATGTTTGTACATTAGAATCATCAAAGGATCTTTTCAAATGAAACTCTGGATCTCTGAGGGTGTGGTGGTCTAGGAATGGGTATTTTTAAAGAGCTGTAGGGAGTGTCTAATGTGCAGGGCAGAGAACCCCTGGATGAGATCAGTTTGCAAAGACGCTTCACACTCGTTGACAATTTGATGTCTCCATGATCCCCCTGTACTAGTGCAAGCCCCATTTCTTCTTCAGGAAAATAGAACTGATGTCACAGGGCTGTTGGGAGGATTAAGTTAAATACTGAGCATAAAAGTCCCCAGCACGTGGATGGCTGGCTCAATGTCATTTCAGGAAGATGAAGGGCCAGAGTAGCTGAGGTTGGGGCTGCCGGGCCCCCAGCGCCTCCTGCGGTCAGGCCTCCTGCAGGTAGACTCCCTCCTTCCTCCTCAGGAGCTGGGTTGGAGAGCAGGGAGCTTGGAGATGAAGAAGCCTCCTTGGCAATGCTGAGGCCCTGCACACAGGTGTTAAGTGAGCTGACAGCATCTTTTCTGTCTTTTTCTAAAAGGTCAGAGAGCTGGGCTTTGGAGACGCCCTGGAGCTGCAGGAGCCATGGAGAGATAATTGATAGAAACCTCTGGGCTTCTGGCAGCCCCAGAGGGCTGGACAGAGAGAAGCCACCCTCTGCAAAGATGGGGCCCTGGCTGCTCTGCTCTCAGGGAGGGGTGAGGGGGAGTGTGGTGGGGAGAAGGTGATAGGGGAGGAGGGGGAAACTGGGGGTTTGGGAGAGGATATGAACTGGACAGATCCCACTGCAGCCTGTAGAGCAAAGGAAGGGAAAGGATTGAATGAGGCAGGGGCCAGCAGCCTACTCACTGGCCACCCTGAATCCACCCCTGCCCCTCCTCCTTCTGTTCCCAGCACGCAGCCAGAGCAATGCTTTCAATCCAAGTCAGATCTTGCGGCTCCTCTGCTCAAAATCCTCCAATGCATTCCCATTTCAATCTGGTCATAAAACAGGCACTCAATACATGTTTCCAGAATGAATGTGTGAATGAAATTTCCCCAAACTCTACGGCAGTTTTGTCCCCATTTCACTCACGAGGAAACTGCAACTCAGAAAAGTCTGATCCGAGCTGGAAATTCACCTTCTTCAGGAAGCCTTCCCAGATTAAACCCACTCCCATTTCTGAGTGTTTCTGCACCTGGCAAACCTCTTGTCCTGCTGCTCACTATTTCTACTACATCCAGTTAGACCTTTAAGAAAGATGGTTTAGGGTGGGCGCAGTGGCTCATGCCTATAATCCCAGTACTTTGGGAGGCCAAGGAGGGTGGATCACCTGAGGTCAGGAGTTCGAGACCAGCCTGGCAAGTGTGGTAAAATCCCATCTCTACTAAAAATTTAAAAACTAGCCGGGCCTGGTGGTGGGTGCCTGTAATCCCAGCTAATCAGGAGGCTGAGGCAGGAGAATCGCTTGAACCCGGGAGGTGGATGTTGCAGTGAGCTGAGATCGCGCCATTGCACTCCAGCCTGGGCAACAAGAGTAAAACTCTGTCAAAAAAAAAAAAAAAAAAAAAAGGAATAAAGGTCTAATTAGCAGTGGCAAGAGGTTTGCCAGATGCTCACAAAAGTGAGCATTCAAAAGTCAAGATTAAATAGTATGATGGTTCCCCCCAAAATAAAAAATAGAATTACTATACGATCCAGTGATTCCACTTGTGGGTATATATCCAAAAGAATTGAAAGCAGGGAGAGAGATATTTGCACACCCATGTTCATAGCAGCGTTATTCACAATAGCCAAAAAGGTAGAAGAAACCAAACTGTCCATCAACAGACAACTGGATAAACAACATGTGATATATACATACAATGGAATATTATTCAGTCTTGAAAAGGACGGAAATTTGGGCACATGCTTCAACATGGATGAATCTTGAGGACATTATCCTAAGTGAAATAAGCCAACTGCAAAAAGGCAAATATGGCATGATTCTACTTTACTTATAGGAAGTATTGGAGTTGTCAAGCTCATAGAGACAGAAAGTAGAATGGTGGTTGCTAGGGGCTAGAGGGAGGGAAAAGGGGGAGTTATTTAATGCAGGGGTTCCCAACCTTGGGGCTGTGGACCGGTACCTGTTCATGGCCTGTTAGTAACTGGGCCCCAGAGCAGGAGGTGAGTGGCAGGCAAGCAAGCATTTCCTCCTGTCAGATCAGCAGCAGCATTAGATTGTCACAGGAGTGTGAACCCTATTGTGAACTGTGCCTGCGAGGGATCTAGGTTGCGCACTCCTTATGAGAATCTAATGCCTGATGATCTGAAATGAAACAGTTTCACCCCGTATCCCCCTATGCCGGTCCTGTGGAAATATTGTCTTCCACAAAACCAGTGGGGGACTGCTGTTTTAATGGGAATGGAGTTTCAGTTTTGCAAAAGGCAACTGAACTTAAACATGACTGAACTTAACCCTTAAAAATGATTAAGATGGTAAATTTTATGTTATGTATATTTTACCACAATTAAAGTTGAAAAAAAATTTAAGTCAAGACTATAAAAAGTTGGAATGAGTGATAGGTGGGATTTGAACAATGAGATCACTTGGACACAGGGCAGGGAACATCACACACTGGGGCCTGTCAGGGGGGTGAGGAGCTAGGGGGAGGGATAACATTAGGAGAAATACCTAATGTAAATGATGAGTTGATGGGTGCAGCAAACCAACATGGCACATGTATGCCTATGTAATAAACCTGCACGTTGTGCACATGTACCCTGGAACTTAAAGTATAGTAATAATAATAAAGTTGGAATGAGTGTCTTTGTCAGGTAGTGAGTCTCCTGTCACCAGGGGTATTTAAGTTGATGCTAAAGAAACCCATGGCTTAGATATTGCATAGGGGATTTCAGTCTTGCATAGAAGAAATAAACCGGACCATCCTTAAGATCCTTTCTCTCCCAGCGATTTAGAAGTTCACGGCTTAAGGAATGTTGGAGCTGCAATAACCCTTGAGGATGATCTACTGCGGGGATTTTAAAATGCGTGTGTCTGCACGTGCATTTGCACACTTCCACCCCAAGGCCTTTGCTGTCACAATTCCTTCTAGGCCTGAAATGCTCTTACCTTGACTTACTTCTGGCCTCATTCGGGTCTCTGCTTAGTGGACAGCTCCTTGGAGAAGTCTTGTCTGACCACTCTCTAAAAATTAGACTGTGTCCCTTGTCCCTGCCTAACTCTTTACTCTGCTTTATTTGTCCTTGGAGCACATGGTGCTTCTGTCTGAGAGCAAATTATTTTGGTTCACCCTGTATGCCAGCTCCAGAAGACATCTTGCACACAGCAGATGCTCAGTGAACATCTGATGTGTTGAATCAATGAATCCTGGCAGTGGAGGAGGCAACCACATGGGGTGAGGCAGCTGGACTTCCAACCTGGACTCCTGTCCCCAGTGTGCCCTGTGCCCTGGGGGTCTCTCCCCCTCTAGCCACTGCTGCCACATTGCAATGGTTTGGGCCACTGTTTCCTCTTTGGGCCACTTTGATCCTTTCCTTGTTTCCCTAGCTTGGGACATAAAGCAAGATGGATGGTTTGGAGCTAACAGAAGAGAAAAGCACAGGCGAGAACACGGCCCAGATTGTCTGGACTGTAAGCCATGGTGGTCTCATCTTAGTGAGGCCCCTGCAGGGCCTCCCAGCTGAGCCCTTGTGGGCAGTGGGACCTCACACTTCCCATGGCAGGGCCCAGGGGGAAGGTGGGAAGCAGACACTCCCTCAGTAGCATCCCAGCTTCTGTGTCCCTGCCTGACTAAAGACGTACCTCTTCGTTAGGTGATTAGATTGGAAATGCTACCCCTAGTCCAAAGAGGGACTACTAGCAACACAGGGCTGCTGGTTTCAGGATAGAACCACGTTCAAGTCCAGGACCCAACATTCAGATCAGAGGTACGAGAAATAGAAGATGCAATGAGGCCGGGAGCTGTGGCTCATGCCTGTAATCCCAGCACTTTGGGAGGCCAAGTAGGGTGGATCACTTGAGGTCAGGAGTTTGAGACCAGCCTGGGCAACATGGTGAAACCCCGTCTCTACTAAAATACAAAAATTAGCTGGGCATGGTGTCAGGCTCCTGTAATCTCAGCTACTCAGGAGGCTGAGACAGGAGAATCGCTTGAATCCAGCAGTGAGCCGAGATCGCATCACTGCATTTCAGCTGGGGGACAGAGTGAGACTCCCTATCAAAAAAAAAAAAAAAAAAAAAGTGCAGGCGACATAGTGCTGTGCTCTGAGGAAAAAGAAGCCCTGGAATCAAGCTGCCTTGGGTGGTTCCATCTCTGCCTGCCTTAAGGCGAGCTCAATCTCTTAGATATGAAAGGTTTCCACAGCTGGGGCCCTTGTGGAAGAAGCCCTGTGTCCAGGGACCAGCAGCTATAAACTTCCCCTCCCCAACTCTTTTAGGTACCCCTCTCCAAGCACCGTACTTTGGATTTGGAGAGAGATCCAGGTGAAATATCTTAAATTGTGTTATAAAAACTCTGCCAGAAAAGCACCCTGAGGTGCATGAATCAGTGGGCACCCATGTGCTGAAATGCCTATCAAATACCAGGCACTGTGCCAGGCACATCTTCCCTCTCTTGACCATTGGCACACACCTAGGAAGACCATCCTTCTCTTGCTTTACAGATGAGGAAATTATGGCTCGGGCTAAGAGACCTGTTCAAGCCACACATCTAGCGAGTGGAAGAGCCTGGGCTCATACCTGGGGCTCCTGAACACAAATTCAGAGCTGTTTCCCCCAACCCCGCTGCCAGGAAAGTGTGTGCTGCATGCTGGAGGTGCGTTGGCTAACCCCTTCCCCGTGAGGTGGACTTCTCCTTTCTGGGCAGAGGTTGGTCCCCTGGCCTCTTGATTCTTCCCGTGGAGGCTTCCCTCTCACTAGCCAGGGCCAGAGTAGGTGGGTGGGCAAATGGCGAGATGAGACCAGTTTTGGAAGACATTACAGTTACTGAATGAAAGAGTGGATGAATGATCTCGCAGGCTAGTGCAGAGTGAAGTAAGAGGTTAGGGGGACTCAGAAGCTGAGGCTTAGGAAGAAAATAAATCCTGCCATGACCAGTTGCCATGTGTTAGTGGGAAGTGTGATCTTGGGCAGGTGGCTGAATGTGCCTGCAAGGGAGCATGGTGCATGTGCTGGCATGTTGTGTACCTGCGCTGGCATGTGAACCTGTGCTCGTGTGTGTACCTGTGCCGGTGTGTGTACCTGCACTGGTGTGTGCACCTGCACTGGCATGTTGTGTACCTGTGCTGGCATGTTGTGTATGTGTGCTGGCATGTGTGTACCTGCGCTGGCGTGTGACCCTGTGCTGGTGTGTGTACCTGCACTGGTGTGTGTACCTGTGCTGGCGTGTGTACCTGTGCTGGTGTGTGTACCTGCACTGGTGTGTGACCCTGTGCTGGTGTGTGTACCTGCGCTGGTGTGTGTACCTGCACTGGCATGTGTACCTGCACTGGCATGTTGTGTACCTGCGCTGGTGTGTGACCCTGTGCTGGTGCGTGTACCTGCACTGGCGTGTGTACTTGTTGGGTACACTTGCACGGGCTGATGGGGCATTGTAGGGGACAAGAAAGGGGCTGGCAGCTTAGGGAGGCGTTGGTCCCAATGGGTACTATACAGAGCTCTGTATTTGGAGGTTTGAGACCTGCCACTTGCCAGCTGTGTGGCTTTAGGAACACCCGTTAACCTTTCTGGGCATTTGCTCACCCTCAGATTGGGGATTCTAAATCCCGATTTTCTCTGTTTGCGGAGTTCTTCTGTGGTGTCCGTGCAACAATGCTTATGAAAGGCTGTTGTGATGTATATGCCCCGTATGCTTATAGGGCAGGTGTTTTTTTTTTTTTTTAAAGATCGTAATACTAAATGGGAGGCAGGTCTGTGATGCATATGTAGTGCATAGGTATTCACGTGGGGTTGGGAGCTGCTTTTCCACTATTGGAGTCAGATGCCTTCCTGAAGCAGGAAAACCAGCAGCTGAGGAAGGGGTTTCCTGCTTTGCCTCCCCCCTTTCCTCTGCAAGGAAGGTCCCGGCAGGCAATGGGGGAGACGGAGTAAGAGGGAGGAGGAAGGGAATAAGGTGAGGCTTTGCACTGAGAACAGGCTTTGGCCACAAGGTCAGAGAAAAATCGTTGTCTCTCTTGGAAGAGAAGAGCTACTTAGTCTGTCACAGCTCAAGTCTGTTTGCTGGGATAGCTTCAGGATGCCAGGGCCTCGAAGTACCTCAACTGGCCCCCAGGGGCCTCCCAATTCAAAAAGAGAAATTGCAATCAATATAGGTTACCAGTTGCTGCTCCACGCAATACAGATTTATAAAAACAATGTCGTCAGCCTGCAGTGTGGAGCCTGCAGATAGTTCATTGGACTAATGAGATAACTTGTCCCACAATCAGGGCTGTCCTTTCCTCCCAAGCTATTTGTGCTGTGGGGCAGGGCAGTTGGGGTGATCGATACTTCCTGGCTGGCGGGAATTAGCTCCTGTCTGGGGGCCCTGGCACCAGGGCAGCCTGCGGGGAGCAAGTCAAGGTGGACTCTGCAGGGCATCTTCCTTTCTTTCCTTTTGGTTCCACCTGCTGATGGTGAATATCCTGGGAGTCCCTGCCAGCCTGGGTTTGAAAAAAACAAGGGAAGCCAGGCCCATCCTTCTTCCTCTCCTTTCCTTGGACTCTGAACTCCTAGGATTGTAAACCCTCAACTCAATACCCCAGAGGGAGATTTGTAGCAGAGCGAAAAGCACATGAGATGTGAGTCGGGAACTGGGATTCAAGTCCCAGCTCAGGCCAGGCTGGCTATAGGTTTTAGATCCTCCTCGTTTTGGACTGAATTGTTTCCTCCCAATATTTTATGTTGAAGCCTTAACTCCCAATGCAACTGTTTCTGGAGATAGAGCCTTTAAAGAAGTGGTTAAGGTTAAATGACGTCACGAGGGTGGGGTCCTGACTGATGATGCCCTTATAACAAGAGGAAGAGGCCGGGTGTGGTGCCTCACACCTGTAATCCCAGCACTTTGGGAGGCTGAGGTGGGTGGATCACGAGTTCGGGAGTTTGAGACCAGCTGGCCAAGATGAAAAAACCCGGTCTCTACTAAAAATACAAAAATTAGCTGGGCGTGGTGGCGGGCACCTGTAATCCCAGATACTCGGGAGGCTGAGGCAGGAGAATTTCTTGAACCCAGGAGGTGGAGGTTGTGGTGAGCTGGGATCGTGCCACTGTACTCTAGCCTGGGTGACAGAGCAAGATTCCGTAAAAAACAAACAGACAAAAAAACCCACACACCAGGATGTGCACACACAGAGAAAAGGCCATGTGAGGACACAGCGAGAAGGTGGCCATCTGCAAGCCAGGGAGAGAGGCCTCACCAGAAACCACACTTGCCATGACCTTGACCTTAGACTTCCAGCCTCCAGAACTGTAAGAAATGAATTTGTTTAGGCCACACAGTCTGTGGTATTGTGTTATGGCAGCCAGAGCAGACGAATACACTCCTCATCCGAACTTGCTCTTCCCTGGGACTCCTCCAGCACTAACATTCTAGAACTGGGTGCTGCTCTGCAAAGACATGAAGATGGGGAGGGGAGAAGGGCAGAGGGGAGCCACTTCTGAAGGTCACCAGGCTTCAGGCTATACTGTACAGGCTGGGTTCAGAGAATGTGATGGGGAAGAAAGACTGAGTCTAAGACCATCCGGTGGACATCAGGGGCCAGGAGCTGAGGGGAGGCAGGGAGGAAGCTGAAGGCATAATCCAGGGATGAGGTGGGCAGGGAACTAGCCCTGGGAATGGGTCGTTAACACAGGCTGGGCCTCATCTGCACCCTCAATCAAAGACTCAGCTCTCATCCCCCGTGGAGGAAACTGAAGCACAGCATCACACAACTCATCTGTGTGGTCGGAGTGCAGATGTCAAGAGCAGCCTCCTGTCTCCTGGCCCATTGCTGTTTCCTTGTGCAACTGGGGTCAGGCAGGGTGGACAGGCCTGGGTCAGGAGAAGAGTGGATGGATGGGAGGCGGGACCTGGGCTATGCGAACTTGTGTGAGGCATGCAGAGCCAGAAGCTTTGGCCTGCCCATCAGTGCTGAAGTGGTGTCACCACCCCCAAGTCTCCCTTTCTGCACTGTAAAGGGGATCAGTCAGGTCCCACCATCTTTATCTCTGCCTTTGGGCTCTATAGGAGATGGTATTACTGGGGAGACAGGTGTCATAAGGACTCGGGAGGACACAGGAAGTTAACAGCATGGTAGAGCAGAGAGAACCCAGCTTTGCAGTCAGAAGGCTTGGATTGGACTGGGGTTCTCCTGTCTAGCTGGATGACGCCACGTGAGCCACTGAATCTCTCTGAACCTGTTTCCTGTGACAATTACCAGTTAACGAATGCACCCAACGCAGTGCCTGGTACATAACAGGTGATCAGTAAGTGTTGAACAACTGAATGAATAAATGAATGCATAGATCTCCTAAGTGGGGGACTCAGAACTTGACCTGGGTCTCAGTCTCCAAGTCCAGGGCTCTGCCAGCCATTCCCACCAACTCCTAACTGCCCACAGACTGGTCTTTTAAGTAGGTGGGAGGGGTGTGGAGTTACCAGAAAGGACTCTACTCAGCTCCCCGGGAGCCCTGACAGAGTGACCACTTGGGGCAACTGAGATCTAGAAGGGGCCCTCACTGTCTCTGGAGCAGCTCCTAGAGGTCTTAGGGGTGCAGAGGGTGGGGAGCAGCAGACAAACCTTCCGGGGGAGGGGGTGCAGAGGCACGGTGGCTAGTTCTCTCTCTCCCCGAATCCTTTCCTCTAAATACAGCTCTATCTTTCTCTACCCCAGGATTAGCACACATCTCTCATTCTCATATTGCAACAAGATTTTATTTCTAATTATGCTGTAATAAAACTGGAGCGCTCCCAGGCTTCCTTTCAAATGACTTGTACACACACTGCAGATTGGGCCCTCCTCAGCCCCATTGTAATAGCATTTCCCTGACATTCATTAGACATGCATGAGAGGGGCGCTTTAAGAATAGAATTGCATTTAAATGGATTTGCTGAGAGAGGAAGATGAAAAAAAGAGAGGCGAGGAGTGGGGAGAGGGAGAGGGAGAGAGGTTTGTTGAACAAACTATGAAAACAAGATGCCATAATAACAGGGTGCTGAAATAAGCCTCTTTATTCCCGGCCCTCGTCCGCTGCACATGGCGGAGCCCAGCCGGGGGCGACAGCCTCCAACCCTCCCCAGAGCCCCCACCCCCACTTTTATGTTTCCCGCTGGGGGTGCTTTATAGCTCTCACTCCATGTGTCAGATGCTCACAGTATAATAGAAATCACTGTTATTACAATTCGGGAAAGCTACCTCCTTGCGACAGAACCCCAGTAGCTGCACCGCGGCAGGGAAGGGGACCCTTGTGTGCCTGGGCCTTGGGGAGGAGGATGGCAGCTGCCCGTCCTTGGCTCACCTCTAAGGCGTGGCCCCACCCTTCTGCACCTGCCCTGAAGGACAGCCCTACACCCTACACCGCCATTAGCCACTGAGCAGTTGGGATTGTTCTTTTACCCTGGGTGGCTCTGCAGCTAGGAGGTGGTGGGAAGAGTAGGGATGCTTTCTGACCCCAGGGCCTGGCCCTCATGGAGCCCTGCTCCCTGGCTCGACCTTCCCTCCCCCAACACCCTGGGTGCTATAAAGTCCACTCTGCTGCCGTTTAGCAAGCGGCTACTGTGTGTCTGTAAGACTTGCGGTCTCATCTAATTCATTCTCACTATAGCCAGACAGACTCACTTGAAATAGACATCTGATCATGCTGAAAACATCTCGTGGCTTCCTATTTTTCTCACGATGAAGACCAAAATCCTTAACAGGGTAGCCCAAGCCCACCATCATGCCCCTGACCTCCAGCCACGCTGGTCCTCCACTCCCAAGCCTTGCTGCTGCTCATGACACTCTCCCACCCCTTCCCAGGTTCGTCCTGACCCACCCCTTAGAGTCAGCTCACATCCCCTTCCTGCAGAAAACCCCCACCATGGGTCTTTCTGCCTCATGTGCACCTTCATTGCATACTCGTTTCTACTGGGACAAGGTGTGGACTGAGTCACGCAAGGCCTGGCACCATCCCTAGAGAGTAAGCCCTTGAGGGCAGGTGTGGATCCCAGCAGCCGCTGTCACCCCAGCGCTGCCTCAGTGGCAAAGGCTAATACCGTGGAATGGATTCCGGGCTCTAAACCAGCCTTCCTCCCGCCATCTGCTTTAATTCTTGCAACAGCCTTCTTGGGTTAAGGGTTTTCTTCTTCCCCTCTAACAGCCAAGGAAGCTGAGGATCAGAGAGGTCACAGCAACTTGCCCCAAATCTCAAAGCTGGGGCTGTCCAAATCCAGAGCCAGACTTTTGGTAGGTATTTCCCAGTACACTACATGGCCATGGGGAGTCCTGCCAGCTCCTTCCCATAGGGGTGCACCCCCCCCTGCACCCCAGCAAGGCCCCTCTTAGACCCTCTCTTAAAGTCCAGCTAACCAGAACCTTCTCTCCCTTTCCAGACAGTTCACAGCTCCCACTGTTGGGCCACAGCCTGGGACCCAGAAGGGCCTGAAGTTCCACATTTGGACGGGGTCATCTTCGTGTTCCTAGGTAGGATGCAGGCTTCTTAAAGAGTGATACATGAGTATCACTCCTCTGAACCTCCTCATAACAGCTGGGTCAAGGCTGGGAATTCCCGAGTGCACCGTTAGTTCTGGTTGGATCACATTAGAGATGGAGCATTGGATGTAGAGCTGGAAGATCAGGCCAGCTTTACAGCTGTGTGACCTGGATGCAAGTCCCAGAGAAGAGACCCCACAGTCTTGAAATCTACAAAGTGGTTTTGATCACACCCTCTAGAGAGTTACCAGGAGGAGTCGCTGGGCTGCTGTGGAGCCATGCCTCACATGGGCTCATTTCTGTCTCTGCTTTTTCATGCCTTGGTAATAATGGGGTGCTTATACACAGACAAGGAGAAAACGGGTCTTACTGGTTCTCATAAGGGGATGTGGCTAAAAGGGACATGGCACTGTGACCTCTTGCAGCCATCTGGTGTCTGCCCCTGTGCTCCCTGTGTGGTTCCAAGGGCACTGGGTGGCAGTGGAGACCATCCCTCTGTCCTTCCTACATGTGTTTCCCCATCACCACCTTCCCACCCCGGGGGCCTACCTGCCTCAGAGGCCTCCAGTGGCCTCCTCCTGCAGACAGAAGCCCCACAATGAGTGGCTGCAGCCTCCAAAGGCCAGGAGCAGCAGGTGGGCTCATTCCCCTGCCTCCCAGTCCTTAGCACAGCCCTAGCCTGGCACTTGGTAAAGGCCCGGTGCATGTTGGTCACTGCTCTGGGCTCAGTTTCAGTTACAACGCCTTTGAGATGGTGCTCAAAAAATATTCCGTGAACGAATGAATGGATGATTGAATGAGGGCATGAATCTTGGCTACTCTGCCTCAGTAGCAAGTACGTGGCTCTGAAGTCAGATAGACTTTCGTTCTATCAGTGTGACCTTGCACAGGTTACTTAGCCTCTCTAACTCAGTTTTCTCGTCTATAAAATTGTGCTAATAACAGTACCAATCGCACAGAGTTGTAGTGGTCACGTGAATTAAAGCACCAGGCCCGGCGCCTGCACAGTGATTGCTTGATAAATGATCGCTCTCACGATTATGACTTACAGCTTCCCATCCAACGTCTACATCGGTACACTCCAGAGCTTGGAATGACTGCGGTGCCAGTGATTCTAGATCATGCTTGACTCCCATTTTCCTCCTCTTAGAATTGTTAAAAATCCTCTGCTGCTGCTCAAATAGCAGAGGCAATTCAGCTATTTTGAACCCCTGCTTTTTAAACTTATAGGCTAATCGGCGTGACTGTATGTACATCAGCCATGCTAGCCAGGGAGCTTATCAGCAAAGGTAGAAATATTCCAAGTCCCATCAACATTTGTGTCTTATCAGGTTTCAAAGTGAGTCTGCAAACACATGAACGTATGAGTGTTCTGTCCCAACTCTGCTGGTCCACACACCAACCTCTCCACACTGGGTCATCTCAGCACCTCTTCTCCCTGTCCCCTGACAGCCCTCAGTCATTTCTTGCTCCCCCTAGCTCACAGTGTCTATACCCCTTATCCAGGTTTCATCATATACTGGCCTTTTACTGTTAATTTGTAAAATTCACTGATAGCTTGTCATTCATGGTACAATGGACGGGGAAAGAAAAGGGGTAGGTGAGGGGACATACCTCTTAATTGTCAATTTCCACTATGCTCCACACTTAGTGCTAGACACTTTACATGTATTGCCTCAATTTCATCCTGAGAGGTGGGCAATATGATCCTCATTTTATAGACAGGGGAACTGGGCTCATAGAGATTCAGAAGCTTGCCTAAGGTCACAGAGTTAGAGAACAGCACATTTGGGATTTGAACCTAGATCGTGTGACTCCACATTCCTTCAGGACAGAGGCCTCACATCCCACCCCCACCCCCAGTGTCTGGCCTGAAAGCCCAATGTCTGTTTATTGACATTAGCTGCTGCCCATGGCCAGCTTTCAGGGTGTTACAAACATTATCTGAGAAATTTGGGTAACGGTTTCACACTGGGCTAGGCATACAGTAAAGGTATAATAGATGATTTCTGCTATGCCTTTTGTGCACTTATCTTCTGAGCAAGGAGACGGGCCCCACCAGCTCCCTGGACACGCACTGCCTCCCCCTCTTGGCATTGCCCAGCGTGGCACCAGCCTCCCCAGCACACTTGGCATTCTGAGCTCATTCACCAGACAGGTGCAATTTCCCACCTCTCACTCACTGACACTCTCTGCACAATCGATCACAAAACTGTTTCCAAATTAACTTAGATTTAGCTCCAGCCTCACCTCTTCTGACTCTGGCGATTTCCTCTCTATCTCTGTTAACTCCTCCAGGCACTGGCCTGCCTGTATCTCTCTCTCTTCCTGAAAATGCCCAGCTGACCCCGAGTCAGGGTTTCTTCTTGCCCCGGTCTTGGACTATGCGGGACATGGCCTTTCTCAGGATGCCTCTTTTCTCTGTCCTCAGCCATGGGCTGAGGGCAGGGGTCAGGCAATTCTCTTCTTTTCCTGCCCCCTCTTCTCAGGATTCACCCTATATATTACGTTATCCTCTAATTAACGTTTTGGGTTGAAAGGCCATAAAGTTTCCTCTGCATTAGTCCCTAAAAACGTGTAAAGAAAAAGATATTTGGAAGGACAAAGGTCAGAGAGAATTGGTGCAAAGAAAAAGTTTGGGGATATACCTCAGGGTCGAGAAAGCATTTCTGGGTAAATTTCAAGAGCTGCATTCTCCAATCCCACTAAACTCCAGCCAGGCACCTGCTGTGTGTCAGGTCCTGAACTCTGGGCTTTACCACAATCCTGCCAGATGCATATGGTCATCCCCAATGTACAGAGGTGAAAACTGAGGCTCAGAAAGTTTGGATAAGTCATTGGGTTGTCTATGTCACAGACCTAGGAGGAGAACCCAGGTCCAGAGCTCAGCCCTCTCCCCCACTGTGCCCGACTCTCCCTGCCTGCACCCTGCCTAGAGTCTTCTGAGGGACATGTGTGGGGGGCAGCGTAGAAAGGGAAGGGAAGAACTGTATTGGGGGCATGCATTTGTCATCCTTCTGCCACCTGAGTGCCATGTTTAGACCTGCCTCCCTGGCCTATAAGATAGAGGTAGTTGCTGCCCCCAGAACTGGAGATGGGGCAGTTGGGGAAAGGGGGTTTGGAGGGGACAGCAGCTGACTTTGGAGGGAGAGCGCCTCTGAGGGCTTCATGTAATTTACCCACAGGGCCTTGGTGGCCTGGCGGCTGTGGGGGGCATCTCAGCATATCAGCAGTCACACCATTAAAGAGTGAGGAGAAATTAATATCACCGAGGTGGTCCAGAGCTTCTGATACCAGCAGAAAATTACAGGACAGGAGATGAGGAGTATTACAGAATGAGTGGGAGGGGACAAGAGATCTCCGTGGCTAATCCTGTTAACGAGACAGTGTCTTATCAGACTCATTACGCTTTTGAAAGGAGGGAGTATGGAGGGGGAAGAGAAGGTGGGGGGCAGAGTGTGACGGGGTGGGGGCAGCTGTGGGGAAGGGAGTGAGGCGAGGAGCTGCAGTAACAGAGCCTGCAGGTCCGTCGGGGTGGGCATGCGCCTGGAAGGTGTCTGACCTGTAGAGTAAAAACCCTCTCCAGGAGCTATGTCCCTACTGGGCTGTGGGGAATGTCAGGCAGTGGAGCAGCCCTCCCGCCTTGATAATTGTCTCAACGGGTGCCTGGGAGAAAAGCAGGTGCCTTGACTCTCCTGCTTTGACCTAATCCTCATCTTGTCCCATCTCCTATGGAGCAAATAGGACCATCCCCAATCTACACAGACACTGAAAAACCAAACACACCCATTTTTCTGCAAAGCACTTTCCTGTCCAGGCCTTCATTTGACACTTATAATCCACCCCCTCTCCCCTGCCCCCGAGATGAGCAGGAAGGGGGGACCACACTGCCTGGGAAGTTAGAGGGCCCTTTTTGGCACTCAGCTGAGCCTCCTTGGGCAAATCACTTAATCTCTCTGGGCAATCATTTCCTCACCTTGAAAACAGAGATCAAATCCTACCCTATCTACTTCACAGGGTCCTTGTGGGGATGAAAAGGATAATATATGCAAGAGGGTCTTGTAATCTGTGAAACACTGACGTAAAGGAAAAGCGATTGCTATCATCATTTTGAGGTCAAGACAACAGGTTCAGCTAGGTGAAGTGTCTTGCTGGAGGCAACAAGGCTAGAAGTGGTGGGCCAGGGCTTGCACCTTTAGTGTCAAATTCAGGGTCATTTCTGCCACCATGAAGTCACTCCACTGGCCTGTTCCCAGCTGACCATTCACCAGGGAATTCAACAGGCACAGACCCGAGTGTCTGCTTACTACAGGTGCGCGATGTGCTCAGTATTGTCCCAGGCTGGCCCGGGGAAGTGCGTGGTTGGGAAGACACTGCTTGCTGTCTATACACTATCTATTCTCCCTTTCTTACAAATGTTTTTGGGTTGGCAAGGTTGTCCATCACCACCTGTTCTAGGTGATGAGATCAAGTTTCTTGAGGGTTGAGGGATAGGGAAGGGCTTCCAAGAAAGCATTTCTTCTTTAAACAGAAAGGATAGACATTCACAATGGATCAAAGGCCTGAAGGCAAGAGCCTAAAATGATAAAACTTTATCTCTTAGAAGAACAGATAAGGGAAAACCTTCATTACACTGGATCTGGCAACAATTTCTTGGATATGACCCCAAAAGCACAGCTAACAAAAGAAAACAATAGATAAATTGGACGCCATCAACATGTAAAACTTCCATGCATCAGAGGACTCAACCATCAGAGTGAAAAGGCGACCCATGGAATGGGAGAAAATTTTTGCAAATCATATCTCTGATAAGGGGTTAATATCCAGAATACATAAAGAATGCTTACAATTCAACAACAAAACCAAACAACCCAGTTTAAAAATGGTCAAAAGACTTGAATAGACAGTTCCCCAAAGAAGAGGTACAGATGGCTAATAAGTACAGGAAAAGATGCTCAACACTAGGGAAATGAAAAATCAAAATCGCATTGAGATACTACCTCATTCCCATGAGGATAGCTATTATTAAAAAACAAACCCAAAACTCAGAAAATAACAAGTGTTGGTAAGGATGTGGCAAAATTGAAATCCTCATGCACTGCTGGTGGGAATACAAAATGGCACAGCAGCTAGCAAAACAGTGGATGGCTCCTCAAAAAAAAATGAAACCTAGAATCACCACGTGATCCAGCAATTTGGGTATGTATCCAGAAGTGTCTGGGTATATACGCACAAGAACTGAAGCAGGGACTGGAAGAGGTATTTGTACACCCGTGCTCGGAGCAGCATTATTCACAATAGCCAAAAGGTGGAAGCAACTCAAATGTCCACTGACAGATGAATAGATAAATAGAACATTGCATACACATACAATGGAATATTATGCAGCCTTTAAAGGGAAGGAAATTCTGACATATGCTACAACATGGATGAACCTTGAGGACATTATCCTTAGTAAAATAAGGCAGACACAAAGGGACAAATACTGTATGTTTCCACTTATGTGAGGTCCCTAGAGTAGTCCATTTCGTAGAGACAGAAAGAAGAACGGTGGTTTCCAGGCGCTGAGGGGAGGGGGAATGGGGAGCTATTGTTTATAGTGGGTCCAGAGTTTCTGATGGCAAAGTTTTGGAAATAGTGGCGATGGCTGTACCACAATGTGAATATACTTCATGCCACTGCACTGGACACTTAAAATGGTTAAGATGGGAAATTTTATGTCATGTATATTCTACCACAATTTCAAAAAATAGTAAAAGACAGATACCATGGACACAAACATTTTATTCTATTATTTATTATTTTTATTTTTTGAGATGAAGTCTTGCTCTGTCACCCAGGCTGGAGTGCGGTGGTGCGATCTCGGCTCACTGAAACCTCCGCCTCCTGGGTTCAAGGGATGCTCCTGCCTCATCCGAGTAGCTGGGACTACAGGTGGGCACCACCACACCTGGCTAATTTTTGTATTTTTAGCAGAGATGGAGTTTCACCATGTTGACCAGGCTGGTCTCGAACTCCTGACCTCAAGTGAACCACCTGCCTTGGCCTTCCAAAGTGCTGGGATTACAGGTGTGAGCCACCACACCCGGTCTGGCACAAACATTTTAAACATCATCCTGCCTCCGTTTTTCCTGCTGGAAAGTGAGGCTTAGAAGTGCAGCTGTGTTGCAATCATGAGGATGGCAGAGCAGGAAGGGAACAGAAGCCTGATCTCCTGGGTCAGCCCTGAACTGCCAGCCCCCAGACTCCTCATTAGACAAGAAAAACAGGTCTCTAATTTGGCCACACTGTTGTGATGGAGGGTTTTCGTTACATACAGCCGAACACAGTTCTAATGGAGACAGTACCCAAACTCATCCCCTCTGACTGCTTCCACGCCCCCTGCCTCTTCTCTACCATCTTCTCACATGAGGGCACCTTGCATCTCCTGTAGACCCCACACTCTGTGCCTCTGCTCATGCTGGGCCCCCTGCATGGCCCCTCTTCCTTCTGAGCTGCTTCCCTTTTTTGGCCAGACAGCTTTTTCCATGGCCTTTGCACTCAGGTGGGGCATTGCCCTGGATGGGTGTGTTACCCCATGTCTGGGCTCCCCTAGCAACCCATGGCCACCTCTCTTGTACTATTTATCACTTTTCTTAAGATTGGCTATTTCATGCCAGCTCTCTGCTAGACAGAAGCTCCTTGACGGTCAAGATCTTGTTCAGATCTGGATCCCTGGTGCCTGTGTATCAGGCACATGGCAAGTGCTCAGTAATGATGGGTTGACCAGAGCTCTTCTGACCTCCAGGGGCTCAGGATCTGCGGAGGTGGATAGAGACCCAGAGACAAACTCCCTGACAGGAGCAGCTCAAGGTGTGCCAGGAGCCCAGAGGATGGAGTGACCTCTGTCTCTGGAGAGTCAGGGAAGGCGTCATAGAGGAGGCTGCAGTTGAGCTGGGTCCTGAAGGACACCTGTGTGTCTTCTCTTCCAGTTTGAGAGTGAGGTGATGTATTGGAAGTGAAGGCCACACCATATGCAAAGGTGTTAAGGCAAGAAAGGGCAGGGAGCATCAGGGAAGCAGGGGTGCATGGGGCGGGGAGAGCAGGGGTTTCGTGGGTGATGAATTAGACACCATGGTGCCTGAGTGTGAAGACTCGAGTGACCCAAGAGGAGCCTGCCTTTTAGCCTGTGCATGGGTGGTGGCTGAGGGCTTTCAGCAGAGGGAGAGAGGGTCATGCTGGGCCCTACAGACATGGCAGCTTACCTATGGTGATCACCTCTGATTCATGGAAAGCCCTTTCTTGCAGAGTGTGGAGGGGGCTCTGAATGGAGTGAGGTTGGCAGCAGGAAGCCAGGGGGAGCCTATTCCAGCGGTCCTGGAGGAGGGGCGGGGGAGGAGGAGGAAGAGACGGTGGAGGAGGAGGGTAGGATGTGCAGCAGACTCTGCAGTTGCACTGTCTGGGGCCAAGGTCTGGCTCTGCCACTTATTGATGTCAGTTTCCAATTCCTCTGTGCCCCAGTTTCCACATTTGTAAAAGGAGGTTAATACCAGCACCAATCTCAGAGGCGCGTTATGAGAATTACAGGAGATGAAGCATTATGAAGTGATCAGCATGGGGCCTGGCACACAGAAGGAGCTCAGTGACCCTGCAGGGAGATGGGGAGAAGGGACATCCTCAGTTCTGGCTGGAGCTGAGGGGTCAGTTGGGGGCTACAGGAGGTCCAGCAGGTAGAGACTGTGGGCTGCATGGTGCAGGCTTTGAATGCCAGGGCAAGGGGCTCTAGCTCATCTGATGGGCCACAGAGGGCCATGGAAGGTTTCCAGAGGGGAGAAGGGTGTTAGGAGGATGGAACTGGGTTATATTTACAGAGAGAGAGAGAAAGAAACTGGAGACCCTTTCCTTTCTCGACTCACAGGTGTCAATCTAAATCTTGTCCAGTTTCTCTCACCCTGCTAGTGGGCCCGAAGGAAGCAGGCAGAGGGGTAGTGGAAAAAGGTGAAGACAAAGATGCATCCCATGGACCTATCCTACGTGAGGTCCCACCTGACCCCAGGGCCCTGGAAGCGGGGACTCAGTCTGACAGTACAGCTATGCCCCAGTATGGCCTCGTCAACGCTGACCACTGAAGGGATGGGTGTAACCATGTCCTTGGCCTCCCAGTGAGGGTCAAGGGCCCAGAGAAGTCAGCTTGTCCAGTAGGACTTCATGTGCACTAGGGAAGGGCTGGCGACCTTATGTAGCCATCCACCTAGATTCTAGAGGCTTCACGCCGACATGCCCAAATCTTCTTAGCTGCAGTATGAATCCCTTTTTGTTGGATTAAATTGGTCTGGTGGGGCAGAGGATGCTAGTAAAGTGGTGGCACATTAGCATCTCACCAGTGAGAGGGGAGCAATGCCCTCTCCTGGAGATGGATGCAGGGAAGGGGCAGTCCACACAGGACCAGGCAGGATGCACGTTGGGCTAGATCTTGGGTGAGGGATCTTTCCAATAGCCATAAAGGGATTCTTCTGAGCACTTCATGGTGATGCTGAAGGAATTGAAGATGCCCCTAGTTAGTCTATGAGAGTCAGGTGTCATGAGGGGGAGGTTAAGCAGGTGGGGACTTGCAGGAAGAAGGTGCAGAGAAGGTGCAGAGGCAGTGTGGCAGGGGAGGCTCTGACTTAGAGACAGAAGGTGACCTCTCAGGATTAGGCTAAAAGCACTTAATACCAGTCTGGGCTGCTTCCCTGGAAGAGACGTGGGGCTCTGAAGCCCTAAGGTGCAGGAAAGAGGGCTCCGCCCTGCTCTCCACCTCCTTCTGTGCCTTTGAAGAGCATGGAGCTTCCCCAGCCCCCCTCCTGACCACCCTCCCTGGAGGGGGTTGGGTACAGTGGGAGCTGGGGAGAAAGCGAGCTGCAGCTTCCCAGGAGTCCCTGCCCGCCTCACTCCAGCCCCTCTTCTGCCTTTCATCTGAGCAGAAAACAAGGGAGAGGCCCCAGGCGTCAGCAAAGCATTTCACTGTGTGCAATTTGCATTTTCTGTCTCCATCTTGAGCAGCTCTGGCTTTCAGTAGCCAGAAGAAAGAGCAGCTGTTCCAGCCGCAGAATATGCTTAGTCCAGTGTGGGCTATAAAGTGCCATTTGGCTGTGGGGTGATCAGGAGGGAGGCAGTGAGAAGGAACAAAGCACAGGAGCAGGGATGGGGTGGGGAGAAAGTGGGCTGAGGCTTTAGGGGCCTAGATCTATCTAGGGTGTAGATCTAGGGCCATGGTTCTCAGCAAGGGGTGATTTTCGCCCCTTAGGAGACATACAGCAATGTCTGTAGGCATTTTTGGTTGTCATGACTGGGTGTGAGGAGAGAGCAGTTGCTTCTAGCATCTAGTGGGTAAAGGCCAGGGACACTGCTAAATATCCTACAAGCCCGGGATAGCAACCACAACAGGTCCAAAATGTCAATGATGCCAGGACTGGGAACGCTGGTGGCAGGATCAGAGGAGAGGGACAAAAAGCAGAAAAGATGGGGATGGGCGATGAGGGTTAGCTAGTGTCTCCCAGGCACAGGGCAGTGCTGGGTGCCATAGAGGCAACAAAAGAAGCAGTGGGCATATAGCTGTGGGCAAACTGAGAAGCTGCTGCCAGCACCTACGGGCACCACAGATCCATGAAATTTCATGAAATATGAGCAAGTGAGGTGGAGCAGGGACCCCTCTTAAGGGCCTGCCAGGGGCCCCCCAGACATAGAAATAAAGGAAAATCTTGAGTCCCTTCCAGGGAAATTCCAGGCACCTTACTAGCCCTGAGAAGTAAATGAGCAACCAGAGAAGCAAGAAGATAATAAAACAATAGTCACCCAAGGAAGTTGGAGCCACGAGATGTTCAGTTACCTATAGAAACCAAAGATAATGGCTGGGCACGGTGGCTCACGCCTGTAATTCCAACACTTTGGGAAGCCGAGGAGGGTGGATTGCGTGAGTCCAGGAGCTCAACACCAGCCTGGGCAACATGGAAAAACCCTGTCTCTATGTGTAGCAGGAAGAGTCTCAGACAAAACTCCTCAGACACCGGATTAAAGAAGGAAGAGGTTTTTATTCGGCCGGGAGCATCGGCAGACTCACGTCTTAAGAGCCGAGCTCCCCGAAAAAGAAATTCCTAGCCCTTTTAAGGGCTTACAACTCTAAGGGGTCCACGTGAAAGGGTCATAATAGCTCAAGTAAGCGTGAGGAAGGTGACTGGGGCCTACATACATCAGCTAACAGAACAAAAAGTTTTACAGTGCTTTCTCATACAATGTCTGGAATTTACAGATAACACCAGTAGTTTTGGTCAAGGGTTAATATTATTATTATTATTATTATTTTAACCACCAGGGCCAGGTGGTGGTGCCAAGGTTGTCTAGCTATTTATCTTACTTCTGTTTCTTTCCAACTTTTTGCTTTCTCCCTTTTCTTCTTGTCTTATAAACTAGGGAAAAGGGGAGGTTGGGGAGAAATTGGGAAGGACAACAGAAGTGGTGGTCTCATTCCACATATGGAAAAAAAAAAAAGACAGAAAGACAGACAGACAGAAAGAAAGAAAGACACCAGAGATAACATCTTAATATTCAGAAACCCAGACCCAAACCCAATGGAAAATGCTGACCGCCATCATGTACAGCTCTGATAAGGGGACACTGAGGACTGAACTCCAGCCAGTCTTTCTGAGTCCCTTCCTGACGGGACTGGGGAGAGTCACACCCTCAGGCCAAACCTTCACATTCCTTTTCACTGACCCCGAGTTTTTAGACAAAGCCTCACTTTCATAACCAACTGAAAATTTAAAAATCTCTGAATCCACCTGTGACCTCTAAGCCCTGCACTTCAATATATCTCACCTTTTTGTGCCAAACCAATGTATAACCTTGCTCCATGTATGCATTTATGATTTTGCCTGTAACTCCTGCTTTCCTGAAATGTACCCTCCCTTTATAAGCCCTTGCTTGTAAGCCATCAGGGAGTTTGTCCGATTCTTGCTTGGTGCCCTGCAATACGTGCCTTTTTCCCCCGCTTCTAGTTGCAAATCTCAGCATCAGTGTTTGTTTTACTGAGCCAGGCAGGCAGACCCAAGTTTGGCTTGGTAGCATGAAGAGGAGCTCTTCAGACCACAGGTGTCCCTGGGCTGAAGAAGGGGCAGAGAGCTCCCATTGGAGAAGGAGGGGAGAATGTCTACAGAGAGACCCTAGCCCAGGGCACGGAAGTCACAGCAGGGCTCGACACTCAGGTGTCGGGATGTCAGGCTGGCTGGGGTGAGAGGGAGGGTGGGACACAGGAAGGAAGGGCCTAGAGTTGGGGGGAGGGGCAAAGGGCTAGGTAGGAAGAAGCCAAAGGGGAAAAGTCCTGCCCCAAACCCAGAGAAGCTCCAGCCCCCTGCCCAGAGCTCCTTGGGTGAGTTCCCCAAGTGAATTTAGACAGCCCTGGCTTCTGGGAGGGGTGGGGGCAGGATGAGGGTGTGATGGGGCATTGAAGGGGGCTTCTCCCTTGAAAGAAAGGAGGGGCCACTTTGACCAGGGACACAGTGAAGAATTTAAAGGCTGGAAAGTTCTGCATTTTATTAGTGATGGTGATGATGGAAATAATAATAGCTCTAAATCCAGCCGCCATTTGTTGAGTGCCTACTTTGTGCAGGTACTATGCTAGGGTTTTAAATACAGTATCTTATTTAATCAGCACAGCAACTTCAGGTGGGGTGCAACTAAGCCCAGCGGGATGAATTGATGTCTCAAGCTGTCCAGAAACAGCCCTGTAGCCACTGCAGTCCCCTTCTCTACTGTCATATGCTCATTGTATTTTACACTGGTGCTTTCAAACCCTTCTCATTTGATTTGCATATTGCTCCATTCAAGTAGACCGGGTGAGAGTTGATAATCCTATTTTACGTGTAAGAAACTGAGGACAGACAGTTCACTTACGGGAAAGCCAGAATCAGAACCTAGCCTTTTGACTCCTAGCCAAGGCTCTCTCTGAGACCTTGTTGGGACCTGGGGCAGGCAAACCTCATGGCTTTGCTTCTGTGCCTGCCTCTTACCAGGGTGGCAGAAATCTAGCTCCTGTGCAAGTTTCCTGAGTCCCTGGGAGGTGCCCCTGGGGCTCAGAGTGTCAGAGAAAGTTGGCATAACATCCTGCCTGCCCATCCCTGTTTTAGGGGCAATGGTTTTCATCCTGTGCCCCCCACACCCCTTCTCCCTCACTGCCCATTCCCTCCAACAGCTTTACCTCTTACTGTAAAATTAATCATCATTGTATTGCATAATTAATGAGGCAGTAACAGGAAATGTCTAACCAAGCTTAACTGCCCACCCTGGCGGGGTCTGGACCAAGAGCTCTCCTGAGGGCGGGGTTCCAGGGCTGCCAGATGGGTTTCAGGGATAGAGATGGAGGGTGGGTGCTGGGGCCTCTGGGCACAGCCATTGTCGGCAGGTGGGCAGGAGAGCTCAGGCTGCAGGGGCAGACCCCTCCCCAGGCTGTTGCGGACACAGAGTTTATTGGTGAACAGGTCTGTGCCTCTGTGCAGGACTGGAGCACCTGGTGAGGAAGGTGGGTTCTCCTCTTCTCAGCAGGGCAGTGGGAGGAGGACCTGTGTCTTCTCCCTCCTGCATCTTCAGATCCCTCCCTAATGGGAGGTGAGGCTATAGCCCAGGGCAGTGAGCACTGGACAATGAGTCTAGAGACCCGGGTTCTAACCAATTCCGCAGTGACACCGCGCAAGCTGCTTCCTCTCCCTGAGTTTTGGCCTCTTTGTCCAAAATGAGAAGTTGTGCCAGATGACTCTTCAGACCTCGCTCTGTGATTCTGCCACTCCCGCACTTAAAATCCTGGAGCAGCTCTGTGCGGCTATGGGGATGAAATCTGCATGTGCTGCAGTTTTGTGGGGCTGCTCCAGTCATGTCTCCAAGCATCCTCCTGCCCCTCGCCTTGCTCCATCCACCCAGAACCTCTTCCTATAGTGCCGCTTGTTCTCCTCTCCTCTCCTCTGGGCCTTTGCATGTGTGGGTCCCTCTGCCTGTGATGGTCTGGGTCTGTTTCCTACTCTACCCAGCCCCTAGGTTAACGACTTATCTTCACGTTCTAGCTCAGCTTTACTTATACTGAAAAGCCCTTGGAGGTCACTCAGGAACGGCAGGACGCCCCTCGTACTTGCCCCAGAATGCCCTGGGCTTACTGCGTAACACGGCATTGCAACTGCCACTTACGTATTCATCTCCCCATTAAGGCACATGCTCCCAGAGCACAGTGTCAGGTCTGCTTTGACCCCAGCTGTTTCCTCAGCACCTTCCACAGTGCCTGGCACCAATAGTCACCTGGTAGATGTGGCATGAATAAATGATTGCATACAGCGATTCCATGAGCATGGAAGTCCAGGAGGAACATGTTGGAGGAGTGGGGACAGTGGGAAGCAGGGGGAGGGAGGAGATGTAGACTCACAGCCTCTGCTGCAGAGACAGTGTTGAGAGGGAATGGGGTGTCACAGACCCCTGATGCCCCTTGGTTCAGAGGGGCAGGCTTTCTGGGGCTCTGGTCTGACCCAGCACTGACGGCCAGCTGCTAGGGGCATGGAAGTGGCCCTCTAAGATGCTGTCCTGCCATGTGGAGTCTGAGGAGCTCAAGCTCCCGTTACTGATGCACTGCGGGTCCCAAGGGAGCCCCCCAAGCGCCTCATATGCCTGCCTCCTAGGATGGGCTGCTCCCGTACACACAACAACACCCCCTCTCTCCCGGGACTGGACTCCAGGGCTCCTCGCCAGGGTGTGTGTGCCAGCCCCACGCAAATGCCACGTCTTCCCAGATCCCCTTGGAATCATTTCTTGCTTCCAGCTCCCACAGCATGTGACACGTGACTCGCATCAGATGTGTTTAACCCCACTTTGTGAATTGCACCGAAATGACATGTGGGTCTCCTTGGCTAGAGGGCAAGTTTTCTGAAGCCCAAGGTTAAAGAAGCATGAGTCAGTGGAAACTGGTGAGATCTAACAGACTTGGGCTTGAACACTAGTTCTCAGCCAGTAGTTCACAGAATAGGCACCTTGTGAATGAATGAATGAACAAATGAATGAATGAATGAAGGTGCTTAACTTTTCTGAACCTCAGTTCCTTCTTTCTTTCTTTCTTATTTTCTTTTTCTTTTTTGAGACAGACTGTTGCCCAGGCTGGAGTGCAGTGGTGCCATCTTGGCTCACTGCAACCTCCATCTCCCCGGTTCAAGTGGTTCTCCTGCCTCAGCCTCCTGAGTAGCTGGGATTACAGGTGTGCTATACCACACCCTGCTATCAGTTCCTTCTTTCTAAAGTGGAGGCAATCATATCTATTTTATAGGGATGTTGGAAGGCTTGCTGACACTGTATAGAAGAATCTGATGCAGAAAATTCAAGGTTATTATTACTATCACTCATCGATGCGCCCCCACTCCAGCCTCCCATCCTAGCCAACTGCTTGCTGAAATGAAGTCAATGCCAAGAGCAGTCACCAAAGCACCAAGGCCATTTCCTGGTGGTGTCTCACCCACCCAATAGCTGGTCCTGGAGTGGAGGGTGCTTGTAGCTGACTCTGGGACAGGTTGTCTTTTTATTTAATGTGTTTATTTCTTGCATATAGGAAGAAAGTTGGGATATTCAGCAAAGAGGGGATAAAGGAAAGAGAGAGGGGAAATAAATCCCAAAGAACAGCCAAGAACCAGATGAAATGGATGACATGGCAGCACGCACGGTGCTGGGACAGCTCAGCATGGCCCTCCAGTTCCCCAGCTCTCCAGGCTTGCTTAAATATGGAACCTGGGCAGAGGCTAGGAAGAACTAGGATGGAGAAGTTAGGGGCCAGCTGCATTTTAAAAACAGCTGACAGAAGCCCCTCTGCTTGTGGAGGTTCTGCTTCCACACTTTCATAGATGTAAAGGAAGCTCCATGCCAGAGGAAATCACACGTTCACCTGTCATTAGGCCTTGTTCCCCATGTGGTGTGTCTATCCTGTGTTTGCTGAGTTTGTGCCTACCTTGTGACCATTGCATTCACCCTTTCGTGTTTGGAAAATGTAAAAGCAGTCAGTGTTGTAAGTGGTGGGGAGAAGAGGAGAACTATTACAGTGGACCCCAAAGTGGACATGATTGAGAAAATGGACCAGTGTTGTACTGCTTCTCTATGGGACGAGCTGCGTGACAGTGAGGACCATTCTGAGGGCAGATTTGCACAACATATGATGTGTGAAAAGGGCTGGGCTAGGCCTGTGCACCCTGGCAATGGAAGGAAGACATGAGGAGAAATGATGGATGAAATGGATGATGCACTCTGTGGGCTTCTCTGCATCTGTGGCAGGTGCCAGTCTAACTGGGAGATCAAAGCCTGAGCAAGGGGAGATGGTGAAAGTGCCAAGAAGGGTGCAAGTGCCAAGGGCATACTGGCCCAGGAGTTCCCAGGGGCCCACTAGTGGAGTTCACTGATGTGGAGGGTTACCTGCCACATAGTTTTCCATGTCACCAAACAGTTCTATTTTTGGGAAAAGATCTGTTTAACACTGTATCTGCAAGAGGGAAAAGTGTAAGCTTGGTTTAAAGCTTCAGAGGACTGACTCACACTCCTGTTTCATAGAAACGTACCGGGGTATGGCGACTTAAACCTCTGCTGGTCTCTTTGGACTGATGAGTAGTATCTGGGCCAACTCATTGCCTTCCCAGGTGGAATCCGTTTCTCTACTTTGTGCAGAGACACTGTTCTTTGAACACGTTGAAAAGCACTCCCTAACCTTTGTTATTGTTTTTATTCACCAGAGAACACACAGCTCTCAAGAGGCCAAAGGGACATTTCTCTGCTCTAGAACAATCATCCGCCATCAATAGGCCTTGCAGGTCCCGGCGATTCTCCCACTGCGGCTGCTCTGGCTTCTTTGCTGCCCCTGAACATGCAAAGCACCCTCCTGCCTCAGACCTCTGCTCTCGCTGGTCCCTCTGCTGGGAAGCTCTGCCTGGGTCCCTGCTGCTCACTCCTTGCCTCCTTCAAGGCTCTGCTCAAACCTCTCTTTTCTTTTCTTTCTTTTCTCTTTCTTTCTCTCTCTCTCTCTGTCTCTCTCTTTCTTGATGGAGTCTCACTCTGTCATCCAGGCTGGAGTGCAGTGGTGCGATCTTGGCTCACTGCAACCTCCACCTCCCAGGTTCAAGTGATTCCCCTGCCTCAGCCTCCCAAGTAGCTGAGATTACAGGCGTCTGCCACCATACTCAGCTAATTTTTGTACTTTTAGTAGAGACGGGGTGTCACCATGTAGGTCAGGCTGGTCTTGAACTCCTGACCTCAGGTGATCTGCCCACCTCGGCCTCCCAAAGTGTTGGGATTAACAGGCGTGAGCCACTGTGCCCGGTCAAACCTCACTTTCAATGATGACCTGACCACCTGTTCAGTGCTGCATCCTGCCCCTCCCCTGCCCTTCTCACCTGCTTTTTTCTGCTTTGCTTTCTCCTTAGTATTTCTTCTGTTTTAAAAATCAATGCGTACTAAAGGTACATCGTTTTGGGGGTACATGTGATAATTTAATACATTCATAAAATTTGTAAAGATCAGATCAGTTGAATTGAGAATATTCATCACCTTGAATATTTGTCTTTTCTTTATGACAGAAACAGTTGAATGTTTCTCTTCTAGCTATTCTGAAATATACAATAGATTATTGTAAACTCTAGTGACCCTATTGATCTATATCTAACACTAGGTCTTATTTCTTCTCTCAAACCGTGTATTTGTACCTATGCCCCTTAGCATTTCTGACCGTGGCATTGATACACAAACACAGTATCTAATTTACTTGTTTATTATGACTAATTGTCTCTTCCTGCTGAATCATAAGACCCATGGGGGCAGGGATCTTTGTTATTCCACTGCTCTATCCTAAGATCCTGGATGAGTATCTGCCACACAGAAGGGACTCCATGTGGGTGGCAGGAAATGGCTTCACCATGCCCCCATCCCCTGTGCTTAGGCCCACTGTCTCACCTTTTTGGTGTTTTCTTCCCCCTCTCCCTCAGTACTCAGCTGGCTACAGGCTGTTTGTGTCTCTGGCCCAGGCTGCCCTCTAGGTGTGACAGATGCATGGCCAGGCTCACTCAGAGCTTGACGGCAGAAGACTGAGTAGGGGGTGTGACCAGATCAGGGACGGTGCAGACCCTGTCCTCTGCATGCCAAAGCTCAAAGCCACACAGCAGGCTCATTCTGAGATGGGCAGACATCTCTTGGAGAACTGTCTCCTCCCTCTCCCACTGTCATCTCCGTGACAAAGTGGGGCCCGAGGACTGGTAGCCTGAGCCAGGTTCTCAGAGCTCATGCTGATCGTAGATAACATTTGTAAGCACTGGCCATGGGTTGGGCACTTCACGCAGACTATGCCATTTTATCCTCCTGCAATCCTCCCAGGTAATTTTTATCATTATCACCATCATCATCTCTGTTTAATAGATGAGGGGACTGAGACCTATAGAGTGACTTGTACAAAATTAGAGAGCTGGTCCAGTGACAGAAGTCAGGCTACCCTCCACCCCATGCATAAATTGTAGAGACAAAACAGAAGCTCAGGTCTGTTGATTTCTTTTTTTTTTTTTTTTTTTTTTTTTTTTTTGAGACAGAGTCTCGCTCTGTCGCCCGGGCTGGAGTGCAGTGGCGCAATCTCGGCTCACTGCAACCTCCGCCTCCCAGGTTCACGCCATTCTCCTGCCTCAGCCTCCGAGTAGCTGGGACTACAGGCGCCCGCCACCGCGCCCGGCTAATTTTTTGTATTTTTTAGTAGAGACGGGGTTTCACCGTGGTCTCGATCTCCTGACCTCGTGATCCGCCCGCCTCGGCCTCCCAAAGTGCTGGGATTACAAGCGTGAGCCACCGCGCCCGGCCTAGGTCTGTTGATTTCAAACCCTACATCCTTTCTTTTGTTTCTTTCTATCTCTCTTTCTCCCTTTCTTTTCTTCCTCTCTCTTTTTTTTTTTTTTTTTCCAGGGACTTGCTCTGTTACCCAGGCTGGAGTGCAGTGGTGCGATCACCGCTCACTGCAACCTCTGCTTCCTGGGTTCAAGCGATCCTCCCACCTCAGCTTTGTGGTTAGCTGAGACCACAGGTGACACCCACCATGCCCAGCTAATTTTTGTATTTTTTCGTAGTGATGTGATTTTGCCTTGTTTTTGTAGAGATGGGATTTTTGTATTTCATAGAGACGGGATTTTTGTATTTTGTGTAGAGATGGGATTTCGTCTTGTTGCCCAGGTCTCAAACTCTTGATCCTCCCACCTTGGCCTCCCCAAGTGCTGGGGTTACAGGCATGAGCCATTGCGGCAAGCCCTGCCTACTTCCTTTCTATTACACCAAGCCACTTCCTTCATTCTGTACTACCTTGGCTAAGGTGATGACACTTGAACTGGGATAATGCTACTGGCCACCTTTCCTCTTCCTGTAGGCTGAGTGACATTCCGTTTCCCAGCCCCTCTGCAGCCAGGTGGGCTTGTGAATGCAGCTCAGTCTGACCAACAGATGCAGTTGAAATGATGAACTCACTCCAGGCCTGGCTCCTAAGGTCTCCTGCCTGTTCCTCCACACTTGCTCTCTTCTCCCCTTGTTGGCCACATACCGGGAATCCAGTGGCAGGCTCTGGGCCCCTAGGAGAAAGAAGGAACTGTGAAGAACAGAGCGGTTCCTGACTCTGGCATGGGATGTGAGTGAGAAATAAACTTGTATAATATTAAGTCATTGAGATCTTGGATCACCTACCCTGTCTAATACAGCCTTGAAGGATGAGGACGTGTTTGCTAGGCAAAGAAGGCAAGGGAGGCTTTCTGGGAAGCAGGAACGTGTTGAGCATGTGGGAATGTGGGAATGTGTTGGGGGATGTTCAAGCTGGCTCCGCTTTCTAGAGGGGTGGGGGGATGTGAGCAAGCATGGCGGGGTTGGCTGGAGTGTCTCAGATGCTATCCTGGAGATGACGGGGTAGTTTTCGGGGGATCTCATGCCAAGGACGGACACTTTAGATTTGAGTGTTAGGACCATTCTAGAGCATTCCTCAATACCTTTCCAAGGAATTGCAGTTCTGAGACTTGCTCATAGAACATGCGGTTCTGCTTCTCCTTAGACATTCACAATGCATATTAACACATCAGTCCCCCTCTATCCCTTTACTGGTTTGCTTTCTTCACAGCACTCACCATTTGAAGTTCTCTTATTCACTTGCAAATTTATTTTATGCCTCCCTCTGCACTGAAATATAAGTGCTATGAGAGCATAAAACTTGTGTGTCTTATTCACCACTTATTCCGAGCAGCTAGATGAGTACTTGGCATCTAGTAGGTGCTCAATACATTTTTGGTGACTGAGCAATGTAAGGTCCTGAGAAGTCCTGCAGCAAAGGAATACCAATCCCTTTACAGTATCTATTGTGTGTGTATGCAAGACCTATTAATATTTCCCTTGACTACCACACTTTGTGCACGCTGCCCTGGTGGCCAGTGGCAGATGGCGTGGGCCTCTGCTAATTGTGTCTACCACTCAGGGGCCACCGAGGGTCATGACCCTTCACAGAGGTGGGAGTGGGAGGTCCAGCTAAGACACTAAGAAGCCACTGGCCACGGCAGCTGGAACCTGGTGCTGAGGCTGAAGCCTTGTTCCTTTGAGGAGCTCAAAGAGGAATCAGGATCCAGCTCCCCGCCAGCCTGGCCCCACGCCAGCTGCAAGGCCAGCTTCCCACACATGGCAGCTGAGGGTAGATGCTAAGCTTTAAGGATTACTCTTGGCCTCTTGCAGAACCTGTGCCTATGTCAAATGATGTTTTGCTGGGCACCAGACAAATGATATAATGAAACTCAAACCTCATTATGGAGATGAGCAGAGCCCTGGTGGGGAAGATGTCGGGAGACCAGAGCTCCAGAGGGATCACGCCTGTGCCCAGGGCCCTCTGCCTCTAGAACAAATGGTTGTGGGGGCTTGAGAAATATCCCTGGCCTGGGAGCAGAGGATTTGAGAGCAGCAAAGGGCTTTGGAGATCATCCTTATCATTGCAGTTATTGCTACAATTTACTGAGCAGCTGTCACTCTTACCCGTCCTATAGGTAGGTATTACTATGTACATTTCACAGAGGAGGACACTGAAGCTCAGATAGAGGGAATGATGCTCCTAAGATAGTGGACTGAGTGAGTGAGGGGCCACGCTGGAAGGAGGAGCCCACTCTCTGGACTCTGTCCAGCACGCTTTCATCTGGTCTCCTGGAGCACTAGCCTTCATCACACTGTTCTGCTGAGATTTCGGGTATTCCCGGGGAAGAACCTGCCCTGGAGCCCAGGTGAGCTCTGTGCTATCCCGCTGGGACCAGCCATTTGAGAGGAAGGTGAATGAGGAAGAGTGGATGCAGATGAAGGCCCTGGGTCTGGGTCCTCAGCCCATCCTCTCCCCACCTACAGGTGTGCTCCTGTCAGAGGCCTTTGAACCAGAGCAACTCCATCTTGAATGGCGGCTGGGTAAAATGAGGCTGATACCTACTGGGCTGCATTCCCAGACGGTTAAGGAATTTTAAGTCACAGGATAAGATAGGTCAGCTCAAGATGCAGGTCATAAAGACCTTGCTGATAAAACAGGCTGCAGTAAAGGAGCTGGCCAAAACCCACCAAAACCAGGATGGCGACGGCAGTGACTTCTGGTCGTCCTCACTGCTACACTCCCACCAGTGCCAATACAGTTTCCAATGCCATGGCAATGTCAGGAAGGTACCCTATATGGTCTAAAAAGGGGAGGCATGAATAATCCACCCCTTGTTTAGCAAATCATCAAGAAATAACCAGAAAAATGGGCAACCAGCAGCCATTGGGGCTGCTCTGTCTATGGAGTAGCCCTTCTTTTATTCCTTTACTTTCTTAACAAACTTGCTTTCACTTTATGGACTTGCCCTGAATTCTTTCTTGCACGAGATCCAAGAACCCTCTCTTGGGGTCTGGATCGGGACCCCTTCCCTGTAACATTCTTGCCTTCCTCTTCTAAAGAGTAAACATTTCTCACGGGGCAGAAGGTCTTTGTAGTTTTCACAAGGGCTTGTTCAGCTGTGGCCTCTTCGAGTTTCCAGCCTAGGCCTGGGAGGTGAGGAAATGTCACCCAGCTGGCTGGTGAGGAAGCCTGGAGGAAGTCAGGGTTCCTGGTGTCCAACCTGGCATTTCGTCACCATGATAATGAATGTGGATTACTCCTTGTGAAACTGGCTTGTGGCATTAGTCTCCCCTCCCTATCTCATTCTTCTGCCGGAGGGATTCCTTGCCCCATCCCCTTTAGTCAAGGAGTGTATCCTCCGGTCACACCAGCTCTGTTTGTAAGCTAGAACCCATGGTGGGCACATAGTGCTCAATAAGTACTTGCAGCGGAATTATTAGGAAGGCCAACATCTGGCAGGGGGTGCGGGGGAGGTGAGGATATGCCATGCAAAGATCTGGTTCCTGCAAATCAGTTGAGTGAAGGCAAATTAGTCCCTGCCCTTCATTAGGTAAGTGGTGGTTGATCAGGTTCTGCTCTGCCCGTTCAAGTGCAGGTATAACTAGACCTGCTTCTCTCAGGCTCTGGCCCACCCTCCTGCCCTGGAGACCTCACAGGGCCAGAGAACCCTGCTCTCTCAGAGTGTGGGGTCAATCAGGCATCGCCCAGGGGCAGAGGGAGAGGAGAAGTGACCTGTAGATTGAGCCCCATCAGCCTTAATGTTCATAATGGCCCTAATAGTGATAATGGTGATAACAGCACTTTCACAGTTGTTATCTTAGCCGTTCTTCATAATGGCCCTGTGAGAGAGCTATTGTTTTACCTTCTCCTTCTCCAAATGGGGAAAATGGAACTCAAGTTTACACTGCTTCTACGTGGCACCAGCTAGCACTCGAAGCTCATGCATGTCCTGTCGCGCAATCAGAAGGTGATCTGAACACTCCAACCCCGATCTGCTACTGCCGCAGATCATGGGCAGAGTATGCTGGCCATACGCCCTCTGCAAGCTTGGGTCCAGCTTTCCAGAGACTAGAGCAGTTTGCATTTATGGGTATTGGTGCCTAGACACGGGTGTTTATCAATTAGATTCCAGTCTGGAAGAATCTTTCAATCCTCTCTCAGCTGGGCTGCTGGGGCCAGCTGGGCAGGGCTGCCTGTGACAGGCCCTGACAGCTACAGGAGGCAGAGAAGCCCATCTCTCTTCCATTCAGAGCCTTCCACTGGATCACTCTGCCCCAGGCCTAGCCGGTGGTACCTCTGGTGCTCCGCCCCACCCTCTGCTCCAGCCCCAGCCAGGCAATCCCCTGGGTGGGCATCCCTGAGTCACAACATCCAGAGGTAGGCGGGATCCTGCAGTGAGGACAGCTCTCCAGTGAAGCCATCAGCGTCCTCTGATCTGCAGCCTCCTGTTGCCCACCACTTCAGTGCCATTCAGCAAAGCAAAGATGCTTCAGCCCCCCCATGGAACAGTAAGCTCCAAATGCTAAGTTCTCCCTTATGCTTCCAGGGGACAGCCAAAGGGTGGCATCTCAAGGAGAGCATTGAAGAAGGATGCAGGCACCTTTCCCTGGTGAAGGAGAACCTTGCTGTCTCCTGCCCTGCTCCACCACATCCTTCAGGGCCCCTGGCACAGCTGAAGGAGAATGCCCAGCATCTGCCAGCTACTGCCTCCTCCCTCTGCTGCTGTGGGTCCCTCATGCTCGGCAGGACGTTCACGAGGCCAAGGCTGTTCTCTGCTTCCCCCTGAGCTCCCTCCAGCTCTACCTTCCATAGCTTTCTGGAGCTGGGAAGGAAGAAGTGCTGGATCCCTCATTCTAGGAGCTGGATGGGAGGGAAGGGGGACCAGCGTGTCCACCCACCCTTCCACCTGGACTCCTGGGCCACTCTGGCAGCTGCACGTTCTAGCTCTTGGTCTCACTTTCTCCCCTGGGGGATCCAACTCTCCAGAAGAACAAATGGGTGCCACATTTTTGTTCAAAACCTACCCATTTAGAGGCAGGGGAAGGAGCAGCAGAGTTCTGAATCCCTGGGCGGTCCTAGAGAGGCCTGGTACTCAGGGTGTCTCCCTGCTCTTGAAAGAGGCCCTAGTCTCTACCACTGTGGGGAGATTAGGTGGAGGGTTCCTTGAGGGGCGGCTCTGAAGGAAGTTGTCTCTGCTGGTATTAACGGGCAGCTGAGCTGTCATGGTTTGGACTGCCTCTGAGGCCCACATCCTTTCTGCAAATCACCTACTCTCTGCTCTTAGGCTTCTGCCAGAGAGCCATGAGTTGGCCTTTCCTCCAGACCCAGGGGCCCTTTAGCATTTGCCAGCGGACACGAACTTGGTGACCTTGCACTGTCTCCGCGGTGCCTCCCCCTATCATCTCCCCTCTGAGAGTAGCTCCAAGTGTGTAGGCCCCTGAGCCTGGCACTCCCTACCTCTCAAGGGCAGAAGTGCAGGCCTGGACTCAATGAGGACTGGCGTCGGGTCCTCTGGGCTCTGCCCCTGCCCTGCTGTGGGGCCTGCCACGGAACCTCCCTGGGAACCAGCACCAGCCAGACTTTACAGAAAGCAGCATGTGCAAAGAGCAGTACTTAGAGGGAAAGAGTCCACTGCCTGGCCCGGGAAGGGGAGGGCTGGTCACAAGCTACAATCCCAGGGGTAAGCAGGCACGGTTACTAGAACAGAAGTCCTGCCAGGTACGGTGGCTCATGCCTGTAATCCCAGCACTTTGGGAGGCCGAGGTGGGTGGATCTCCTGAGGTCAGGAGTTCGAGACCAGCCTGGCTAACATGGTGAAATACCGTCTCTACTAAAGATACAAAAATTAACTGGGCATGGTTGTAGGCACCTGTAATCCCAGCTACTCAGGAGGCTGAGGCAGGAGAATCGCCTGAACCCAGGAGGTGGAGGTTGCAATAAGCTAAAATTGTGTCATTACACTCCAGCCTGGGCAACAAGAGTGAAACTCCACTGCAAAAATAAAAAACAGAACAGAAGTCCTGTGTCCTGAGAGCAAGAGGCTCTGGGACCACATCTGGAGGACCGGGCTCTGTTGGTAGAAACTGGAGCAAAGCACCCAGGATGACGCATGGTTTGAGACCCACCACAGGCACTAGAAGAAATGGGGTGAGGTAGGGAGTTGCTTAGAAGAGGAAAGGCTTGCAGGGGACCTGATAAGTTCCAACTGGTGGTTCCCAGCCTCTGATGCATATTAGGGTCACTTTTCAAAGTTAGAGGCCCAGGCTCCACCCTTGAGGCTTCCGATTCAGGAGTCAAGGTGAAGTCCTGGCATCTGGTTTAATAAAGCTTCTTGTGGTGATCTGCTGTATGGCTGGGGTTGAGACTCCCGCATGAGAAGAGCTCAAAGCTTGACCTCCAACTAAGATGTTGTAAGTCAGGGTCTTTCAAATAGGCAGAGCTTTGCTTTCAACACATAGTAATTGAGAACAATAAAAAAAACCCAAAGGCTTGGGCATGGTGGTGCACACCTGTGGTCCCAGCTGCTCAGGAGGCTGAGGTGGGCGGATCACTCAAACCCAGGAGTTGGAGGCTGCAGTGAGCCATGATCATGCCACTGCACTCCAGTTTGGGTGACAGAGCCAGATCCTGTCCAAAACAAAAACAAAAACAAAAAAACCCAAAACAAAACAAAAAAAACAAAAAAAGAACAAGCAAGCTAGCAAAGGCTTGTGCCCACACCACTGGAATGACACCCTTGTCTGCGCTACAGAATAGAGAGGACGCAGAGGGTCCTGGGTGCTTGTCTGGGCTCTGAATAGGATGCCAGAGCCCGAGTGCCCAGCCCTTCCACCTACACAAAGGGCACTTTTTCCACCAGCGAGGCTCCTGCCCTACGTCAGCAGAGCCTGGGCTCTGTGATGGGTGTGTGCTGAGGCTGCTGTACCCTCATCTGGACCTTCTAGGACCAACTGACCACTTTACAACCAGGGTCTGTGAAGAAGTTGCCTTGAGAGGGGTGACTGGGTTTGGGGTCTCATTCTGGGTTTCACTGACTCCATGTGGATGGATGAGGGGGTTTTCGTCCAGTGAGGAGGAAGATCAACTCCCCTTCCCAGAGGTGATGGGTTCTCCACAGGGCATGAGGACCAATCTGGCTCGTGCTCTTGGGTCCAGTCTTGCTCCTCCCCATTCCATGGAGCACGAGGCCGCTTTCCCAACAGTGGACTCTCCCAACATTTGTTTGGTTGCTTTCTACTCCCAGTTCCCTTCGCTTTACCAACATGTTCATTGCCTTCCAGCTTTCAGTATGGATTTCAGTCCACAGAAATGAATATAAGAATGAAGATACTGAGCTTGTTAAGGGAGCTCCTAGCACCGTGCCTGGCAAACAATACCAGCTCAAGAAATGGACATGTCCCTGGCCCCGCCACCCCTTCCTGAATGCGTCGTACCACAGAGTCAAGGCTGACTCTTCCCACAAGCTCATTTCTCTTTGTACCCAAAACTCTTCTAGCTTTTGCCTCCTGAGCATGTGTTGCTGCCGGAGCAACGTGGCCCAGCTGTGCCCTGAGTGTCAGGGAACAATCAGCTAGAGAGTCAACATTTTCATCAACGAAAGTGGATAATCCAAATGCAGATAATTGAGAACCAGGCAGGAGTCACAGACCTGGTGGCCCTCGAAGGCTTATTACCATTGATCTGCATATTCTAGGCGTCTTATGAGAGGCATCACACTTTTCACATGGCTTGGGCTTACTTTGAAATTTGAATCCTTGTTTGAGAATTTAATTTCTTCTTCCATATGGCAAATCATACCCACCCCCAATGCCCCAACCAGAATGGCAATGGAGTGTGATGGACAGAGCCCCCCCCACGTTAGGTAACAGGAGCCTGTGGTCTAACCCATAGGTCCCTGATACTGGTGTCACCACCGGAGGCTACTGAATCTCTCTGGTCTCTGGCCCAGGGGCTGGACAAGATTATTGGTTCTCAGACCCCTGTCCATGGCCTGGCTGTACCAGAATCACCTGGAACATATCTTAGAAAGTATGGATGCCCTGGCCCTGCTCTCAGAGTGTCCAATTCAACACAACCTGGGCAACTGTTTTTTAAAAAGCTCCACAGTGACTTTACTGCGTGGCCACATTTAGGAACTATGTAGCCAAGTAAGATTTCCTTCCCTCCCTCCCTCCCTCCTTCCCTCCTTTCTTCCCTTTCTCCCTTCCTCCTTTCTTCCCTTTCTCCCTTCCTTCCTTCCTTTCTTTCTTTTTTTTTTTTTTGATGGAGCCTCGCTCTGTTGCCCAGGCAGGAGTGCAGTGATGCAATCTCGGCTCACTACAACCTCTGCCTCCCCGGTTCAAGCAATTCTCCTGCTTCAGCCTTCCACGTAGCTGGGATTACAGGTGCGTACCACCAAGCCCGGCTAATTTTTGTAGTTTTAGTAGAGATGGGGTTTCACCATGTTGGTCAGGCTGGTCTTGAACTACTGACCTCAAGTGATCCACCCACCTCGGTCTCCCAAAGTGCTGGGATTACAGGTGTGAGCCACCACTCCCGGCCCCAAGCAAGATTTTCTTATCCTACCTGGCCCACCAGAGGCATTCACCCAGTTAACCCCTCTTGCCTATTAAAAATCTGAACTTCTCAGCCTGGCATGGTGGCTCATGCCTGTAATCCCAGCACGTTGGGAGGCTGGGATGGGTGGATCACCTAAGGTCAGGAGTTCGAGACCAGCCTGACCAGCATGGTGAAACCCTGTCTCTACTAAAAATGCAAAAATTAGCTGGGCATGGTGGTGCATGACTGTAATCCCAGCTACTCCGGAGGCTGAGGCAGGAGAATAGCCTGAAGCTGTGAGGCAGAGGTTGCAGTGAGCCGAGATTGTGCCATTGTATTGAGCCGAGATTGTGCCATTGTATTCCAGCCTGGGCAACAAGAGCGAAACTCCGTCTCAAAAAAAAAAAAAAGAAAGAAAGAAAAAAAATCTGAACTTCTCTTGGCTTCCATGACACCAGTCTATCCCAATCCCCTTCTCCCTCACTGCCACACCTTCTCAGTCTCCTTTCCTGCTTCCTCCCTTCTGTTCCACATCTAAATATTGGTGTGGGCTGGGTGCAGAGGCTCATGCCTGTAATTCCAGCATTTTGGGGGTCCAAGGCAGGAGGATCACTTGAGGCCAGAAGTTCAAGACCAGCCTGGCCAACAGAGCAAGACCCCATCTCTAAAAAAAATTTAAAAAATTAGCCAGGCTCAGTGGTATGTCCCTGTAGTCCTAGCTACTCAGGAGGCTGAGGTGGGAGGATAGCCTGAGTCCAGGAGTTCAAGGCTACAGTGAGCTGTGATGGCACCACTGCACTCCTGCCTGGGAAAAAGAGCAAGATGTGGTCTCAAAAATCAATAAAAAATATAAATATAAAATAAATGTTGGTGTGCCCCAAGGTCCTAAGCTCCTTCTGCTATCTAGACTCTCTCTTATGGCTGGAAGTCCCTCCCATATGTCAATGGCTTCCCAGGTCTGAATCTGTAGCCCTGATCTTTCCCCAGAACTGCCTACTCTTTACCTCCACCTCGGTGTCTAATAGTCATTGCAAAGTGATCATGTTCAGCACAGAAAACTTAGCCTTACCTCAGCCCTCCAGCCTATTGCTCCCCAGTCTTCCCGTTCCCCACAAAGGGCATCCCAACCCATCCAGATACTTAATCCAAAAATATAGCAGTTATCCTTGATTCTTCTGTTTTCCTTTCTGCCTTCACCCAATTATCAGCAAGTCTTGTTGGCTCTATCTCCAAATATATCCCAGACTCATCTAATTCCTCTCTAAGTACATTGCCATGGCCGGGTTAACATCTCCCTCCTCCCCCACCCAGGCTCTGCAGCCCAATGTTCTCTCTGTTTCTACTCTTGCCCTCGTGTAATCCATTCTCCACTTGACAGCTCAAGTGCTCCTTTGAAAAGCATGTCATCCCCTCCAGAGCTTGCCATAACACTTACAAGCAAATTCAAACTCTTTACCATGACCTAGAGCCTTCTATGATCTGGCCCTGCCACTTCTTGGACTTCCCCTCTGTGGCTCCCCTATCCTTGTTGATGCCACTCTGGGTACTCCAGCTCTCTGCCCACTCCTTGGGCACAACTGGATCATTTTCAGTTTAAGGTTTGGCACCGGCTGCTCCTTCTGCTTAGAAGCTCTTCCCTGATCTCCACACAGTTGGCTCCTTCCTGCCATTTATGTCTCAGCTAAATGTCCCCTCTGCAGACAGGCCTTCCCTGACCACCCGATTCAAAGTAGATACTGAGCACTCTCTTTTAGTTTCTTCTATTTTCATTCTCTGCACAGTATGTGGCACCGTTTGATATTTTCTAGTTCGTGACGATATTTTTCTGGCTTGTGTGTTGACTGTCTCTCTCCTCTGGAATATAAAATCCATGCGGTCAGTGGCTTCATTTGTTTTGTTTGCCACCGTATTCCTAGTGCCTAGAACACTGCTTGGCACATTGTAGATGCTCAATAAATATTTATCAAATAAGTAAATGTAAGTTCCCTTCTAGTTCTAGAGGTACATGATATATTTAGAATCTTTAATAATTAATTTTGTTATCCCATGTAAAGGTTTTGTGGAGTCCAGAAGTGTGACTTAGAATGTAGAATAATTGGGAAGAGTGTCAGTTTTTTATAGCTATTTAGCTGTCTAACTGTTTCTGTCATCAGAGCTTGGCTTCCCGGAGACACGGTAAATTCCACAAAGACAGGGATTATGCCTTACCCATCTTCAAGTGTCTCAGAGCTCAAGGTTGTGCTGAGCTCCTTAAGTGTTCATATAGAAAATGAATAGATGGTCTTCTCATGGAACAAGGATGGAAACTGAGGCAGAGAGTAGGGAGGAAATGTACTCAGGAGATCATGTTTTCTGTGGCTACGTGGTTGGTTCTGTGACTCATACTTCCTGGGCTGGCTGCCTCCAAAGACCCTTTCATTCCTTCTTTGTACATGGTGAGGACAAGGCAAAGTTACCAGCAGCTTTCTCACCTAGGTGCTGGCTCAAGGGACTCAGTGCAAGCTTTAGCTCTAAGGGGCAATCTGGTAGAGCGAGGTTTGGAAGAGGTTTACTCCGGACTGTGTGTTGGCTGTGTGACCTCGGGTAGGTACTTAATCTCTCTGTGCTTCCCTTTCTGTATTGGTAAAAGACAGAGAATCATGGCGCATAGGTACTCTCAGGAATTTCGTGATATGTAAATGAGAAAATGCATGAGGGCTTTTTGTGATGCCTTGCACCCAGTAATTGCTAAATAAATGTTGGCCATTTTAATGATTGTTAATAGTTCTGGCCTTGAGCTGGGATCTGAGGTACCAGGGTTCTCTGCTTAGGATTCCCTTCTCTCTCTCTCTCTCTCTCTCTCTCCTTTGAAGCCACAGGCAAATCACCTGGAGACTTCTTCTTTCCTGCTTTTTTGCAACCAGGATAATGATAGCTCCCCTTCCTTCTAGCACTGCTGTGTGGATTAATTAGTGTTAATTAATGGGCTTTGAAAATGAAAAGCACCTAGGTAAGTGCTGATCATGATTATTAATGGGAACCTTGAACATGGAGAAGGTGCTGAACAGGGTCCTAAAATTACACAGATTAAAGAACAATGAGGACAGGTGAGAAAGTGGCTATTAAGCTCTGAGGCTGGGACCCAGGTCTGCCAGCCTGCCAAGGTGTTCAAGCCAGAACAAAACCTCGCAGTCATTCTTATGCAAAAATGACTTCGTGAGCCAACGAGGCAGAATGTTTTCAACAAATGTCATAGGCTGGAAGGGACCGCTGCAGGTCACTGAGCCGAAGCCTCCTCCTTTGAGGAGCACTGTGGCCCTTTTGCCCCTGTGAAAAATTGCTGTGCCTGTGCACTTTGAGGCAGGAAGGGGCTCCCCACGATAATGATAATAATATAAGTTACCATGGATCACCTGCTCACTATCAAAGTGTAATTATCTAGTAAACACCATGCATTAAGGCTTTTACATGAATGTATTATGTCTTTTTTTATGGAGGGGTCAGATTTATTGAGATAGAATTTGCATATAGTAAATCTCACCCATTTTAGTGTATGATTCTGAAAGGTCTGACATACCACCACCGCAATCAAGACACAGAACAGTTCCATCCCCTGCCAAACCCCTTCGTGTCCCTGTTGTCGGCCCCTCTCCTCAGCCCCAGCCCCTGGCAACCACTGATCTGTTTTCTTTACCTTCAGTTTTGGCTTTTCTAGAACACCGTATTTATGAAATGATACAGTGAGTAGCCATTCAAGACTGGCTTATTTCACTTAGTACAATGCATCTGAGCATTAAGCACTGTGATGAACACAGGTAAGATCCATGCGTTAATTTTACATGCATATGTTACCTCTTTTCATTCTCAAGACACCTCTGAGTCAGGGACTATTATTATCCCCGTTTTATAGATGAGGCAACTGAGGCTTAGAAATGTTAACTTGATTAAGGGCACACAGCTGGTGAGTGATGAAGCCAGGATTTAAGCTCAGAATTTCTGACCCAAAGCCCATGCATGCCCTTCTAGAAACCAATATCAGCAAATTTACTCAATTTTTTACACAGATTCTACCTTCATTTCCAGAAATGCTTCTTGTCCCTGATCTCATCCTATCTCCTCAAAATTCATGTCTGCCTATATTTAAAGACCCATGCCGGATCCCCAGGCACAGGTTCCTATAAGGAGCACACCACAGTTCTCACAGGGCCAGAGATCCCATGATCATCAGATGTGCATTCTCTGAAAGTAAGGGACATGCATCTGAGGACACAGGAATGAGTTCAGGGAACAAGAAGGGTATCTGAGACTTGCAGAAAAGAAATGTTAAGTTTCATTTATTGTGAGAATCAGCCTGGTTTCTTCTGGACTCGGTGTCTGATTTTATTTCAGCTGCTGCTTTGTGGATGTTGGGCTCTGTATCCATTTACAAGTCCAGTGGGACCTGGGGTGTGGTATGGTTTGAACCCACAAAACTGTTCTCTATTCCTTTGGAGAAGTGCTGAGCTGTGGCGGGGGAAGCAGGCTTGGATACCAACTCAGCAACTAGCACAACAAAAAGGCACTTTCCCCTTACTGGGTCTCCAAGGACCTTGGCTGGTTGAGAGAGGGATAAGCTGGTTCCTCCAGCCCACATGGTCCTCTTCTTCCGCTCACAGTATCAATAATTATCAAGATGTGCATAAAAGTGCATTGACCTAGTTGGAGGTTTCATAAATATAAATAAATTAAATGCTTATGCCTAAGGGTGTCTGGGTAAGCACGGGGGAGAAAGAGAGAGAGTTACTCATGCTTGGATGGACAGTGAGGGGGACCCGCAGGCCTGCCAAGTGCAAACCAGAGAGTGCCAGGCTGTAAGGTAGAGGGGAATATCTGCAGGGCCCTGCCAGGAAGCCAGGCCCCTCCAGCTCCGGGGAAGGCTGGGCCTGAGTGCCCCTACTGTGTGCCCCAGTTCACGGGCTGTGGTGTCTGCGCAGGGGTATTGACCCCTCAGCTCTCAGGCTGTGCCCTGAAGTAAATAAAGTTGAAGCCCGAGAAGCCTGAGTGGGAGAAATATGGAGTGATTTCAGTATTGATTTCCAAGAGGGAAAGAGGACAAAAGAATGCTAACCGCACTTCATGCTTTCAAAGTGTTTTCATAATATGATCCCATTTTATTCTCACAACGTGGCATAGGAGACAGGGACATTATTATTATTATTCTTAGCACTAGCATTCCCATTTTAGAGATGAGAACATTGAGGCCCAGAGAGGTGAAGACAGTTATGCAAGGTCACCCAGTAACCAGGTGGTTAGCTAGTTCAAGAAACCATGGCCTTTCACCTCCACATGCTGCCAGGCGGGGCGTGGACAGGTCTGGGACCCTCTCCCCTGGCCTCTTCTTCCCCACCCACTGTCAGTGCAGCTTCCTTCACCCGCCACTTGCACCGAAGACCCCTTGCCTCTGGTGTTCCCCTTTCCAAGTCATCCTGCACACCCCTCTGCCAGGCAGGTCTTAAATATGGCTTCTAGCCCTCTGCTCAAGACCCTTCCTCAGCTCCCCTTCACCTATGGAACACTAGCCAATGTCTAAATCTGACAGTTTAGCCTTCATGGTCTGACCTCATCTTGCTCCGCGAGAATCCCCTGCCCATCCAAATCTGAATGCCTGCCAGCCTTCCAGGCTCAGCTGCAGCCCCACCTCCTTGGGGATGCCTTCCCTGATTAGCCCAGCCTACGCGGCTCTCTCTCCTCCAGTCCCTGCCACAAGCGCCATTACCCTCCGTTCTGCATTGCTAGCCACCCCTCTTCCTGTGAAGGTCTGCCCTCCCCCATTAGCCCCGGAGCCCTTGGGGAGCAGAAGCATCTGATACACTTGACCAGATTAGGCCTGGAGAGAGCCTGGCTCCATCCCCACCTAGCCTTGTGACCTGGGTCATTGTCCTGCCCTCTCTGCATCTTCATCCACAGAATGGGAGGAGGTTGAATCCACGAATCTCAGAAGTCCTTTCCAACTCCCACATTCCCTGCGATCATGGACCCCATCAGACCCTGGTGTGAAAGGCTGATTCACTTTAACGTTGCTCTTCTCCAGAAATTTGCATTTTAACAGGCACAATGCTTTCAGCCAAAGAAAAGAAGCTCTGACATTTGGAGTTGTGGGGGCAGGCTTCCTGGTACCCCTGTACACGCCCTGCAGGGGGTCATCTCCTCATGGCCAAAGGCCAAGTCTGCTTTGTGGAGATTTTCCTACTCCCCACCCCCTCCTCTCCTACCCCCCTGTGCAACATTAAGGGATCCTCGGGGAACTAAGAAAATAGAAACACATTTAAATTCTTTTCCGCTTCTGTCCCCTTGCATTCAGATGACTGACTCATGCTTGCCTCATCTCCCGGTCTCTAACTTTGGGCTCTAGCCCCAAGGGGCAGGGACGATGTCTTTGTTCTAGCTCCATTTTTGTGCCAGATCCTCAGACACTGGGATTCTTGGTCTGATTCCCCATTTGCCTCCGCCCAGCCCCACCATCGGCGTACAGTCCTTCCTATCAGCTTCTCAGGAGCCAGTGTCTACCCAAGATGAGATGTTTAGGAGGAAAAAACCAATCCCAAAGCAAAACTCAAAGCGAGCTTGTTTGTCTGCATTCAGGCCTGTATCAAGGAGTTGCATGGCACCAGGTTTGCCCAAATCCAGAGTCCTTCAAGGATGTCAGGCATCAACACTTGCTTGGCACAAAACTAGATCACTACTGTCTTGACCTTTGAGTCCTCAGAGCAAAGTTCTCAGCGCCTGGGTAGCTGCCGGCAGCTTTGCTAATTGTTCTGTGTTCCAAGTCAGGAAAAATCAGACATGTGCATCACCTGAAGTGCACAGCCACTTTGGTTGGTTTTGTTTTTTAAGGTGCCAAGTTGAAGTGGACACTTGGGTTGGTTTTGAATGGCTGTGAACGTTGCTTGCTACATTTGAACAGAGAGGATGTGGCATATTCAACTGCAATATAGTGGCATAGAGCATGGGCTCTGGGCAAGTGACTCAGTCTCCTTTTCTGTAAAATGGCTTAACAGGAGTACCCACCTAGTTCACAGAATTGTTGGGAAGATTAATAAGATCATACAAGGAAAGTACTCAGAATGATACTTGGCACAGGACAAGTGTCCAATACATATTAGCTCTTATAACATGACTTGAAGCCATCGAAAATATTCCCAGTTAGCAGTGAATGGCCTGAGTCTTTGCTACAGTCTGATTTTGACGATCTCTGTCCAGATTATCCTTGTAAATATTATCTCCCAGGATTATTCAGGGTCTCCTCTCTTCATAGTCGTTCAATCCTTCCACGTGACTCGCCTCATTTTGATACTCAGCAAAATGGAATTAGAAATTCATACTTTCTGTCCCCCAAAGTGTACTTCAAATCAAACGGAAAGGATTTGGGGGGTTTTCTGTTATTATTTTTTCTTTTTTTTTGAGATGGAGTCTTGCTCTGTCACCAGGCTGGAGTGCAGTGGCATGATCTTGGCTCACTGCAACCCCTACCTCCTGGGTTCAAGCAATTCTCTTGCCTCAGCCTCCCGAGTAGCTGGGACTACAGGTGCCCGCCACCACGCCCAGCTAACTTTTGTATATTTAGTAGAAACGGGTTTCATCATGTTGGCCTGGGTGGTCTCCATCTCCTGACCTTGTGATCTGCCCACCTCGGCCTCCAAAGTGCTGGGATTACAGGTGTGAACCACCACACCTGGCCTATCTGCTATTTTAAATGAGCAGTTTCGGTTCCTGCAAATATATCTGTAAGCATGTATAAATCAGAACAGCACTGGTATTTAAGGGATGCCATCAGGACGATGGGGGTGTGACCCAGTTGCTTGCTAATGGAACCCCTGTTGATCCTCACTCACTGCAATGCAGGAGGCAGCTGGCTGAGGAGGGTGGGAGAACTGGTGCCTCCGTCTGGGAGCACAGAGAGGAGTCGCTGCCAGGGCCGGGGACCCACTCACTCCTGGAGGCGTCGCTGAAATGTCGTGGAGAACTTCTTGGCCATTTTCCTGTCAGAATGAATCACACCTTTCCATGCTTTCACAGTATTTTTGTTGATACCATGCGCCTTGCACTGATTGTTCTGCTGAGGACCGTGAGGGCAGCATGGTCTCTGATTCACCCAGGATCTGCAGCATCTAGCACCATGCTTGTTGTAGGGGGCCCTCCATAAATGTTTCCTGCTAAAGGCATGAAGGCCCTTGATGGGATCTGCCACTTCCAGGACCCTAGAATGAGGGAATCCGAGGATACCCTGGACCAACCCCTTCTTTTGCAGATCCAGGAAATAGGCCGGGGAGCAGAAGTCACTTCCCAAGATCACACAGCTGGGGGCAGAGCTGGGACTAGAATGCAGTCTCTTGACTCTGGTCCTAGGGTTGTGTTCTCTACATCTGCTTTCCATCTTAACCCCCTCCTCCAGCCACGAACAATAGAACATGGCTTGCACTCTATGGGAGGGTGGGAGGGGAAGCTGGGGGCACCACCTCCAAGGCGCATGTAATAGCTGATCCTTCCGCATTTTGCAGTGTGCCACAAGGAAGCCATCTTGGTGTAGGAGGACCCCTACCCCTTTGCAGTTTCCCACTGGAGAGACCAATCTGCTTCTTAACTTCCCCCTCCTAGGTTTAGGACAGCCTGTTCTTTGACACCAAGAAGCTGCCCAAGGTCACAGAGCTGAGACCTTGACCCAGCTCTCTCTGTTCTCAGTTCTCAAGTTATCCAGTCCTCTTGTTTGACTCAGCTGGCAGGATCAGATCTAGACAGGAGGCAGGAAGCAGGAGGATGACAGCGGGCCCAGCATTGAGGGGGTGGGGAAGTTCAAGGCAGGCTTGGAGAATTCATGCCTGCTTCCATGATGGGTTTATAAGGGCAGGGAGAGCCTTCAGGACTCAGCCCTTCCATGAACTGGGCAATACAAAGATTCATTAAGCTCTGGGGACATTGCCTGAGGCAGATCCCTGGAGGAAGAACCACTTCTCTCTCAGGGTGTTAGTGATTGCTGAGTCCAGCATGTTAGTTTTCAAAGACTAAGCCTAGATCTGGCTTGCTCTGCACAGCGCTGAGGCCAAGTTGGCTTTTCTAGAGTGGAGTGATGCCCAGAGGGTGAGGCTCCCCAGGATGCTCCTCCATCACCTCCCACAGTCCCATCTGATCCTGTCCTCAAGGACAGACATACCAACACGTCAGCTCTTCTCTGGAGTTCTTTAGGCAGGTGGCCACATCCTGCAGGACCCCAGGGAGAAGGCTCTCCACTTTTGCCAGGAGTCACTCTTATTGCTGCTGCCCCCTCGGAGATGGCTGCTTAGGTCAAGACTTTTCACCACCACCCTCAGTCCTCCTAGTAACTGAAATAGCTGATACATGGACAACAAACAGGGTGTTGTGATTATGAGCTCATTCGATTCTTTCCAACCCCCCCACCATGATTTAGATACTATTATGATTCCTATATTGTAGTGGAAGACACAGAGGGTGGCAAAAGGTGAGTGACCTGCACAAGGTCAACCAGTTAGAAGGTGGCAGCCGCAGGGCTCCGATGCTGTAGTCTGCCCTCCTCCTACCCTCCCCATCATGCTGTCCCTGGCCCCCTGACCCCCATGGTGGGTCTGGGGACACCAGTGTTCTCTGTCATCCTGGTCGAGGCTGTGAAAGCAGGTGACATTTCCCCCTCCCCTATCTCCTCTAGGGAGCCCAAGACTCCAGACGCGGGGACTGCCCGGAAGAGATGAGTCAGGCCGAGGTTGTCCGTGACTCCTCTGTTGCCTGGAGCCCCCGCTGCCTTGCGTAGCCATCACTGAGATGATAAACTGAGGAGCCAGGGGATGGGCTCAGAACTGTTACCCTCTGCGAGTGGAAAATGAAAGGGAGGGAAAGTGTGACTTAGAAATACTTACAAATCCCTTGGTTTTTGGGATCCAAGCTGTTCTCTGCTCTCCATGCCTCCTCTTTGTCCCTCATCTCTACCCTGATGGAATGTCAGCTGCAGAGTGAGCTCCCTCCCAGGGGTGTGAGGAGAGCTGTGTTCTGAGTTTTCCTGTGGTCCTGAGTGAAATCGCAGCCCCTCTCTGCTCAGCACTGGAGGATCTCCGGGTCTAACATCCAGGGATTTGGTGACACGATCACTTTAAACCTCAGCATAACCCACTACCACTGGCAGCAAGCGGTACATGGTGTTTCTTTGACAAAGACTGATGTGGCATTTCAATGTGCCAGGTGCCATTCTAAGCATGTTGGTGATATCAGTTCATGGAATCCTCTGACAATTCCCTGGGTTAGGTTCCACTGTCACCCCCATTTTAGAGTGAGGGAGGCACTGAGGTCATATAGCTAATAGGGGGCAGAGCCCGAAGGAGGCCCAGGCATCTGGCACCAGGGTCCATTTTTTTTAACCACCCTAGCTTGGGGGTCGGGGGCTGCCTCTCTGCCAGCCGTGCCCATGACTCCTCCATCACTTGCTAGTGCTGCAGCCTGGCCTTTCGCCCTGGGACAGAGGAGTCCCCCCGCTCCTTGAGCACCCAGTGCCCATTCCAATCACTTTTGATTTCCCATCTGGCCTTAGGTAGCCTGTGCACCCTGCAGGGGCAAATTAATCAGGGATAACACGGGTAGCAGCTCCCAAACAAAGCCATGTTGACAAAGTCCCCTCCCCTGCAGTCCCCTGAGCCAGTGCATTGAGGGATGTGAAGCGTTTTGTAGGTTATCATGCAAACACACAGCCATCCCGGATACAAGCGAGCCCAGCCTGAGACTTCATGGCCCATAGCCTTGTTGGGCCACCACACTCTTGGCTGCTGAGGAGAGCTCTCGAGTGTGCTGTCATCAGGGACTGTGAAGCACTCAACATGTGAGATGCTTGTATCCAAACAAGCAAGAGGGATTCAGTGGGGCCAGTGGGGCAGACTGAGTTCCAAACACTGACGTCAACAACTAGGAGGGGAGGCTGAGGCATGGCCAGGGGCGGGTGTGGGGATCCTGTCCGCCTCCTCTAAGCCCCCCTCCCTGCCTTCCTGCCGTTTTCTCTTCCTCTTCTTCCCCTTTCCCTTTCCCTCTGACAAGAAGGAGCATCAGTCTGATTTCAGCGCCTGAGACCAGGGGACCCTGCTGCCATCTGCAGAGGGGAAAATGAGCCTCACCGACCCAAATAAATAAAATAAGGACACGCAGGGGGAGAGGCTGCTACAAAGAAAAACGGCGTGGGTTTTGGAGGCTGTTGCAGGGAAGCATTGGGGTCAGGAGGCACAGAGGCCCCTATGTTAGCTTACTCCAAGCCTCAGGTGGGACTGGTGGCCTCTTCCTCCACCATGATCAAACGCAAGCCTAAGAGGGGGCCTGTAAATAGAAGCAGATGACAGACGTCACCACATATTAAAATGCAAGCGACCGGAGCGGGCTCTTGCCGACTCTGCAGTGCGCCTTGGAGATGGCTGCTAGACCCAGTTGGATTCGATGCACGGGCAGCCCTTCCTCCTGTCACCCAGCTATTTATTCAAAACAAACACACGCTCAAACTCTCTTTTTATTCTAGGTGAACAAAGCAAACACACTCTGCAGGCGGAACACCCCCCTCCCACCTCCCCCAACTCAATATGTTTTCATTAATATAAATTGTTTGCAGTAGGCAAATTAATTCTAGAAATGGTTCTTAGACACGGCAAATAGTTCTTGTAAAGGAAATGATGCAGGAGAGCTCCCTGCGTCTTCGTATGCACCGGGGATCTTAGGTAAATATAATAATGTTGATAATGATAATCGATGCTTATTACAATGGCCAGGCTTAACGACCTGCAGCATTAAGAACCAACCAGAGCGACTGAATCCAGGTTGTGAGTCGCAAAGAGCCCCTGGGATTGGGCAAAGAACATGAGGTACGGAACGCTTTCAAATGGGGAAGTTCTTAGTGTACCTTAAAACTTGTCACTTTGGAAGTTTTCTCAGTTTAAAAACACTTTCTTGCTCCTTTGAGTTTGACATCAATGAGGTGTGGTAGGCAAGGTGGACAGGCATAGCCCCACGGTACAGGAGAAAAAGTGAGGCCCTAAGAGATAAAGTGATTACCCAGCTGCTAATGAACAGAGCTTGGGTTGAAATTCAGATGACTTTGTTTCAAATCTTCTATTCCCTCCATCACATCAGAGCTCCTAAACGTCAGGGTCTGCGGTCTCACTAGGTATTTTTTGCCTTATCCAAACACTATCTGCATTGCTATTTATTTAATATGTTTTTCAAAATCTACCTTAAATCACCAAACTTTTTTGGCTGTCCTCACCTGCAGCAACGACATCCATGAACCCATGGGCTTGAAAGGCTAGCTCACTTTTTTAAAGAGGAGATTTAATGCATTATGTTATTTGATTTTTTAAAAGGTGGTCTTGCTCTGTTGCCCAGGCTGGAATGCAGTGGTGTGATCAAGACTCACTGCAGCCTTGACTTCCTCGGCTCAAACAATCCTCCCACCTCAGCCTCCCAAGTAGCTAGGACTACAGATGTGTGCCACTATGCCTGGCTTAAATACATAATTTAAAAAAAAAACCAAAAAAAACTTGTCCATGCACCACCTAGAATTGCCTGGCACACCATGAGGGGTGCATACCACATTTTAGGACACACTGGTCTGCACCAGAAAGCAGCAGCCAGACACCTCTAAGTTATTTTTGTCATTACTGACTGCCCCATACCCAGTGCCTGCCAGAACTGCCTGTTCCTCCCACACCGTCCTTCCAGGGGTCTGCAATACATTTCTGCTCAGAGCCAGGTCCCTGCTGTCATCTAGAGATGGAGCACGGGACTGAGGCCAGAATATTACCTGAGTTCTGGGTGGGGTCTGGTGACCAGGACTAAAGAACTGCGGCAGAAAGGACTGCTGGTCAGGCTCTGCTGGGACCCACTGCGCAGTGGGGTGTGTCCCAGGGTGATGGCTAGGAAAGGGTCATCAGCCACGGAGACCCTCAAATGCAGACTGAGAATGGGATGATGACAAGGAAGTGTTGTCAATTTTGTAAGCAGTGACAGTAATCACGCAGTTATATCGGAAAATGGGCATATTGCTCCTGAAGATTCACACTGAGTTTATGTGGGAGAGAAATCACCAGAGGCCTAGGATTCACTTTAAACACTTCAGCACAAAACAGGGGGAGTGATGAAGCTGGTGTGGACACATCTTGAGAGTTGTGAAATATGAGTGATGGGTATATGAGGTTCATTGTTCTACACAATTTGAAATAATTTGTAATAATTATTTTGAAAATGGAAACCAATGATCCTAGTTCAGCTAGTGTAGAAGAGGGGGTATTTAGAACTTCTAAAAATTCATTTATTTATTCACATACAGCGAGCAGCACAGTTAGGAGGTGGCAGGGTGAGGGGGTTAATATGGGGTCTCTGGGGAGAGGAGCAGGTTCCAACACCCCCCATAACCCAGTGGGCACCCTAGCACCCCCAAAGTTTGCCTTCTGCTGCTTGGTCTGGCTGGGTTTCTCACTTAGCCCCCGCATCCCATCCTGAGCGCCTGCCTCTGTAATGAGGAGTGATGTATAATTGATGAAAGCACAATGTGATACAGCCACAGAAACCTCGTCTGCTAGGAGACATCTGTTCAGCACATAGAATCCACTCAGCTACTGTCACAACGCATTTACTGTATTGTATCAGAGCTGCAGGAATCTGCGAGTGCTATGCGAGCCGCGATCTGTAATATTCTCTGTCTGGGGACGTGGAGAAGTAGGAACCAGTGCTTCTGCCTCAGAGATTTTTGCACCTGGGCAGCATTCTCTGCATCTCCCTCACTTTGCATTCCTTCAGAGTCCTCTTCATAAATTATCCCAGCGCTCTGACGGGGTTTTAACGGGCACAGGTGCCAGCATCTACATCCTTCTTTCCCATGCTTCTGTCACAGATGCCCCAGGGTCCCCGTGCACTGCCCATTCTGGAACGAGGGAGGAGCGCTTGTCAGGGAGGCAGCTTTAGGGATCCCTTCTTTGCTTGGGACTCTGTGTCCCCAGGTGCATCCCGGCCTCTCACCAGGTCAGCCCAGGCTCTACAGGCACGTGGGGTTCTGTGCTTGGTACCAAGTGGGTTTCCTGCAAGTTCTAAACAAAGGGAGGCAGGGCTGGGAAAAAGGGGCATCTTGAAAGGACCACAGGCCTTGGCAGGGACACCCTGGGCCAGGTTGGGCGACAGGCCCTGATCTGAGTCAATCATCTCTATAGGGAGGAGGGTAAGGAGCAGGGGGATCCTGGGGCTAGGATGGAAAGCTGTGCTCATCAGGTAGGGCAGGGGCCCTAAGACACTTGTCAATGGGGCCCCAGTAGTCAGAGTCTGGATTCTCTGCAGCTCTGGGCTCCTGGTTTTGTCATCTTACACCCCTCTGCTCAGTCCTAGCCCATCATCCCTCCACTCCGTAACTCACAGTGCACCTCCTCCTGGAGGCTGGCTCGGCAAGGACTGCCTAGGAGCTTGGATGGAGCCATTGCAGTGTCACCAGTCTGCCTTGCATTGAGCTCACACTGTCTTCACTCAGCGTCTTAAGCATTCTCCATAACTCTGTATGTGTGTGTGTGTGTCTGTGTGCATATGCACGTCCAGGCTCTTCCATTTGCCTAGAAGCCCCCTGAGGGCTGGCTCTGTTTCTTTTCTTTCTTTGGGGTCTCCTGTGGGGTCTGACACGGGGCTGCAAAGGCCCCACAACCCCTGATATCTAACGTGAAGACCTCTCACTCTGGAAGCTGATGCAGCGCTAGGCTCACTGATGGTCCATAGTCATTGTATTGAGCTAATAGTTACACACCCTTCGTTACATGCTGGGCAATGTTCTAAGTGCTTTACACATATTCAGTAACATAATCCCTTAAATAACCCATGCAGTAGGTACCATCATTGGCCTCATTTTTCAGATGGGGGAAAGCTGAGGCATACAGAGGTGATCCCACGCTGCAAGGTCACCCAGGTGGGCGCAGACTTGGCACCCGGGCAGTCTGCTTCCAGAGACCAGGCTCCATGCTGCTGCACTGAACGCTGCCCCAGTGGGGCTCAGGAAGAAGGGCTTTGACCTCAGGCAGCAAGGGGTGTGAACCCCGACACCGCTGCCATGTGTAAGTCACCTCCCCCAGGCTCAGTATCCTCTCCACAGATGGGGCTAATGATACTTATCCCAGAGGGTGGCTGTGAAGATTAAGCAAAAGACATCTCAAGCGTCTGGCACAGTTCCTGGCACTTATGGGGCACTAAACAAAAGGCTGTCCCTGTTCCTCACTACTGAAGAAAGGGGGCAGTGAGGGGCATAGGCCCAGCTCCTCTATGTCCTGGGCCCACGTGTCCTGCCCTCACACGCAGCGATGCTTCAGGGTCACAGGGTCACAGACTCACAGGCTCAGTGCAGAAGAAAATGGATGTCTTCTGCCCTGCAGCACGTCTCTGCTTTCTCCCCTGCTCCCGCCTGCCCTGACCTCTTGCAAAATGGCGGATTCCCCAAGGCAGCCACAGAGCTGCCCCTCCATGCACCTCGTCGCTGGGGCCTGGGGGCCTGGGTCACTCAGGTGGTACCTCAGGGCTGCTGTGCAGCCTCCCTCATTAAAGCCTGACAAATGAAATGTGAGAACCAAAGCTGCTCCCATGTCACCTGGAAAGAAAAGATGACAGGCTGCCTGTCTGCCACCGGGGCCTGTGTACAGGGTTCTACAAACCGCAGGCCCAGAGGCTGGGACAGCACTGCAACTTCATTTATTAGGAAAGACTGGGCTGGGCAGGGCTTGGGGCCCTGGTAGAAGCCAAGGAACAGAGCCGCCTGTTTCTGCCTGGCACAGGGATGTGGGGCTCCCCCTTTCCTTGAACCACAGTATTGAACTCACTGCATTTCTTTTTTTTTTTTTTTTTTGAGACGGAGTCTCGTTCTGTTGCCCAGGCTAGAGTGCAGTGGCGTGATCTTGGCTCACTGCAAGCTCTGCCTCCCGGGTTCACGCCATTCTCCTGCCTCAGCTTCCCAAGTAGCTGGGACTACAGGTGCCTGCCACCATGCCCGGCTAATTTTTTTTTTGTATTTTTAGTAGAGATGGGGTTTCACCGTGTTAGCCAGGATGGTCTCGATCTCCTGACCTCGTGATCCGCCCGCCTCGGCCTCTCAAAGTGCTGGGATTACAGGCGTGAGCCACCGCACTCGGCTGAACTCGCTGTATTTCTAAGTGGCCCTTCTAAAAGGGAGTGGGGGTCTCACCTGGCATGGTTATCTAGGGAAGTAAACACCAGCCTTTCTCAGTCTTGAAAAAGGACAGGAAAAGGAACGAGGGGCACTCAATATAAACCTCAAGGAATTCCAAGGGAGGTGCACAGATATTGGGTCCTGGATCAGCCTCCATTTCAGAGAGATATTATCCTAGAAAAAAGTCTCCTGTTGTTTCTCAGTGGGGGTACTTTGACATTTTGGGCAGGCACATACCTGTGGGTCTATCCTAGGCAAAGAAGGACATTTAGTATCCTTGGTTTTTGTGCACGAAATGCCAGTAGATCCCTCAGTCACTCTGACACCCAAGTATTCTCCCCTCTTGCATTTTCAAACACCCTTGAGAAGATGACACTGCCCCAGGTGAGAAGCTCGTCAGATCCACTGATGCTCTCAGCAACGCACACACACCTGTGTGAGTCTCCCTTCCTAAAACTCCAGGAACAGTCAGGTCTGCCCTCTGGGTGTCAGCTTCTGTGAATTTGGAGATGGTGTTCTGGCTCTGACACCTGTGTTCTGGGTGTCCCCAGCGGGCTGGGTTAGACCACCTCCACCTGACATCCCGCAGACACACAGCAGCCCCTGCTCCTCCTCTGGCGTTGGCTATCTGGTCCTCTCTCCATGGCCTGGCTCCTCAGGCTCCTCCCTGGTGTGGGGCAGCCTCATTTCCCTATTGTGACTCTCATCTTTAGTCCTATGTGGTTGGAGCCTAAGGAAGACAGGAGGCCAGAGAGGGATGAAAGATATGTCCCTCCCCCTACCCCACCCTGCCCTATAGAGACTTTATTATTCACTTCTCCTGTCATCCTTTGCCCTTTGGCAGTTTCTGTGGTGGGATTTTCATTCCTCATTGTTACCTCTGTCAAGAAGGGACTCCTCAATAGTTCACCACTGCCGTTCCCTAACTGTTCTGTTTTGCATTTCTATGGTGGGTTGGTGGGTTTCCTCCTTCCTGATATAATGATTACTCTTTCTCTTACACACACACACACCCTTTGATATTTCCTTAAGACACTTCTCTGAAGAGATGAGGGTGAGGGAAGGCTACAGAAGCACTTTAATGAGGAAGGCTTTCTTCATAGCAGAGGGGGAGGGTTGGGAAGTCAGTCGTTAGAATAGGGATCAAGAAAGTCAGTGGAGCCACTGTCTCTGGGAGGCTTTTAAAAAATGTCTACTTTTTCCTGATTAAAATATAATACCAATTTATTGTAAGAAATTTGGAAAATATAGAAAAACCAAAGTAAGACAATAAAAATGACCTGCAACCCCACCAACAAGAGATAGACTTGGTATATTTCCTTTTAGTCTTTTTTTGGAAGGGTGGTGGAGATCAGGTTGCATATGCAGTTTTATATGCTTTTTTCATTTTATATTCCAATGAGGGCTTTTATTTTGCATCCTCGAATCATCTTCAAAAACATCATTTTAAGGACTACATAGCATTCCCCTCTGTGGACAGGCTGTGATAAAAATGGCAGGGATAACAGAAGAGGAAGGTGCTAGGGCTGGCCCTGCCCGATTTCCATTGAAATCTCTTGAGGCAGAGATGAGCGCCTCTCTCTGGTGATGCATTTCTGTACCTTACATCAAGTCAGGAAGAGTTTATCAATGTCGCCCATCTCTATCTCCACCTTTGTGTGGGTCACCCTGAGTTGGATTTTTGTGAGCTCCATGTAGGTTAAAAAAAAAAGTGACCTTTCAGGTTCTCATTCCTTTGCAATCAACATAAGACCATCTTCCTTCAACAAACCTCCCAAAGTAGAGGGATAGGAGGCAGGTGTGGAAATATGCAGATAGAAGTGGTGAAGGAACAAAATGTCATGTCTTAAGCTCCAAGACAAAATCGTGTGGGAGCAGGAAACATATTAATAAATTCTTTTTTGTTCTCTATTGTCCATGATAAATGACCACACTCAGCATCAATAACTGCAAACATTCCTGGGAAAGAGATATACATGCAAGCCCATCACTCCTGCAGAAAGCAGTGGGTCGAATTCAATTTTGAGTTTGAAGGCAAATTTCACAGCCCTAAACAAAATTATCTGTGAGAGCTGCCACAACCACACATGTAATAAAAGTAAGAACATTGTGGTTAAAGTGGGAGAATGACTCCCCAGAGTCATAAAAGATCACAAGGCACTGGATGGTGAAGAATTACTACTCTTAAGTCCAGATCTTTTGAAACTACAAGACTCTGTTCTTACTGGGATTTCTACCAGGAATCACAACCTCCCTGGGAGTTCAGAGCATTTTCTGATCAGCCAGAACATGCCATTCTTCTCAGGAAAAAAAAAAAAAAAATCTCAGTAGGACATGCCAAAGGGGTAGACACATATGTGTCCGGTTGGGGAGGAGAGATAGAACAGGGGAGCCCATTGCTAATGGCAATCACATATTTCTATGTTTTGGTGAAATTCAACCAGAGAGGACATTTTGGAAACAGATGCAAGATGATGGATACTCAGCATGTCCCTCATTTACTGCTCATGGAACCTGCATTACTATGTTCACAGAAAGCAATGGAAGCACCTATTCTAGGGGAAAAGAAGATGAGGTGTGGGAGGCGAAGACAGGGATACAGGGAAAAAGTAGTGAAAAGGAGCAATGCAGATATTTTGCTCAAAAATCTAGTCTTTCTTTGTGAACAAACATCAGTCAAGGCTGATGCATGTGTAATTAATGCATAAAAGGGAAACTCCTTTTAATTGTTTTCATTGCTTTGAATGCAGAGGCAAACCTGGACACCCAGTCTCTTATATAAAGGTTTCATAGGAAAAAGGAGGAAACCTAGTAGCTAGCTTTGGGATCAAGTAGTTTGGCATTTACAAGGTTTGTCCATTCCTGAATTTGTCCCTGCGGTGGGCTTTCTTTTCCCTTGGCATAGAACAGTGACTGTGATGAGCAGTCCCATAAAGCACAATATAAATTTTTATTATTATTGGATGGTGCTGCGGCTGGAACAGCACCGTTCTGCATGGAGGTTTTCCGACATATGATAATTACATTCTGTAGGTTTGCAAATAATGACATAACCCAGTCACCTTACTGTGGGTATGATTTATTACAAATAACAAAATGTTATTATATGGAAATTAGTTTCCACACAACAGCTGACTAGAGGGGAGCACTCGAGAGCCACTTTAATCACTAAGACAGGAACTGGTGGCATTTCAGGACCGGGGACAGCGCCAGAACGGCCTCAGTCACCTTACTTGCTAGAAATACCTCTGCAAGAAGCAAACTAGGGGGCAGGTGTGTGGGAGCAGGGCCATGAGCAGCTAAGACTCAACCTGAGTTAGAGACCAAGGTCCTTTCCAGCCTGCAAGAAGGAGGACCTAGGAATTGTTTCTTTTTTCTTTTTCGAGACGGAGTCTCACTCTATCAATCACCCAGGCTGGAGTGCAACGGTACGATCTCGGTTCACTGCAAACTCCACCCCTGAGGTTTAAGCAATTATCCTACCTCAGCCTCCTGAGTAGCTGGAACTACAGGCGTGCATCACCACATCCAGCTATTTGCTGTTGTTGTTGTTTTTAGTAGAGATGGGGTCTCATCATGTTGGCCAGGCTGGTCTCCACCTCCTGACCTCAAGTGATCCACCCGCTTCGGCCTCCCAGAGTGCTAGGATTACACTTTTTAGGCGTGAACCACCACACCTGGCTAATTCTGATTTTTCATTTGGGTGCTGTCTTCTCCTGACCTCCTATTTTTGCCCCTTAATTCTCCTCCCATAACTTGGAAAGAAAATTGTCGACTTCAGAATCATCCAAAACTCAAGTGCTTTTTTACATCTTTGGGAATATTGTCTTAAAGAAAAAAAAGAAAGAAAAAAAAATGCAAACAAAGACATATTAAGCCTAGGCATACTGAGCATATAGAAATATGCCTGGCCCAATCCCTAAACACAGGCCAGTCCTGTTACAATATATATATTAAAGAAGTAAATATTTATTGGTCATTTAATTAACATTCTCCTCCAACATGTGGATGGTCACAGCTTATAAAAGAAAGCAGAATATGAAACCTTCAAACATTCTCTCCAGCTCTCCTCCCTCCCTTCTCCCCCATTGTCCAAGAATAAGAGACCTGGAATGCCAGCCTAACAGATCTCCCTACCTTGGTCATTTCCTGAAATTTTCCAAGGGGATTACTTTCTGGTATAATGAATTTATACAAGATAAAAATTAAAAAGATAAGATAGATAGTAGTTTTCATAGAACCTTGATGATTTCCCCTATTTTATGGAGTATAACTTATTACCCCACTTAACTAAAGAGCAGGAATTAGTTCATTAACTTGCCCGAGGTTGAAGAGCAAAGGAAGCATTAGAACTCAGGTGTTTCTGACATCCCAATCCAAGCTATGCCTGGCTATACCATGGGCATCTAGGGTGACTTCTTAGGAGATTGCAGCTGTCCAACATGCAGCCATGGAAGCTGGGTTGAAATTGGTCTGGGGTCTGTTATGGCCCCCCATGCCCCACTGGGAATCTTCATCTTTGCCTTCATTCAGAGACTGATCCAACTGATCTCTCTTATTCCCCAAACATAAAGTCCGAACATGTTTTTGCTCTTGTCTATATAATTTCAGGGTTTGGGGTGGGTGGAGGAAGGGGTTGAAGGAGGGGAAAAAGGGAGCGGGGGGCAGTCTGTGTGGCAAGGGGGGCGGCGCCAACTTTCCTGGGCACAAAGCGAGTTTGTCATGATCGCAAAATCGGGCTGAATGCCTTTGGTTTAAACTGATTAGGAGCGCTGGGAGTTTTGAGAAGCATTCTGACCAACCCATTTTGGAGCAGGATTTTTGGTGGTATCTTTTTTGGGGGTTGGTGCCTAAAGTTTTGAAAGGATAAATGCACTAAAAATTTAAACATTGGGAAAGCAATCACTCAGTGACATTTAATAACACTAACGCAGTGGAATTACAGAATTATCACAGTAATACAGATCTCAACACCAGTTTCCTATCAATGATTAGAGAATTCCTGACCAATTAACAATGAAACATTCTGTTGCAGCTTGGGGTAAATTTCAGGGCAGTAGCTGCAAAACCAGAAATCTTTTCTTTTTTTTTTTTTTTTTTTTTTTGAGACAGAGTCTTGCTCTGTCACCCAGGCTGGAGTGCAGTGGCGTGACCTTGGCTCACTGCAAGCTCTGCCTCCCGGGTTCACACCATTCTCCTGTCTCAGCCTCCCGAGTAGCTGGGACTACAGGCAGTCGCCACCATGCCCGGCTAATTTTTTTTTTGTATTTTTGGTAGAGACGAGGTTTCACCGTGTTTGCCAGGATGGTCTCGATCTCCTGACCTTGTGATCCGCCCATCTCGGCCTCCCAAAGTGCTGGGATTACAGGCGTGAGCCACCGCGCCCGGCCAGAAATCTTTTCTTAGTAGATCACAGGTGAATTTCACCTCTTGTTCCTTGATGTCTTAGGATGACTCTGAGGAGGGGACACTGGATCCAGCCCTGTATTTTGGTTGCTACCAGGGGAATGTGCAGCTGCTTCCTCTTCACTAGCCAGCCCCCTCGGCTACTGGATGGCCACATTTAGTTCTGGTCCATATACCTTCTTATTCACTGGGATACTTGTAACTGGAAGAGGATTTCCAAATGGCTTCTCCTAATCAAAGTTTTCAGTGGCTCCTTATTACCCATTCTCATAGCACTATGGAATAGACACTTCGAAATCTTCTAATGTTGGACACTTTTCTTTTGAGTATGAATGCCTTTCTCCAAATGAAATCAGATATGAAACCCAGAATTGTAAATGGGTGAAAAGGTGATGTTTGGGATGGGTTCCGAGCCCTCTCTGCTCAGCAGCACCGTAGCCCCTCTCTATACCATGTGAACATATTCACTGAGTTCTTCCTCAGCCTTCTCTTCCTCAACACAAGGCATCTGCCACCACTCTGTGCTTTCTTTATTAACATGGACTCCACTCCAGGATTCAACTCAGTAAGGGCTGCAGGACCCTGGTTCTGGTTAGACCAGAGGATGTCCAGCTGGGTCAGAAAATGGGCGTACAGTGCACAGAGATGTATAAACACCACATCAATAACGATGCGTGCTTACTCACTCAGAGACAGGCACTAAAGCCCAGTTTAGCATCCGGGACTCATCTGGCTGCCCTGACTCCAGGAGTGCGCTGGGTAAGTGGTGCATTCCCAGAGGGAGGTGGAAGAGCACAATGGAAGGTCTAGGGCCAGGCTCTGTATTTGAATCTGGGCTCTGCCAAAAAGTGTCATCTGGAGCAAATTCCTTCACTTCTCTGTGCCTCCCCTTCCTTTTGTGCAAACACTGGGGATAGTAACCACAGAGCCCACATGGTAGAGATATGGCGAGAAGGGAATGAGTCTTCATGCATGTCATGTAAACACATGTAGAAAAGCTTCCGAAATGAAGAAAGCCTTCCGTAGGTGTTTGCTCTCTCTACTCCTGACCACCCTCACATCTTCCGTTGCCGGCGGGAGTTCCTGGGGGCGGGCTGGGGCAGGGCTTCCTGCAGCACACAGGGAGGATCTTCATTGCCTTGCTCTCTGCAACGCCTCCTTTCTCTGCCTGGGCCTGGCTGGCCAAGCGGTAACATCTTGCAGGCACGTGACTGCCTCTCGCGGCTGAGCTGCGATGCATAAAGGGATTTACGGTTGTAGAGCTGAATCTCACTCTGGATCACGTCGGGGAGCAAATCCCCACTCTCGCCACAGCTGTGCACTAGCAGGCCCAGCCCGCAGAGGGGAAATGCCAGCTTCCCTCTCCCTCGGGCTCCAGGTCCCAGGGGCCATTTGAGTCCATCCCTCCCCCCAACACCACAGGATCCCCTTTGCTCCCTGCTCCATTTCCTCCCCACCAGAGGAGGGAGGAGGAGGTGGTCTGAGCCACCACATTAGGCAGTGACAATTAGGCCCATTCAGAGTGGAGTCATTTGCATGCAAGTCCTCACTAGGCAGAGAACACTCAACCCGTCATTATCTCTTGGCATTGCTGGTAGCCGTGCCACGTGGCTGTGGAGATGGCAGCTTCCTTTCTCTGGGTGTTTCCAGGCAGGGAGAAGGTGATTTATGAAGGGCCCAGAACCTTTGCTTCTGCCCTGGCTGGCCACTGGAGGAGGCCAGGAGGCCAGAGCTGGAGGAGGAGGAGGGGTAGGGAGGAAGCACAGGGGTCCCACAGACCCAACTGTGCTTGGGCACTGGGAAGGGTCTCAGTAGGGCCCTGCAGGAGGACAGGAGGGAGGCAGGAATCATCCGAGGGTAGTTCCCACCTCCTCAGCTGGATTTATCAAACAAGATTATCCCTTGAAAAGTATTAAAAGCCACCATTTTGCCGTACACCCACAGAGCAGCCTCTATGGCAGCTGCTCCCTCAAACGCACTCCAGCTGTTCCCAGCCCCCACCCGCACCAACTACTGCTCCTCTGTCCCCACCCCCACCTCTAGCTCCAAATAAATCACAGTGAGCTACAAATGCTACCACGCCTTGTTGAGCTGGTTCAGCATTTCTGTCCTCAGAAACAGAGAGACAAAAAGACCGAAAGGCAACTCCTCAACCCTGGATCGTGAACTCTTTGCGGGCCTATCACAAAACCAGGGTTCGAAGACCACAAGCGTGTGTTGAGGAGGGGACAAAAACTCTTCAGCAGAGAGACCGACCTTCACCTTCTGAGGCCGAGAGGGCCCAGTTGAGATGTCCAAGATCAGGACCAGCCTACATTTAGTGAGAATAGGTGGTGTTAATTGTGGAAGCTCCAGAAACACTACGCCATCCAAAACACCGTCCTGAATCTGAAATTCAGGACCTGAATTTCAGGACCTGCCAGGATCTGAAATTCCACTACCCGTGTTTTATTCCTTTCACTTAAACCATGGATTCTGGTTTAAATGCAAATACCGCTGAGAGAGGCAACATTATAGAATGTGGTCAGTTATTTACCCCTTAATAAGAATACATTTCTGCAGCCTTTTCTGAGAATAAGTGCTGATTAGAAAGGAAGTGAACGAGAGAAACATGAGAATGTCACGCCCTTGAACACATGGGACCTGGCTTCTCCAGCAGGAGGGAAAATACAGGGTGAGGAATCTGCATTTGGGAGCCTGGCCTTCCTCATATTTTCCCCAGGGCTGGTTTTGATTCATCGGTTTCTGGGATGGAGCCATGTTGGGACCCAGGGGGTCTAGGCCAACCCAGCTGAGTGTCATCTATCTTGGATTTAGGTCTATTGTGACAGCAAGGCCCTGTGTCCAATCCCCAAATGGGGGCTGGAAGAATTACCTTTTACTCTCACTACATTCCCTGCTGCTGTAATGAGGCCATGAACCTGCAAAGCCCAAGCTCGTTTCTCTTGGCATTGCATGTCTCCTGACTCTATCTCTGTTCCTACCTCAGAATCAGCAGCCTCAGCTGGGCATGGCCCAGAGGTGCTGCCTTCTCACGATCTCTAAAAGCAGGAAGATTAATTTATCAAGTAGGTTTGAGCACCTGCTTTGTGTCCCAGATATGGGAGATGTCTGACTTGGTGCCAGCCAAGAATGCTCCCTCTGCACCACAACAGGCCCTGGGCACACGTGGCCTGGAGTGGCCTGTTGTCTTGGCACGAGTGTGTGTTTCTGCCCTCCAGCTGCCTGTGACTCCTGGCAGGCAGGGGGTCCCTCTATTTATTTATTTATTTATTTTGAGACTGGATCTCACTGTGTCACCTATGCTGCAGTGCAGAGGTGCAATCTCAGCTCACTGCAACCTCTGCCTCCTGGATTCAAGCGATCCTCCCACCTCAGTCTCCCGGAGTAGCTGGGACCACAGGGATGCACCACCAAGCTCAGCTAATTTTTGTATTTTTGGTAGAGATGGGGTTTCACCATGTTGCCTAGGCTGGTCTTCAACTCCTAAGCTCAAGCGATCTGCCTGCCTCAGCCTCCCGAAGTGCTGGGATTACAGGTGCGAGCCACCGTACTAGCCCCAAGGTCCCTCTCTTTCGACTCTGTAACACTCAGCACAAGGTGAGGTATACAGCAGGTGCCCAATATGTACTGTTGATTGGTTGCCAGCCCCTCCCCTTGAATCACTCACAGTCTAGTTGGGATGATAGGAATTCACACACAAGTAACTATCAGAGGCCAGGTGGGGTGGCTCACGCCTGTAAGCCCAGCACTTTGGGAGGCCAAGGCAGGCGGACCGTTTGGGCTCAGGAGTTCAAGACCAGCCTGGGCAACATGGCAAAACCCTGTCTCTACAAAAAAAAAAATACAACCAGGTGTGGTGGCATGAACCTGTAATCCCAGCCACTTGGGAGGCTGAGGTGGGAGGATCGAGGGCAGAGGTTGCAGTGAGCCATGATTGCATCACTGCACTCCAGCTCGAGGGCAAAGTGAGACCCTGTCTCAACAAAACAAACAACAACAACAACAACAAAAAAACCTAAACCAATCAGAGACCAGTGCAAGGTGCCATATGAGGAACTGACACAGAATCTCCCAACCTGGCTATGGTAGGAAATTAGAATCTGCCCGTTCCTGGCCTCGAAATTCTCAGTGTGCTGCAATCCTCATCCTAAAACTGGTGCTGCACTTGGTCCCAATTTTGCCCATCTATGGCTTTGCTATCCTTAGTCAAATGGCAGCGGGCATGACTTCCAAGGGAAGGAAACCCCACGTGTAAATGACATGGCGGTGAAGAGCTCTGGGTCAGGCTTATTTGAATCTCTGCTCCATCACCTGCTGTGTGACTGTGGGCAAGTTAACCTCTCTAGGCCTTGGCTTCTTCATCTGTAAAACGGTGATGGTGAAACACCTATGCCAAAGTTTGCTGTGAAGATCAAATGAGAGAGTGGATATAGGGCACTTAGCACAGTGCCTGACACATAGCAAACACTCAGTGAATAAATATTTGATATTATTATTTCCTAAAGCATAAGGCTAATGTCATAAAGGTAATATAGCAGAATTCATTCTGAAGGAAGATGTTTAAATTCAAAAAGGGGAGGCCAATTCCTCTCTTCCAGTAAGGCCAATAGTGGAATCATTCTGGGTAATAAAGACTACTCTAAGAGTTAATAAGAGACGCCAAAATTTTGGATAAAAGCAGAAAAAAAAGGGAAATTTCCTGAATGATCTTGAAGATCAAGATATTTGTATGAGGGTCAAATACTATCACTACCACCAGCAGCTTGAATTCATTGAGCAGCTACCATGTGCCAGGAACCGGGCCAGATATCTTATTTGTAATCGCTAAAATGACACCTCAAGGAAGGCATTATTGGCTCCATTTAATTGATGGGAGCTGAGCTGGGCAGATGACTTGGCCAGGGCCCTGTGGCTGGGCACTGGCAGATCTGATATTCAAACCCCTGCCTGTCTGACTCGAAGCGGTCTTTCTCTCAAGCAGATTGCCTCTTGCACCCAGATATTCTGGAGCCTGAGCTCATTACCGATAATGCAGGCATCTCATTCATCTTCATGAGCCCTAGCACACTTGCATGGCATCTGACCCACGGCAGGTGTTCCGTATATACTCACTGAATTGAACATTTGGTGGCATTCATCTATCTGATGGACCAGGGGGTAGAGAGGTGCCATTTATGAGAAGCAGCCCAACACGGCTGCTACATCCAGACCTTTGTCACCGAGAAAGGGTGAGCATGTTTCTGAGATGATTGCTATGAATTTGACCTCTTACTGCTTTTGGCTGCTGCACAGAGATCTCCATCCCTCCCAGCGCCTGCCCCTCCCTCCCTCTCCACCGAGGCCTGTGTTAAATTGCAACAAACAACAGAGGCCCCACCTTGGTGGGCCCTGCTCATAAATAATGAACTGGCATGAGGCTCCATTCTTTTGAAGGAATTCTCTCTCGGCCGGCGGAGCTGTGTGGCAAGGCGGCCAGCTCATCATTGCGGTTGTTTATTTATTCATGCTCAGATGGGGCGGGCCAAGACCGTTTGTTCACAGACATCTTTTCCCTCATTGAATCTTGCTCTCCGCCTGCCTTTCCTACTAGTTCTAGCTTCTCTGTGAGGGCTCCAGTGGCAGATGAGATGGGAAGCCAAGTGGCTTGATTGTCCCAGGAGCCCAGGATGAGGGAGCCAGAGACTAGAAATGGAAAAAGATCTCTCCCATGCCGGTCTGTCTGCCCGTGGCTCCTTGGCAACGGGGCCTGTCTGGAATCCAGGGCTCCCTGCCATGGGGATGTGAGACAGGTGCTCTGGGGATGGCCACTGCCTGGCCTGTGGCACACAGGCTGTCTGTTGGCTGTGGGTTTGGGGAGGAACCTGACCAGAGGGGTTTTTCTTGATGGGGCCCATGGCAGCCAAAGAAGAATATGGTTCTTTTTTCTATTCTGCCTCTCCCTACTCCCTGGTCTGGTTCTGTCTCCCAGGCTGGACTACAGTGGCACAATCATAGCTCACTGCAGCCTCAAACTCCTGGGCTCAAGTAATCCTCCTACCTCAGCCTCTGGAGTAGCTGAAATTACAGGTGCACGCCACCATGCCCGGCTGCTCCCAGGTTTTAGATCAGCACCACTCTTCTCCTTGATTCTCCCCACTACCCCCACCCCACAGCAGGGCTGGTCTGACAAACATTTCCCAGAGTCACCGATGAGACTGGAAAGATGGGGTTGACCATGCCCACACCTCCTGAGCTTGGCTCCAGCCTCCCCATCCTAAAATCAATCCTCTATCCCCAGTCTCTGGGAGCCGCCCTCTGCCGCAAGGACAGAGACCTCTCCCCACGCACAGAGTCACACACAAACCCAGCACAGCCCAGAATGCAAAGACAGAATGGAAAGCACTTAAGTGGAGGCCTTCAGCCAACTTTCATTTACTCTGCCACCTGGCTTCTTTTAGTCCTGGGCATGTGGAGTCTGTTGTTGTTGGACTAGATTTCTCCTTTTAGGTCAGGAGAGCCTGTGATGGGAGGAAGAGGTGTCTGAGGGTGGGTGGGTGGATGAACCAGTGACAGGGAGGTTTGGGTGAAGGGAAGAGGTGAGAACATGGGGAAAGGGATTCTGTCTTGCGTTTATGCTGTCTGGGTGAACACCTCCTGACCCAGGGGAGTTGTAGAGAACTCGCTGGAGCCAGGCGACCTGGACTTGAAACCTGGCTTGGGATCTTTCCAGATGTACCATTTTGGGTGTGGGGGTGTGGGTGGGCAGAGTCACTTAATCTCCCTGAACCTCAATTTCCTTATCTGTCAACGGAGGCCAACCCTAGCCCCCTGGATGGGTTGGAGATGGGATGTACACCACCTAGTCCAGGGCCTGGACGTGCTGAAAACACGGCAACAGTGTCATTGTTGTCCTTTCCACTATCTAGTCTCAGGTTTCCATTCTGTATAATAATGGGGGGCATGGGGCAGGGGGCTGAGCTTCACTTTTGGGTATGTGGGAAATTATTCTCGCAGTGGCCCCGGGAGACCCTGCAGAGCCGTGGCGACTCCTCTGAGGAGTTCTCAGGTGAGCTATGGGTTTGGGGTTCCCACTCTTACAGGGTTCTTTCCTTCCCTCCTGAGATTTCCCTGCAAGTAATTTTTTTCCCGCTGAGGACCAGAGAGAAAATTAGAGATTAGGAATACATTCTCTTCCTTCCATGGCTTCCATGGCCCTGGAGAAATTTACCTTCACTAGCCCCCTGGAGAAGTTCTCACAGCTTCAGTGTAAACTCCCCTGCTGTGAGAGTGCACAGCCTTGCAAACTGCCTGCTCCGCTTGTGAATAGCTCTGAGAGTTAAAACACTTTGATCGATGAGTTAAACCCCATTTCTTTCACTTTCACCCACTGATTGTAGTTATACCCTTAAGTAAATGCACTCTGTTTTTCATACAATGCTACTTCAAGTATTTGAGGTAGTTATAAAACTCTCCAGAATATTCTCTCTTCTCTTAGATATATCCATTTTTCAAAAAGGCATCCTTCATTTGACATGGCTTCCATCCGTCCTTCCACCCCGGCACCCAGACTCTGCTCTGGTTCCATGGATGATGAGTAAGTCAGAGACCCCCACTTCTCTCTTGGGCAGGAGCTTTTAGGGATCCCAATTACCTCTATTGCACCGCAAATCTTGCAAACGTTAGCCCATCCCTGCATCTTGAGGAGGCAAATTTGGATTCTGATGCTGATGTCTGTTTTCTTCAAAAAATTCCTGGGCTTTCTGTGGATGGTGCCTGTTCAGTAGGCCGCAGAAGGAAGGTGACATTTGGGTAGGAAACTAGACAAGGGGGAGAGTGTTGACTGGTTGAGTCAGCCAATACTTAGCCAGGCAGGGTGCTAAGCAGTGAGAATGAGGAACTGACAAAATCACAGCCCTGCCCTTGGGAGACTCACCATCTACTGGGACCAGACAGTGTTCTGGGCACTAGCAAAATGCCCAGCAGAGAAGGTCTCCTTCGTAAAGAGGCACAGCAGCTGGAGGAGGGCAGCAGGGCAGGGGACTGACTCTCTTCCGGGACCTGCATGTGGCTGTTCTCGACCCCAGTGGTGGTAAGTCCCTGTGGCCTTGTCTCCTGACACCAACACGGCCTCTTCGTGCTCTGTGGCTGAGTCTATCCACCTTGGAGATTGGGCTGGACATGCTTGACAGGAAGCGGGAGGAGAAAGGCAAATGGGGTAGCAGCTCACCGACCTAGAGTGGGAGGTCAGGCTTGCCAGTCTCAGAGAAAAGTACTATGTGTAGGTCAAGTGTTCTGGCCTGGTTTTCTGCCACTGACACCCCTAACAGATGCTGCTCACCAGGGAGCCACCATCCACAGCAGAGACTGACATGCACTGTTGTATCAGCCAGGGGCCCAGCAGGGAAGAGAATTCAACTCAGATGGTTCAAAAGCAGAGCTTTGGTGAAAGGACTAGCTACAGAGCTGCAGGCAGGGATGTGGAGGCACCCAGAGACCAGTAGGCAGTCGCAGGCGGATCCACAGCTCCCCAGTGAAGGCTGAGGCAGGGGCCTACGCATCAGGTGGAAGGGCCTGGCTCCCAGAGAGCAGCCCCCACACCTTATCTGTGCTGACACTTTGAGTCATGCCAGACCTTAGCAGTACAGATGGTGAGGGCAGGACCCCACAACAGAAGGGCAGCATAGGAACCAGAGGGGCCTGTTCCCAATGTCACGGGGATGGATGAGTTTCCCTGCACTCAGTAGCCATTTTGGTTAGGGAGAATCAAGCGTCCTTGTCAATAGGGAAAAAGAGTCTTAATAAAGAACGTGAACCTCACAAGAGCATGTAAGCATGAAATCCCACTACAGCATTTAAACTGGAAGACGGTTTAAATTGTCTTTCTTCACATGATGAGCTTGAGACCTCCTCTCTCCACCTGTGTCAGAGGGAATGAGGGCTAAAAGACGTTTCATCTACATTGTAGTGGGTAAATTCTGACCCATGACATGTGTCTTGAGACCCACTGTGTAAGGACACAGGGCCAAGCACTGTGGAGATAGCAGGATGATGGCATACCTAGTGGGGAAATCTAGGGGGGATATAGAGACAAATAAATGTAAAGTGTAGCAGCAATACAACTGCAGAATAGAACAATTGCACAATGGAGAGATGGTGACAGTACTTAATGATCTGATATGGTGAACACAGCCTTGCACATAGATGTAACTTTTCTTGAATAATTTTCCCTGATCATAAAAATGAAGCACACTTATTAAAAATGGAAACATATTGAAAATTCTAAGAAAGAATTGAAACCCACAATCCAACCCTCTCTATTAACATTTTGGTGTCTTTTCTTAATACCATTTTCTCTTTTTATATGTGTATATATAAACACACACACATTTAATATGGTTGAGACTGTCTTGTACATGGTTATATTTCCTGCTTACTTCACTTAACATTATATGAGAACATTTTAACATCTTTGAGCATTCTTCATAAACCAGCACGTAGGATGCCCACAAGATAGTCCACTGTGTGGATGTACTGAAATGTATTTAAATAATTCCCCATTGTTGGGTATTTTGACTATGATTTTTTCACTAGCATAAGTCTTCATCTGTATTTCTGATTGATTATTTTCTTAGGATACATTCATAGAAATAAAGTTATCAGGTCTACGGGAAATAATATTCTTAAGGCTCTTTGTTGACACACATCACCATAAATTGGTACCACTCTTTACTATCACCAGCAGTGTACTGAAGTGTCCTTCTCACCTTTGCTGACATTGAGCATTATGCATTTTAAAATATCTGCCGAATTGGCTGGGCATGGTGGCTTACACTTGTAATCCCAGCACTTGGGAGGCTGAGGTGGGCGGATCACTTGAGGTCAGGAGTTCAACACCAGCCTGGCCAACACAGTGAAACCCCATCTCTACAAAAAAAAAAAAATACAAAAATTGGCTGGGCATGGTGGTGTGTGCCTGTAATCCCAGCTACTTGTGAGGCCAAGGCAGGACAATCGCTTGAACCCAGGAGGCAGAAGTTGCAGTGAGCCGAGATTGTGCCACTGCACTCCAGCCTGGGCGACAGAGCCAGACCTTATCTCAATTAAAAAAAAAAAAAGTGCCAAATTGAAAGAGCAAAAATAGCAGCCTGCTTTAATTTGCATTTTTGATTACCAGAGACGTTGATTTTCTTTTCTTTCTTTCTTTTTTTTTTTTGGAGACAGGGTCTCAATTTGTTACCCAGGCTGGAGTGCAGACGTGCGATCACAGCTCACTGCAGACTTGATCTCCTGGGCTCATGCAATTCTCCCCTCTCACCCTTCTAAGTAGTTGGGACCACAGGCGTGCACCACCAGACCTGGCTAATTAAAAAAACATTGTAGAGACCAGGTCTCCCTGTGTTGCCCAGGCTGGTCTCAAGCTCCTGGGATCAAGCAATCCCCTTGCCTCGGCCTCCCGAAGTGCTGGGATTATAGGCATGAGCCACCGTGCCCAACCATGCTGATTTTTTCCTCCATATTCTTAGCAACTCTTTGTATTTGTTCTGTGAATTCTCTGTCATGTTCCTTGCCCATTTTTGTTTTGGGTGTTAGTATTTTCTTAATGATCTAGAAGAGCATTATATTTTAAGGATTTTTATCTATTGCCATATTTGTTTCAAATGATTTTTTTCTTGGTTTGTAGTTTGCCTTTTAGCTTTAAATGCAGTGTTTGTCTGATAGTATAAAGTGGTGAATGGAGTGTGGAACAGTCTGGAAGACTGGCTTTGCACTCTGGCCTTCTCCCATGGCCATCATGGTTGAAACTGAGAGGGTCTGCAGAACTGGCCTTGCCCCTGTGCTCCTCAGAACCTACGTTGATGTTTCACAAGGACCGATGAGGCTGTCCCAGTGATCACTCTTTAACTGACAACCTTTCTATTCCCACTTCCCCTCAGACAAACCCAAAAAAGCAAACTGCCCCCTCGAGGAGGCACCAGTACTCTCTGCATCTGGACTTTCAAGCTGTTCTCAACAAAAGGCTTGTTGGGGAGAGAAATTGTGACTGCTTCCAATGGATTGTTTATGCACATTCTTAATGCCAACAAGACACTCTTGACTGCTCTGCTCTTTTCCTGTTAAGTCAGTGGGGAATTCCAGAGACCAGTTCCTCCTGCCCCCTTTTGCTGCTACAACTATATTTTCTGGTCACACAATTCTTCCAAAACTACCCCCACTGCCCCATTGCAACTCCACATTACACTCACATCTCCAGTCCTACGAATAGGTAGAAGGGTGGTGCAGACTCTTACCTGGTCTTCTGACAAATGAGTTGCTAAGTCAAACAGAGACCTTGACAAGGACGCCTCTTTACAAATGGGATCTAGTTAGTCTCCAGGAGCAACCTCCCCTTGCCCCCAAATGTAGCAAGGGCTCATGGAGCTGTGAGAACAGATGGTGGGGAGGAAGAGGTAATGGAGGTGTGGGATCTTCAGCATGGACCTTCCACAGCCAGACACCCTGCACTTTTATCCCTTCTTTTCTGCTTGTCTTTTTCTACTTAAATTATCTTGGAGGTTATTTGTTATTTGTTCACATAAAGCCGCCCCATCCTTTATAATGGTTGCCCTGTATTCAATTACACACAGTCACATTCATTTATTTAACTACTCCTGAGCATTTAAGTTGCTTCTAGGTTTCAGCTGTTACAAGTAACAGTGCCAAAAACCCCCAAACCAAACCAAAACAACCCCCCCCCCGCCGCCTCCAAATGTGTACATAGACTTCTTCACACTTGTATGAAGAGGTCCCTTCCATCCCTGTAGGGTAAATTCCTAGAAGTAGCATTGCTGAGTCAAAGGGTATGTACATTCCCAGTGTTTCTATATCCTGCCAATTTTCCCTCTGCTAAGGATGGACCTGTTTACACCCCCACCAGCAGCACGGGAGGGTGCTTCTTCCCACACTGTGGCCAGCACAATTAGAAAAGACAGAACTCCCTGCATGGCCAGCAAAGCTCTGTGTGTTCTGGCCCAGCCTACCTCATGTCAGCCTCCTCAGGGAGCTCATTCTCCCCGCCTTCCTCACTTGCTGGCCCTGGGCTTTGCATGGGCCATTCCCTTACTCAGGACGTTCTTCTCCCCCTTCTCTCCCACTTACCCTGCAGATCCCAGCCCATGCACAGCTACTTTGGGGAAGGGAAGCCATGTCTGAACTCCCAGACCACTCTCAGCCCCTTGGCCATGGTCTTGGAGTATGGTGAGTATGATTCTTGCCACAGGAGCATTTTTACAGTGGCTTGTGGGGTCATCTGATAAATATCTGTCTCTCCACTGGACTCTTAAGCTCCATGATGCTCGTGATCTCTGCATGAGACATGAGAACCATGCCTGTTTCTGATCACTATGGTCTTCCCAAGAGCAGGTCGCAGTATCTGGCCTACAGAAGGCACTCAAACTTTTTACTGAAGTAAAAGCAGCTCACCCTTTTCCTCCTCCAAACTTCTTGCCCTGCGCTCATTATCTGGGTGAACGCTATCAGTGCCCTTCTAGTATCTTAGCAGGAAACCCAGCTCTTAAACTCCTTTCTCTTCTCTCTGCACATCCAGCGGGGTTGTCAAATCACTTCACACTACAGGAGAAATTCCTCTGCCCTCTCTAGGCCTTTAAGTCATTCCCTTACCTTCAGTGCCCTTTCCCTCCTTACATTGCCTGATGATGTCTATTCTCCTTTAAGATACATTGTATCTTTTCTAAGAAACTATCCAGCTCTCTAAGTCAAATTTAACCTTGTTCACTGTCCCATAGGCTGTATCTCCAGAGAGCCCTTTCCTTGGCTGAATATCAGAGTTGTCTATGGATTTTTCTGTCCGACCATCCCCCCAACACACAAACAGACACAGACACACACACACACACACACACACACACACACACACACACACACAGGGTGTGACGTGTTGGAGAGCAGGAAGCCGACCTTGTTCATCTCTGCATGCCCCTCAGCCCAGAGAACAGTGCTCTGTATACAGTAAGTGTTCAATAAACTCTGAATAAGATCAAACCAAATGACGCACAAGTTAAAAAGGCCCACTTGGCTTCTTAGACTTTTAGAGAGGCTTTCCAGAAAGGGCTCCACTGGGCAGGCAAAGCTGAGAGAGCCTCTTTCCTCCCCACTGCCTCCCTGTAGCCTGCCAACCTTCAGACTGCATTATTCCCACCCTGGAACCCAGGCAATATCATCAGACAAGTCAGATGTTTCCCATCAGTCTGGAAGGTTTCCATTTTCATTTTCCACATCAGCGTCACGCTATCAATCTATTCCCCAGCCTGCTTCCTTCTCCTGCCTCCCCCTACCCCCGCCCCCAACACACCACTAGTCCCTGCTGTGGATCAATTCCTGTGTTGCAGATACAAAGGCAGTTTTGCTTGACAAATGAAGCTGCCCTTCCAGGAGGCAATAAAGAGATCAATACTGGTTATGCGGAAGTGCTCAGGAGCAAGTGGGATGGTGATATCCCTGAATCCCATTGCCAGCGCCATGCTGAGCAGCCCTCCCCAGCCAGTGAGCCCTGCCCCCTTCCTTCCACACCCTTGCACCTGCAGAAGCCTGGTGTGCCCAGGGCCAAACCAGCCTATCTCTCCTGGTGGGATGGGCGTCGTCAAGGGGTGAGCATCCTTTGGGTGCAGAGCACCCTGCCCTGGACCCTGTGGCTTGGTGGCCCAGATGGTGGCTGAGGAGCCTATGAACAGATGGTGCTGATGGAAGACACCTGGGTGGGTTGAGGGAGTCAGAGAGCAGGCCAGGGTTTGAGTTCCAGTTCTGCCACTCACTGGCTTTGTGACCTTGGGCAAGTCACTTTCCATCCCTGATTGGGCTACTGATTCTGCACCTGAAAGCCACGGAGGTTAGACTGGATAACCTAGGGTCCATGGATGGGCTTCTGAGGGTCCATGTACCTCTGAAATTTCCTCCAATTTTGTGTATATGTATATTTTTTTCTGGGGTAGAGGGTCTGTGCTACCCCCACCCCACCTCCTTAATATCAGATTCTTAAAGGGATCCTTGATGCCCGTCCCCCACCATGGTCAACTCAGACCGAGCATTCTGTGACTCCAAACAGGAGACAAGGGTTCTTGCAGGACTGCTGATGTTGCTGGGGACACACACCAGGCACCCCAGAAAAAGACACAAGGGTGCTTTTGGAGTAATAGTAAAGACACGGTAGGAAGCAGGTTGGATAAATCTGGGAAGACTCCCTGGAAGAGGTGAATTATGACAAGAAAGGTAAGGCAGAACCTTAAAGGGGAAAGGTGAAGGGGGCCTTGAGGAATAATAGGGTGCGCTCTCCTCTTCTCCATGTTCAAAAAACAGTACACTTTGTGAGAGGAGACCCCTAATTAACTGAAGCTTCTCACAGTCCTCTACCAAGAACAAGAAATCAAAAAGTCAACACCAGCTCATTAAATACTCGGGGCTGGCTAGCTATTAAAAGAATTTCCATTTCAGAACAGGATGCCTACCAGGGAATGCCAGACCTAAATATAAGCCAGCCCCCTCCCTGCCAGGAGACTTTACCGCGTTAGGCAGGCGGGAGGCAGGACTTTGAGGAGATGTGTCATTACTTTTAACATCCAAATATAACTGGCCCCAGGTGGTCGGAGACTGAGGCTGCTCTTCCCAGCTACCTCCTGCCAGAGCCAGGGGAGGGTATGCAGGGTTGGGGGTGTGGGAGCAGACCCCTGCAGAGCTCAGAGGTCTTGGCTGCCAGCAGCCTCCCAGCCACCCCTCCCCTTGCCTAAATGTAGGGTTCTGGAAGGAGGGCCACTGAAGCCTAGCGGCTGTATCCTGATCTGGCTGCTGGGGTGGGGCAGGGGTGTGGGGAAGTTTAGGGGCTCTCTGGGTGAAGGAGGGGCTACTTTTAAATATTTATAGTTACTTTTCCTTTCCTGGAAAGGTGGGAGGAAAGGGGGCTACAGGGAAGAAAAGCCACTAAGCTGCCCTGGAGAGAGGTATATATGCACCTCCCTTCTCTCCCTGCATTTCTTTCCTTCAGAGCAGGCTCTCAGTTTACAGTTCTGCACTCACGCCTGTCTTCCCCATCAACTAAGCTCCTTGAGAACACGGGCTTTGCGTCTGCTTACATCGCTGTCCCCAGTGTCCACCAGCCCAGTGTCCTCAGGAGTGAATGAAATGACAATCGTGCAACAGCCCTATGTAGGTAGAGTGCTATATACACCACTGGTTCTTAACTTGGCTGCCCAGTGGAACCCTCTGACCACCTGGATTCTGATTTCATTGTACTGGGGTGCGGTGTGGCCATTTGGATTTTTAAAAGCTCCCAGGTGGTGATTCTAACATAAAGCCACATTATCTATCAAAAAGCTTTCAGCTGTCTCCATTGATTCTCTTTTTTCTCTTCCTCCACCTCCTCCTATTCTTCCTCCTTGAAATCTCCTGTTGTTGATTCTTTAAAACAACCTTATGAGAAAGGTATGGCAGGGGTCATTATCCCCTGCGGTCCCCTGTGGGACTTAAGAAACCAAGGCTTAAAGTGGTTAAATGACTTGCCCAAGGTCATGCAGCCAATCAGCAGTTGAGTTGGAATGGTCCAGTCCTCACAGTGCCCAACCCAGTCTGACTTCCCTGCTTCAGTGGGAAGCCTGGAGCAGGGTCTTGACATGTAGGGAAGTTGACCTGCAACAATGTAGCTCATTTCTTGAATGGAGGGAGGAGAAGTCATGGTCACTAGGCAAGATCCAGCATCTGCCTCCTCACAGTGTGGCCAGCACTGCCCCTGCAGGCAGCCTGGCCTGAGGCTGAGTTAGGCTGCACACAAGCCCAGGGCAGGGCAGGGACCTCTGATGCCAATAGATAATCAGAGGGCACAGTTTGGCACCAGATAATTTTGCACAGAAAAAAAGCCAGTGAAGAATCTAACAGTGGAATAGTCCATCTCAGGCTGCCTCTGGACCACATGTCCTTCTAAAAACAATAGACTTGGAATTGAAGAGTTGTTGACCCTGGGAGGGCCACTTGAGTCCCTGGTGGCTCAGATTTCCCCATCTGGAGAATGAAGATAATAGTACCCTACTCGCTGGCTGCTGTGATGGTGAAATGAGAAAACAGAGGTGACGATAATGTTGAAGATAAAAGAAAACACTCTTTGTGTGCCTTCCTACCTGGGGAAGAGCAGTTGGCCTGAGCTGTCTTCTTTTACACTCTTGAGCCTCTATCACATCCTGAGGTACTGGATGCTGGGCCTGCCAGAGGAAGTAGCTTTTGGCTGCAAATCCAACTTGTGACCCTCACTGCATGAACTTCTGACCAGAACCAGTTTATTTTCTTGAAGTTGGGGAAGATTTCATGGAAGCAGACGTGACTATAGGAAGCAAGTGCAGGGTGGGAGTCCCAATGACCTTAGCCCCTTAGCCTGTTGGTCTTCGGGGGCAGTTTTAGGGAGAGGTACAGGCAGGTCTCTTACCCCTCAGGTGTTGGTGGTCGCCAGCTGTTCCTCATTCCCGGTGAAATAACGTGGCCGGTTGTACCAGATTGTAGAAGGAAGTGGGTCTGGAGAGTGGAGCTAATTAAGCCCAAGCAGATGCTTTCGGTGGAGGAAAAAAAATCACCCTTACCCTGGGAAGGAAATCCTCACAAATGCACTTTCCCACATGTGACGGGGCCAGGTTAGCAAGTAGCTGTTGGCTAGGGTTCCCATCAGTGACCCTTGGGTCTTTGAAGAGTGTTCACTTGGTGGGTGTCACTTCCATGACTAGGGATGGGTGTAGCGCAGGGAGCCCCAGCAGAACAGGGACATGAGGCTTCTTGCTAGAAAACTTTTGCTTGCTTGGACAGAGCTGGGATCGGCAGCCAGCTCATAATCACCATTGTTTTTCTAATGCAGGCAGCCCTGAGATTGTCCCACTGCCAGGCTTTGTGGTTGCAGCCACTCAGAGTATCAAACACAGTAATCCTATAATAGAGTCACAAAGAAGGAGAAGATCTTGGGGTCATCATCAGTCCAATTGGCTATTTGATGCCTGAGTCTTCTTTGTAGGCAGGATTCCAGTGTCCTCTAGTGATGCCTCCAGTGATGGGGTTCTCACCACCTCCCAAGGTTTTCACTCAAATGCACTATTTGGATGGATTGGGCTGTGGACCACTTACGGGAGAGTCAGAGCTGGAGAAAATGATTCCACTGCTGGAGCTGACACAGGGGATTAGGAGGGTGGCCATAGTTTGTGGTTCAAGAATTATAGTAATCTCTGGTCTAAGCCCTGAAAAACAGTCCTCAAGCTCTCAATGGGAAGACGGTGCTGCTACTGATGTATACAGGTTGTTCCTTTCCATTGTTGTATAGTATTTCATCACATGAATATAGCACAGTGTGTTTTTCTACTGCTGGTGGACACTTGAGTTTGTTCCAGTTTTGAATGAATGAATCTCCTGTGAATGAATCTCATGAACATAAGGTTGAGCAAAAGAAGCCAGACTCCCAAAAAAGTATACTTTGCATAATTAGATTTTATGCTTTTTTTGGTTGGGGAGGAGGGAGTTAGTGACTGGAAGGGGAACACAAGGGGAGTCCTGGGGTGCTGATGATATTCTGTTTCTTGAGCTAAGTGACAATTATGCAGATGTGTTTACTTTATGAAAAGTCAATAAGCTGTATGAGATCTGTGTCCTTTGACATGTATATTAAAACATTTATTAAAATAAACATTAAAAATGTTTACTTAAGAAATTATGGCCCAACCATGATTGACTTTAAAATAGTAATACTGTCATGACTTGTGTTATGGAACTTTCTAATTTCTTACAGATGTGCAACAGATAAGAGGAAACTTCAGGGGAAATACTGACATTTTCATGGAGTTACAGTCAAAAGTCTTGCAATAATAAAGATATCATTCAACAAAATTTGTTGACTATCACTACACATCAGACACTGTTCCCAGTGTTTTCTGTGTATCAACTCATTGAATTCTCACAACAGTAGGAGGTCAGTATTCTGATTTTTGCAGAGAAGAAAATGGAGGCCCAGAGAGGTTAGGCAGGCACTGAAAATTCACACAGCTGGTAAGGGGTGGGGGAGCTGCTGTTTCAGACTGTCCTAAGGAACTGGGGACACCTTCTGAGCTCCTGGGATGACTCAACTAGAGGCACCTCTGGGCCCATTCTGAGGGAAGCTAGGCCGGGCCGGGAAGCCCTCCAGGCTCGGCCACTGGCCCAGGAGTTTCTGGCCAACTGAGAGAAAACCCAGCCCCCCTCAGTGTGCATGTTGTGGTATTTTTAAAAAGAGGTAAATAAGTCTCCTCATTTGCATGATATTTCACGCTGACTCGGCCTCTCAAACTGTTTTTCCATCTACACACGGCACTGTGGGATGCCTGCGATATTTTATAAAGTTAATAACTTTCTCTTAATTGGATGAGTTTATAGAATAGTCTGCGCAATTAACAATAATTACGCCAAAGACACTTTGATTCCAAGGATGCTCCACAAACATTGGCGCATTAAGCCATTTAGGAAAAAAACAACAACCCACAACACACTGCCACAAGACAACACACAGGTACACGCGCACACACACACACACTCACTGCAGAGCTCCCTGAAGCACCGTGACCCAGAACAAGTCTTTGTTTCCAGGCCACAGGATGGTGGAGCTAGAAAAGAAATGCCTCGTGTCACACTTCACTACACTCTGTGCCTCCCCTCCCCACCCTCCACCAGGTAGGAGGAGGGGTCAGCAGGGCCAGGTCCTGCCACTACTTGTTGAAGGACACACTGTCTGTCCGTGCCCAGGTAACCATGCAGGACAACACCACCTGAGCACTTGGCAAAGACTCGTAATAAACTAGATCTATAATAACGTCTCTCTCTCCCTCTCTCTCTCTCTCAGCTATGCTACCTTTGATCTCAACAATACCTATTTCAGGATGACTTCTCATTCAAAAAGGACAATTGCCTAGGGACATGAAATTCAGAGTTACTTGAATGAAATGTTTAAGCTATTCAATACAGCTCCTTTCATAAAGTTATAGACATGCAGGGTTGGAAAGGGCCTAACCTCATTCAATGGTTGAATGGCTTCTCCAACATTCTGCCAGATGGTTGTTGAGTCTTTGCTGGAACACCTCCATTGATGGGGAGCTCGCTACCATCTAAAGGCATCCATTCCATTTTAAGATAGCTTTAATTATAAGAAAAGTCTTCCATATAATAGAGCTTAAATTTATCTCCCTGGAACTTCCACCTGCTGGTTCTACCCTTTGGAGAATAAGTGAATTCCTTCTTTCATATAACAGCTCTTCAGTTTTCAACACCTGTCTATGACTCACACTCTCCCCAGCCACCCTGAGTCTTCTCTTCCGCAGGCTGACAATGCCCACTTCCTATAACCTTTTCTACCATTCCAAGCCAGCTTCAGAAACCCATCCATCTGAATAGTGCTGCAAAAAAATTCTAACCCTACAACAAAATGTCCCTAAAGTGTCCATGTGACTTTCATCATCTCTTTACAGTGCCTTTAGGTTTGGTTTAAAAAAAAAATCAGTCTTTGCAGGAAAATAGATGCTTCTATTTGAGCTGGGGAAATAAGGAGCAGGGAGGGAGGGGGAGGCATTTCAGTGGGCCAAGGAGAGCACAGGGTTGAGGAGTGGGATCTCTTGCTATGGGGGCTGTGTAAAGTGGCCCAAGACCAGCACTTGCGGGCTTGTCACTCAGTGCCCTTTAGGACAGCCTGAAGTGCCACTACCGCTCACTGGGGGTGTTGTCAGGAGACAGGGACCTTCCAGACAGAGTTGCTGAATACTGCAGAAGGCAAGCTCCTTTGTCTGCACAATCCCAGGATCAAGCTTTCCCCAACGCACCCAGCCCCAGCCCAGCTCAGTGAGCCAATTCCTGACCTGGCTTCTTTGCCTTTCTCTCTGTTCCCTCCCCAGCTCCACTTTTGCCTTTATGGTTCTAGCTCGGGGCGCCTGTGCCCAGCCCATCTGTTCAGTCCCATATGCTTCCTGCAAGGGCTGCCAAGTCGGCCCAGTGCTCAGTGACTCTACTCCAGCCCCTGGTGGCTGGTCTCAGGCTTTCTCTATCCAACCTGGTCGCTAGGAAACAGCCTTGCTGCTGCATCAAGGCCAGACCTCGATGCCATCATGGTGCAGCAGAGGCGTGGCTATTGGCCTGGGGCACCCGATGGGCACCCAAGACCAACCTTCCTCAGGGACTGCCCCTGGGTCAGGAGGGCCTGGCCTCAGGATGTTTGCCCTCAGGGCCCACATCCCTGGAAATATACTGGTGAATAAGACCCTCCCAGGCTGGGAGGGTCTACATTTGGTAACCCTATAGACCACAGAGTGGAGAAATATTTCAGAAAAATTAAGATTTGGAGGAAAATGGAAAATATGTTTAATCTCTTTTTGTACTCTTTGCAAATCTGTAGTTCCTTTTTCAGCTAAAGAACTTAAAAGTGAATTATGGATAACATATTTGGATTCCAAAATGTTCATGTTGGTACACTTAAAGGGGTATAAATGAAGATTTGAAAAAAAAATGGTTACATTTTGGGAAAGTAAGGTTTTTCTTGTTTTATCTCATCTTTTTTAGTTGATGGAGTAGTAGATTATAGATACATCTTTCTATGCTTTCACACATTTATGGCAGGTCACAGGGCACCTTGTTTATTGCCCCTTTCCACAGCAAATTCTTGTGGCAGGTCACTAAGAGGCACGATGCAGGGAAATCATTGGACTTGGGAGCAAAATACCTAAGTTCAAATTCTGACTCTTCTATGTATTAGCTTTGAGACCCCAGGGAGCTTTACTGAGCCTAAGTGGGAATAATAATTTCAATTCCATAAATTGGTGAGAAAAATCAGCTAATTTAAGAAAAATTAGCAAATTTGGTGAAACATCTTTAGCATGGTGCTTGGTACATGGAGACAATAAACATTGCTGAGTAAAAACAGCCCTGTAGATTACAGCCCAGTGACTTTGATTTCCCATATGTGAACGATTCCTAAACAGTGCCACCTTTTCCAGAATGGCAGATAAAGCCCTGGCTAAAACTCTTAAAGTAGATGAGGAAGCAGCTCCAGCCGGCCATGATCCAGCTTGCCCATACAAAACAGAACCAGGTCTGAATTTCATCAGCCACCGACAGTGGAGAGCTAACAAATTGTTCTCTTTACCCCACCAGAACCTGTAAACACTGCCAGCTCTCTCTCCCTCCCCCTCCTCCCCTCTCCTCTTTCTCTCTCCTCCACCCCTCCCCTAAGATTAGATTGGATTCCAGTTTTATAAGGCCATTCTGACACCTACAGCCAACCAACTGCTCCACTTAATAGGAATGACACTGTGACTGAAATTAACTCCAGAGGGGAGATTTCCAGGCCATTGCTCAGACAGGCTTGTCTGTCTGCCACCCGTTTGTATTGGGGCCCCCTACTTTGCTGCACCTTCTCCTGTGGCCGTCCTCTCCTCCCGCATGTCACAGAGAAAACATCCTTGCTCCTATAAACCTGTTTTAGGCCTGAACAGGCAGCATGGGATGCCCACCCCACTGGGGCAAGTGGAGATCAAACACAGGATGAAGAGTCTGTGCGAAATGCTAGAAAGAGTGGACTTGGAGTCAGACAGATGAATTCCAATTCCACTTTCATCACTTATTAGCTGTGTGACCTTGGGCAAGTTATTAAACCTCTCTGGGTCTCAGTTTCCACAGGTGCAAAATGGGTACAATAATAACTGCTGTGTAGAAAAATTGTGAGAATTAAGGAAGGTAATGCATGTGAAAGTGCTTCATGTAGTACCGGGCATACATAGTGGATACTTAATACACGATAGTCCAGTTAAAGTCCAAACTTCAGCTTTGAGTAGAGATACAAAAATCTCCCAGGTTGCCAGAATGTCTTCATTTCAGCTAAATGGCTTACTGTCTATGGACATGGCATCTGGGATGATTAAGCTGAAGATGGGAAATACCTGTGCTCCATTCAAAGCCCAGCTCCAAATTTGCCTCCATTTAGAAGTCTTTGCTGAAAGAAGGCTTCTACCACTTACTAGCTGTGCATTCTCAGGCATGTTATTTAAAACATTTTAACAAGTTTTATTACTCTTTTTATTGGTTGTCCTTTAGCACTTATGAACACATTTGAGACCATACAGAAAACTCAATTCTAAGTAAATATGACAGGTGGATGCTTAATTTATATACTGCTAGAAATAAATTTATTTGCTAATGTTTGAAACCTTAGAGTTAAGTAATTTTCTGGTGGCTCAGTGATGACACTTATCTGTGAAGTCTGGTGCACCAGATCAGCTCTATTAGACGTGGAACATTTTAACCAAAGGGGAAGGCAGGGAGGATGAGTGGTGCTTTAAGACTGAAGCCAGGGGATTCTGAGTCTCAGGAAAAGGAAAAGCAGGTCCATTTTCTTTAAAAAATGTTAATGTACTTGCATCTTGTTATTCAACTGGACTCTAACATTCCAAGAATTTGGCTATATATCTTTTTTTGGGGAAAAGAACTTAGCTATGGAATTAGAAGCTGGGTTCTGTCATGAATTGGCTGTGTTGTTTTATGCAAGTTGTACAACATCACAAAACCTCATGACCTTATCTATACGCAGGAGGCAATATTTACCTAACAGGACTTTTTTTTTTTTTTTTGAGATGGAGTCTCGCTCTGTCACCCAGGCTGGAGTGCAGTGGCGCCATCTCGGCTCACTGCAAGCTCCGCCTCCCGGGTTCACGCCATTCTCCTGCCTCAGCCTCCCGAGTAGCTGGGACTACAGGCGCCGGCCACCAAAAGGTGAAACAAGATAATGCGTGGAAGAATCTGCCATGTATTAGCTAGGTGTTGTGGGTAAGGTATGTAGCCTCCTTGGGCCTCAGTTTTCTGATTGAAAAGTGGGATTGTCAAGAGGTTACCATGAGGATCAATGAAAGGATGTGTTTCATAAAAAGTTTTCTATACATTTAAATATTATTTTAATATTTACTTATTAATATAGCAAGCACACTACAAGGCCCGAAACTTAGATGACCCTCAGTCCATGTTTGCTGGATGAATAAATGGTGGAATGAGAGACCATTTGCCTAGTCCAGGCTTGGATGTTTGCCAAAATGAGGACCCCTTTAAAAGGAGAAGAGGACTGATGATATTAATACCAGATTATTTTTTTCCAGCAGATCCGTATTTAGCTTTGTCCATCCCCAAGGACTAGTGGCCTGGAAGCTCTGCAGACACGAATGAGGCAGCTCTGTGCCATACCCTGCTTCACCATGGAGACACACACCCGCTGTGGTGTAAGATGAAGAAGCTGAGAAGCCGCCATCTGTAAGATGTAAATTTTTATTTGTCTTCCAGGAGCAGGGGCAAGTTGTACCAAGTTGCCCTCCCTTGCTTCTCCCTGTTATTGATGGCATAGAGTTAGGCTGGAGCTGGTTGGCAATGGTGGTGAGCCTATAAAGCTAACAGCCCATGTGCGGATCCTGCACATGGGCCTCTGAAAACATTGACCTCACCGATGAGCCTGACTGTTCTCCACAGGCTCACGTGGAGCATCCTTCACATGTGCATTGCGGGGCTCTCACTCCACTCCAGAGTCCTGGAGGAAGGGGGCTGTTGTTTCTACTTTATGTCTGGTTTCTCCTGGCATATTCAGTTCTGAAGGACCAGGGCCCTGATCCACTGGTGATGACGGCAGCCAAAGACCCAGACTCTATAGCAAAACTGTGAAGCAGGTCAAGTTCAAGTTCATCTCAACTACCTACATTTTGGTGCTCCTCGTTCTCCCCCACCCTCAAGGCACCCGGCATGTGGACATTTCCCATGCTGCACATCTAAAGAATCCTGTGGGTAACAGATTCAATAAGTAATACAGATTATATATAAATAATTATGTTTACTGAGTCCATACTATGTATTAAATGCTGCAAGGTGTACACATATAAATGCTCTTCTACTGGGCAGGCTAGGGTAGCCGTTATGAGTGCTGACCTTACACTAGGCAGATCTCAGCCCAAATCCTGCTTCTAGCACTTACTAGCTGTACGGTCTCAGGCAGGTTATTTAATATCTCAAAGTCCTATGCCTACTCCTTCTCTCTCCTATGAGACATGAGAACCCTGGATTCTCATCAACTGGCATCAACTGAAATCTCCTGCCATGTTTAAGGGCATCTGTGTCTAACATGCTAAACTCTTTTTTTTTTTTCTTTTTTCTTTTCTTTTTTTTTTTTTGAGACAGAGTTTCGCTCCGTCACTCAGGCTGGAGTGCAGTGGCATGATCTCAGTTCACTGCAACCTCCACCTCTCAGGTTCAAGTGATTCTCCTGCCTCAGCCTCCTGAGTAGCTGGGATTACAGGAGTGCGCCATGACACCGGCTAATTTTTGTATTTTTAGTAGAGACGGGGTTTTGCCATATTGGCCAGGCGGGTCTCAAACTCCTGACCTTAAGTGATCCATCCGCCTTGGCTGCCTAAATTGCTGGGAATACAGGTGTGAGCCACCGCTCCTGGCCTAACATGCTAAACTTGCAGCGGAAGGCCCCTTAGCATGGGATCTAGGGTTAGATAGTCTTAGCTCTGTCACTCACAAGTTGTAGAACCTTGGGAAAGTGAAATAAACTGAGAGCCAGTTTCCTCGCCTCTAAAGCTCTAAAGTGGGGATAATAGTAATACCTACACCTCATTATATGATTGTAAAGATTAAATTAATCAATGCCTCTAAAAGACTTAGGCTGGCTCCTGCTATATAGCAAATGTTCAATAAATTTTGTTTATTATTGTTAACCTAATCTACCAACAGACAAGGTAGCCCAAGATCACACACCTGAGACTTGAACCCAGGTCTTCTGACACTGAGACCAGTTAGGTACTTCCATCACAGAATGCTGACTCATCTGAATAACATGTGTTAAGATACTATTGGAGGATAATGGCTTACTGTTCCCCTGCATAAAAACATAGTTACAATCTCATAGGAGCTGTCAAGGCTTTACTGCAAAGAGAATAATGTTGGGCACCCAGGTACCATAAAGGACAGATGGGAGGGAGAGCTCTCTGTGCAGGAGGAGCAGTGAAAAAATAGAACAGGTTACCTTCACTAAATGATTAACTTTCTTTTTACCATTTGTTGGTTTCAAATTAAAATAAGTCTAGCCAACTTGCAAAGCCACCCACCAGCTTCAACTTGATTGAAATCAGCTGAATTGGAATGACAGCATTACAGGCGTTCACAGAGATCGGGGGGAAGGATGGGGAGCAGAGCCAGGAGGGGCCACCTCAGCGAGGCCTGCAACAGGAGGTGTTTATTCTTTAGGCCCCTAAGAATGACTGGAGCCATTCCTGACCTTGTGGCTCTTGATAGAGTAGTGAATGGAAAGGCACTATTAATCTGCAAATAGAAGGGGACTTGGGAGTTCAAAACCTGTATGTAAATAAGCTTTGAGGGGGAGAAGTTTGGAAAGTCAATGCATTACAAGTTTAAAGCATCAGGTGCACTTGGATTTGGCCCTTTTGGGTTTTGTGTTTTGGCCTCTTTTTATGTCTTGAGTATGGGTGAGATAGTCCTTTATCATGATAGGCACTCACATGCGCACTCGTGGCCCCAGATGAGAGCCTGGAAGTCATCACCTGGCCCTTTAACTTGTTCACTCCTAAGCCTGGCCCCAGGAGCACTCTTCTCCCTCCTAGATGTTATTCTCCCTCGAAAGCTCCTTCCCCACTCCCACAGAGACACCTGGTAAGCCCCGGGGTCAAATGCAACCCCCAGCTAGAATCACTGCTTCAGGAGCCAGCCTGTTGGGAAGAGAAGCCATCTAGCAAAGATTTCTCTGGCAGGGGCACAGATTAATTTGTGGCTTGGTAGAGGAGAGACAGAACAAGAGCTGGGGAGGCAGGGTTGACTTTTGGGTCTAGATTGCTGATGTCTGAACTTGTGTGCACATTGGAATCACCCAAGGAGCTTCAAAACCCACCCGTGCCTGGTCTCCCGCAACATACTGTAATTTAATTGGTCTGGAGTATGGCTGGGGCTTTGGATGGTTTAAAAGACCCTCAGGTGATTCTAATGTGTGGTCAGGTCTGGGACTCCTACAGAGAGGGAGTTCTGCTTCACCCCTAGTCACTACCTCTCCCACCCCGGACACATGTATTCTCTGTGGGGGCCTCCCAGATTGCTGGGGTGAGGAGTCCAGTTGAGCACAACCACTGAGTAAAGGGATTTCAGGCCCGGGGAAAGTACCGTCTGGCTTTCAAAACACCTCCGCCACCTACTTCCTAACACCTGCAGCTCCCTTGCTGGGACAAAGCTCTTTATTCCACAATGAGAGATAAGGCTTAAAACAGCAATGCCCTTGGGAGGAGAAGGAGAGTGACTCACATTCATGCTAAGCTATAAATGACTGATGAGCAGGAGAGAGAACACCGAGCCATGTTGACAGCCTGACGCAGGGGAGAAGTGTGAACATATTCAAGCTAGAGGGGCCCCCTCATTTTAGAAAGGAGGAAACTGGGTCCCAGCGGTGTGACCCAACCTGGTCAAGGCCATCTGTTCAGCAGGTCAGCCCTAGCATCCGGGGCAGAGAGGATGCTCTTCATACTTGGCACAGCTTGAGGTAGGGCTGGACTTGACTGTCAAAAATGAAGATGCCTCCTGCAGGCGTCCATGGTGGATCTCTGTATCAAACTTTGCACTGCCCCAAAATGCTGTTGGAAAATGTGTCAGGCATTTTCTTACCAACAATGCCTGCGGGTGCTACTGGCATTTAGTGGGCAGGGTCCAGGGACACGAAATAGCCTGTAATGTGTGGGACAATCCTGCCCAAGGAAGAACGGTGCAGCTCCAAATGCCATCAATGTCCCCTATGATAAACACTATTAATCTTGGGGCTGTGGCAGTCTATGAGGCCTATCTTCCCCTAAAACCCATGACAGAAGCGCAGGTCCCATGCCTGTGGGCATGGTCTGGACATTGGTGGAGGAGGCATTTGTCTCCAGGTAGGTTCTGTGGACACTTTGAGGCTACTGCCTGTGCAGCTGGTTTTCCCACAGGCCTCTGGGACATTGCCCCATTATCTGGAGCTGAGCTCTGGGTACAGGGATGCTGAATACCCCCATACCAGAGCTCCAGGCCAGAGATTAAAAATGCCTGGTGGGCGGTGTTTAGCACAGCTCACTCTTGCTGAGACCCCCCCCCCCTTCTGGCATGAGACCTGGTCAAAGAATCAGCCCGTTATCACTTGCCCCTGCTCAACCTTGGTCCCCTGGGGATGCTACACAAAGTAAAGGGCTTGCCTAGAGAGCTACTCCTTAAGCAGAAAGGACCCCATGCCATGTTGCCAGGGCCCTGAGTGGCAAATGTGGGCATTTCATGTGGCTGCCTGATTGCTTTCAGGAGTGCTCCACTCCTCTTAATCCAAAGATTTATACTTTTTTGATTTGATAGTGGGGCCAAGTTAGATGAGTGGGCCATTATCAGGTAGTCAAACAGTCCAGGCTGTTTGCCTCACTGGGGCAGTGACGTCTCCTCTCTGGGCCCTGTTTCCTTATCCATAAAGGGTGCTGGTCATGCTGCCTGCCTTCTCATGGAACGGGCACAGCACATCAAAGCATGTGGCGGATTCTCAAGCTGTACCCAAACAAGCGCTCTCTATGCAGGGGGTGCCTATTTTCTCATCATCATTGCAGGCACCCACTGTCCCTATGTCTCCAGAGTCCCACACCTTGGACCACCCCACATCCCTGGACTACTGGCCCCGGGGACCACCCTGACATTGTGCCCACCTGGGACAAGACTCAGAGGGCCTGGCCATGAGCGGCAGGTGCAGAGCAGGGCAAATCTTATCCTATGCTCCATGGTGCCTGCCACTTGCCGACCACCAGCACCCTGATCCTCCAGGAAGGAAGAGAGAGGGCGGAAACCTGCAAAAGAAATCAGCCAGGCCTGAGTTCTCCAGGCAGTGGTGCCTGCAAGACTTTACATTCAGGAAGCTTAGCTGACATTCATGGCGGGAAGTTTTATTTCTGTGGTAAATAACCTCGAATACGGTAGGTCATTAGACTAATTACAGCAGATAATTAATTTTCTAACTCTTTTTTAAGCTGGCCACATATTACAAAAGAAACATAATTTATTCTTTTTCTTCTCTTGCGGATGCGACCATGCTTATCCCGTCGTCCTGCCCATCAGAACGGAGATGGCGGGAGATTTCCCCTTCCGCCCTCGGTCTGCTAAGACACTGTTAGAGGTTACAAGTAACCCCGCCTCTTCTTCTCCCTCCTAGATGTTATTCTCCTTCAAAAGCTCCTTCCTCACTACCATCTGAGGTGGGTTTTCATGCGCCCTGCCCTGTTTCTCGTGGGTCTTGGGCACAGGGGCTGGTGCTGATTTCCAGGGCTTTGAGTGAAGGCCTCTATGTCGTCTCCAGCCTGAGTACAATGCCAGGAGAGGTGCCCAGTCACACTGCTCGCAGCCCCACATCACCACACTCGTGCCTTCCTCTGAGCCGCTGCACCCACCATTCCCTACGGCCTAGTGCCTGGGCCCCTGCTATCTATGTAAAGCCCATCTGCTGCCCGTGGCTTGGCTCTGCTCACAGCTCCATAATTGAGCTCATCCTGACAGTGTCCAGGACGGAGCTTCGGGAACTCCTGCACTAGGCACTTTGTATATATGATCTCATAGAAGTTTTGAAGGCGGTTCCAACACCTTCATTTTGGAATTGGGGAGACTGAGGCTGAATGCAGCTGAGCTGGGATGGGTGTCTAGCTCAAAGCAGGGCCCCTCAGGCCCTGCTGCCCACATGCTTCTATTTTTATCAGCCATTAGGCTCCTCATGTCCCCCTCAGACTTCATGAATTTTCCAAATCCCTGGAGCTCTAATCAAGATGACTCTTCTTCCCCACGGGGACCATGGGCCCCTATGCACCCTCCATTTCCCTGTATTTCCCACAGCGCCCATCATGGTCCTTAGCACTTCTCAGTAATACCTGTATATTTTAAAGGGTTTGTGTTTATGTTGCGTAAAGCCCTTTCATCACACATTGCATTTGAACCTTACAGTATTTCTGTAAGGGACACATCAGCATGTCATTATTCCAGCTTCAAAAATGAGAGACCGAGGTGCTCAAGGTGATACTGCTGGGTTGATGTGAAGAGGGAACTAGAATCAAATCTCTTGCCCCCATCCAAGGGTTTCCCTGCCAGCACGCCAGCTTACGGAACTGAGGCAAGGATGGAGTGAATCCTCCCACTTGCTCCCTCCAACACAACCAGGGCAGCCTCTGTTGAGGCAGCGCTTCCAAGGGTGGGGAGCGGCCGATCCTCATGACTTCTGGGCTGAGGAGGGAATAGCAGGAACCTGAGGCCCCAGGCCACTCTATCTTCCCTGCCCAGCCTCCTCGTGCAGGGAGAAGCACCAGTTTCAGTCATGTGCAAAATGTAAAATCCTTTACTAAACCCCAAATCTAGAATCTCAAAAGTGACTTCCAGCCCAGTCAATTCCAATTTTCTGGCTCCTCATACAGAATTCCTGTTCATCCGCTGAGACCCATCTCCATACCGACTCCTCCGTGAAGCATCTCCTCCTTGGACTTGCACTATCTGGTCCCATAGCACTTGTTTATTCTTAAATGGGAGTCACTCTGACTTGCATTGTGGTGAATGGTATACCTGGGGCACAGTCTTCTGGGATGGACACTTCCATGGGAAGGGGAAGTTATACATGGACTTCTATCCTCCTACACTCCATCTAGAACCATCCATCCAGAAGCAGGAGTTGTTTCTTTTAGAAACCAGCTGGCCCAATCTGCCCATTTTACAGGTGAAGGCAGTGAGGTCCCAGAGAGATAAAGCATCTTGTCCAAGGTCACAGAGCCAGACCTAGACTCTAGGCTGCCTGGCTCCTAGTTCAGGGCTCATCCCACCCCAGCTGGCTAGACAGAATCTACCCATCGTGGCCCAGACTCTCTGGTGGGAAGGCAGGGATGCAGTGGTCAGGATGGGCATCAGAGCCAGCAGGCCCTGAGCACGGCTAACCCAACTGGAACATGAACTTCCTAAACTCAGGTGGAAGTTAGAAATGGCATATTGATCAGTGCTAATGAGCTTAAAACATCCAGGGATTAAAAAAAAGATGAAGAAGCTCTACTTCAAGCATAAATCTGCTCAACAGAAAGGAGACCTGGCTACGCTATGATATGTCACTATCTGGAGGCTAAAGTGGGGAGGTACATGTGGGGTGTGAGATTTGGCTTTGGCAAGGTGGCATCCCTGGTGCTGAGACCCGAGTGTCCCCCATTACCTCCTGGGGACAGGAAAGCTCTAAGTTGCTGCTCCCCAAGCTGGGAGGCCACAGAAGCTGATGGCTGCCTACGCTGAGTGCTGTAGGGCTTGGAGTACTGGGGGATGGGTGCACATGGGGAGCCCTGGGGACAAAGGACAGTGCTCTCCCACCCCAAGAAGCAGCAGACAAGGGGCCCTGGACAGACTGGGCAGGGGTGATGAGAAATTACTACTAAGACAACCAGGCAGAGAGAGCAACAGAAACTGCAAGTGGCAGACCCACACAACGGGAGAGATGGACAGAGACAGGGAGACTCAGAGAAGGCTTGGAAAAGGTGGGAGGGAGGAAGAGAGAGAGAAAGACCCTGAAAAAAGAGAGCGGAGAGAAGGCACGGTGGCTCACTCCTGTAATCCCAGAGCTTTAAGAGGCCAAGGTGGAAGGTGTATATAAGGCCAGGGGTTTGAGACCAGACTGGGCAATAGATCAAGACCCCATCGCTACAAAAAATAAAAATAAAATTAGCCGGGCATGGTGGCATACGCCTGTAGCCCCAGCTATTCAGGAGACTGAGGCAGGAGTTCAGGGTTGAGACTGCTTGAGCCCTGGAGTTCAGGGTTACTGTGAACTAGGATTGCACCACTACACTCTAGCCTGGGCAACCCTGTTTCCAAAAAAGAGAGAGAGGGGGAGAAGATTGCCTGTTTAAGCCCCACAGGAACTGACAGACAGCATAGTGAGGCAAGGGAGCAGCAGACTGCAGACAGACCTGCAGTGTCCTCATGGAGAAAGCATGAGATGTCACCCCTCCTGCCCTCCTGTCCCCCGTAGGGCACAGGAATGACATCTCCCATTCCAGTGCCCCTTCTTCTTTCTTACACTTCCCTCACCTGCTGGAGGGAGGAGTGGGGAGAGGGGAAGAGGCAGGAAGACAGACACAAGTGGGCCGGACTGCACTGCCTGAACAGGTGTCGAATGCACGTCACATGCCTGCTTGCTGCTAGTGGGTCCAACAAACACAAGACACATCTGCTCAGCTCAGTGGCCTTGCAGACACACAGATCTCCACTCCCAAACCTGGCAGTGAGTTCTACCATTCCAGGGAAAGGCATGGGAGAGAGGCAGCAGAGGGAGACAGCTCACCCTGCTGAGGGAGGACCTGGCGGGCCTGTCTCTCTATGGCCCCTGCCTTGTACCAAGCACGTCCTCCACCAGGTGTTGCCAGAGCTCTGTGGCCCCACGGCCTTGAGGATCACGGTGGCCCTATGAAGTCAGAACAGGTGTAGTCCCACCTTACAGATGTGGAAACTGAGGCATAAAGTGGCAAAAAAAAAAAAAAGGCATAGGTTGGTGGAAGGCAGGGCCAGTGTCTGAAAACAGGTAGCCAAAAGCTAGTGACTCCAGATCCAGGAGTGAGAATGAGCCTTTCCTGAAAAGCATCCCCATTGGACCATTTTAGATGGCCGCAAGAGCCCAGTGGGAGGAAGAGTGCCTGGGTTCAAAGCCCGGCTCCGTTACCCTTCCTAAATGTGTGACCTCAGCAGGTCGCGTGAACTCTCTGTGCCTTCGTTTCCTCATCTGTAAAACTGGGATCACAGCATTTAGGTCAAAGAGTTGTGAAGACGAAATGAATTGGACACATAAGTGCTCAGAATGTTGCCTGGTACATAGTGGGCACTCAATAAACAAACATGAAATTCCAATATTTTATAGGAGGGAGAATGGCGGCGACAAATGTCGGGGGAGGGCTGGGTGAAAGGGAAGAAAGTCACCCTCAGGAAATAGAAAGGGGCCCCTGGAGAAATAGCTCCGCTGGACTCATAGCCCTATAGCCTGAGGAAACAAGAGTCTGGGGGAGCCCCAAATCTCAGCTCCCGGGGGGCCTCCTGCTGCTGCTTACTGCTGGTGGTACTGTCCCTGCTCAGCAGATATGATGAGAGTTTTTCTAGCACTCCAGACAGGCTCTTCCACAGACACAGGGCCTGTTGGACCCGAGCAGAGGGAGAGAGGGAGGCCCACCAGGGTTCCTGGCTACATCCACTATTCCCCAGGAAGCCCGAGAGGACAGCTGTGGTCTGCAGGCTCCAGCCAATGTTCACCTGGCACACCCCAAACAGTCTTCTTAGTGTCCCCCTCCATGGGATCCTAGAACTTTCTGGGGCCCAGCTCGCAGGGGAGATCAGAAGAATTAGTCCAGCTCCACCTAAAGGCCAGTGTCTTCAGGGACAGTTACCTTTTGAAAGAAGCCCAAAGGGAGAGAACAACAGAATACATTAGAATATCAGACATAGGGAGCAGGCAGATATTTCTGTGAGCTTGTGCATGTGCACACACATGTGTGATTGTGCCTGTGTGTGTGTGTATGCATGTCCCATTACTCCTTCAATCAATCATCCACTCATCTAACCATCCAGCCACTCCTACTTTCGAGGCTTCCTCCTAGGCCAGGCCCTGAGCTATGCTCTGGAGTGACAGAGGCTGGTGACCTGGTGCCTGTCCTTGAGGAGAAGGCCCCTAAGCTAAGGAGAGAAGGTCTACAGACAGGAGGTCCCTGGCTGAGTTACAGGCCCCTACCAGGCCAGAGAAGGAGGAGGTCTTAGAGGAGCAGCAAAGCCTCTCTCTTGCAGATAAGAATGCTGCAGCCCAGGGGGTGGAGCCAAGATGGCCGAATAGGAACAGCTCCGGTCTACAGCTCCCAGCGTGAACGATACAGAAGAAGGGTGATTTCTGCATTTCCATTTGAGCCACTGCTGCTGACACCCAGCCAAACAGGGTCTGGAGTGGACCTCTAGCAAACTCCAACAGACCTGCAGCTGAGGGTCCTGTCTGGTAGAAGGAAAACTAACAAACAGAAAGGACATCCACACCAAAAACCCATCTGTACATTACCGTCATCAAAGACCAAAAGTAGCTAAAACCACAAAGATGGGGAAAAAACAGAGCAGAAAAACTGGAAACTCTAAAAAGCAGAGCACCTCTTCTCCTCCAAAGGAACACAGTTCCTCACCAGCAACGGAACAAAGCTGGACGGAGAATGACTTTGACGAGTTGAGAGAAGAAGGCTTCAGACGATCAAACTACTCCGAGCTATGGGAGGAAATTCAAAACAATGGCAAAGAAGTTAAAAACTTTGAAAAAAAAATTAGATGAATCTATAACTAGAATAACCAATGCAGAGAAGTGCTTAAAGGAGCTGATAGAGCTGAAAGCCAAGTTTCGAGAACTACGTGAAGAATGCAGAAGCCTCAGGAGCCAATGAGATCAACTGGAAGAAAGGGTATCAGTGATGGAAGACGAAATGAATGAAATGAAGCAAGAAGGGAAGTTTAGAGAAAAAAGAATAAAAAGAAACGAACAAAGCCTCCAAGAAATATGGGATTATGTGAAAAGACCAAACCTACGTCTGATTGGTGTACCTGAAAGTGACGGGAAGAATGGAACCAAGTTGGAAAACACACTGCAAGATATTATCCAGGAGAACTTCCCCAATCTAGCAAGGCAGGCCAACATTCAGATTCAGGAAATACAGAGAACACCACAAAGATACTCCTCGAGAAGAGCAACTCCAAGACACATAATTGTCAGATTCACCAAAGTTGAAATGAAGGAAAAAGTGTTAAGGGCAGCCAGAGAGAAAGGTCGGGTTACCCACAAAGGGAAGCCCATCAGACTAACAGCTGATCTCTAGGCAGAAACTCTACAAGCCAGAAGAGAGTGGGGGCTGATATTCGACATTCTTAAAGAAAAGAATTTTCAACCCAGAATTTCATATCCAGCCAAACTAAGCTTCATAAGTGAAGGAGAAATAAAATACTCTACAGACAAGCAAATGCTGAGTGATTTTGTCACCACCAGGCCTGCCCTAAAAGAGCTCCTGAAGGAAGCACTAAACATGGAAAGGAACAACTGGCACCAGCCACTGCAAAAACATGCCAAATTGTAAAGACCGTCAAGGCTAGGAAGAAACTGCATCAACTAACAAGCAAAATAACCAACCAACATCAGAATGACAGGATCAAATTCACACATAACAATATTAACTTTAAATGTAAATGGGCTAAATGCTCCAATTAAAAGACACAGACTGGCAAACTGGATAAGCAGTCAAGACCCATCAGTGTGCTGTATTCAGGAAACCCATCTCATGTGCAGAGACACACACAGACTCAAAATAAAGGGATGGAGGAAGATCTATCAAGCAAACGGAAAACAAAAAAAGGCAGGGGTTGCAATCCTAGTCTCTGATAAAATAGACTTTAAACCAACAAAGATCAAAAGAGACAAAGGCCATTACATAATGGTAAAGGGATCAATTCAACAAGAAGACCTAACTATCCTAAATATATATGCACCCAACATAGGAGCACCCAGATTCATAAAGCAAGTCCTGAGTGACCTACAAAGGGACTTAAACTCCCACACAATAATAATGTGAGATTTTAACACCCCACTGTCAACATTAGACAGATCAACGAGACAGAAAGTTAACAAGGATATCCAGGAATTGAACTCAGCTCTGCACAAAGTGGACCTAATAGACATCTACAGAACTCTCCACCCCAAATCAACAGAATATACATTTTTTTCAGCACCACACCACACCTATTCCAAAATTGACCACATAGTTGGAAGTAAAGCTCTCCTCAGCAAATGTAAAAGAACAGAAATTATAACAAACTGTCTCACAGACCACAGTGCAATCAAACTAGAACTCAGGATTAAGAAATTCACTCAAACTGGGCGCGGTGGCTCACGCCTGTAATCCCAGCACTTTGGGAGGCCGAGGCAGGCGGATCACGAGGTCAGGAGATCGAGACCATCCTGGCTAACACGGTGAAACCCCGTCTCTACTAAAAATACAAAAAAAAAATTAGCCAGGCATGGTGGCGGGTGCCTGTAGTCCCAGCTACTCGGGATGCTGAGACAGGAGAATGGCGTGAACCCAAGAGGCAGAGCTTGCAGTGAGCCGAGATAGTGCCACTGAAGTCTGGCCTGGGGGAAAGAGTGAGACTCCGTCTGAAGGAAAAAAAAAAAAAAGAAACTCATTCAAAACCACTCAACTACATGGAAACTGAACAACCTGCTCCTGAATGACTACTGGGTACATAATGAAATGAAGGCAGAAATAAAGATGTTCTTTGAAACCAACGAGAACAAAGACACAACATACCAGAATCTCTGGGACACATTCAAAGCAGTGTGTAGAGGGAAATTTATAGCACTAAATGCCCACAAGAGAAAGCAGGAAAGATCCAAAATTGACACCCTAACATCACAATTAAAAGAACTAGAAAAGCAAGAGCAAACACATTCAAAAGCTAGCAGAAGGCTAGAAATAACTAAAATCAGAGCAGAATTGAAGGAAATAGAGACACAAAAAACCCTTCAAAAAATTAATGAATCCAGGAGCTGGTTTTTTGAAAAGATCAACAAAATTGATAGACTGCTAGCAAGACTAATAAAGAAGAAAAGAGAGAAGAATCAAATAGATGTAATAAAAAACGAAAAAGGGGATATCACCACCGATCCCACAGAAATACAATCTACCATCAGAGAATACTACAAACACCTCTATGCAAATAAACTAGAAAATCTAGAAGAAATGGATAAATTCCTCGACACATACACCCTCCCAAGACTAAACCAGGAAGAAGTTGAATCTCTGAATAGACCAATAACAGGCTCTGAAATTGTGGCAATAATCAATAGCTCACCAACCAAAAAGAGTCCAGGACCTGATGGATTCACAGCCGAATTCTACTAGAGGTACAAGGAGGAACTGATACCATTCCTTCTGAAACAATTCCAATCGATAGAAAAAGAGGGAATCCTCCCTAACACATTTTATGAGGCCAGCATCGTCCTGATACCAAAGCCTGGCAGAGACACAACCAAAAAAGAGAATTTCAGACCAATATCCTTGATGAACATTGATGCAAAAATCCTCAATAAAATACTGGCAAACCGAATCCAGCAGCACATCAAAAAGCTTATACACTATGATCAAGTGGGCTTCATCCCTGGGATGCAATGCTGGTTCAACATATGCAAATCAATAAATGTAATCCAGCACATAAACAGAACCAAAGACAAAAACCACAGGATTATCTCAATAGATGCAGAAAAGGCCTTTGACAAAATTCAACAACCCTTCATGCTAAAAACTCTCAATAAATTAGGTATTGATGGGACGTATCTCAAAATAATAAGAGCTATCTATGACAAACCCACAGCCAATATCATACTGAATGGGCAAAAACTGGAAGCATTCCCTTTGAAAACTGGCACAAGACAGGGATGCCCTCTCTTACCACTCCTATTCAACATAGTGCTGGAAGTTCTGGCCAGGGCAATTAGGCAGGAGAAGGAAATAAAGGGTATTCAATTAGGAAAAGAGGAAGTCAAATTGTCCCTGTTTGCAGATGACATGATTGTATATCTAGAAAACCCCATTGTCTCAGCCCAAAATCTCCTTAAGCTGATTAGCAACTTCAGCAAAGTCTCAGGATACAAAATCAATGTACAAAAATCACAAGCATTCTTGTACACCAATCACAGACAAACAGAGAGCCAAATCATGAGTGAACTCCCATTCACAATTGCTTCAAAGAGAATAAAATACCTAGGAATCCAACTTACAAGGGATGTGAAGGACCTCTTCAAGGAGAACTACAAACCACTGCTCAATGAAATAAAAGAGGATACAAACAAATGGAAGAACATTCCATGCTCATGGGTTGGAAGAATCAATATCATGAAAATGGCCATACTGCCCAAGGTAATTTATAGATTCAATGCCATCCCCATCAAGCTACCAATGACTTTCTTCACAGAATTGGAAAAAACTACTTTAAAGTTCATATGGAACCAAAAAAAGAGCCCGCATGGCCAAGTCAATCCTAAGCCAAAAGAACAAAGCTGGAGGCATCACATTACCTGACTTCAAACTATACTACAAGGCTACAGTAACCAAAACAGCATGGTACTGGTACCAAAACAGAGACATAGATCAATGGAACAGAACAGAGCCCTCAGAAATAACACCGCATATCTACAACTATCTGATCTTTGACAAACCTGACAAAAACAAGAAATAGGGAAAGGATTCCCTATTTAATAAATGGTGCTGGGAAAACTGGCTAGCCATATGTAGAAAGCTGAAACTGGATCCCTTCCTTACACCTTATACAAAAATTAATTCAAGATGGATTAAAGACTTACATGTTAGACCTAAAACCATAAAAACCCTAGAAGAAAACCTAGGCAATACCATTCACGACATAGGCATGGGCAAGTACTTCATGTCTAAACACCAAAAGCAATGGCAACAAAAGCCAAAATTGACAAATGGGATCTAATTAAACTCAAGAGCTTCTGCACAGCAAAAGAAACTACCATCAGAGTGAATAGGCAACCTACAGAATGGGAGACAATTTTCACAACCTACTCATCTGACAAAGGGCTAATATCCAGAATCTACAATGAACTCAAACAAATTTACAAGAAAAAAACAACCCCATCAAAAAGTGGGCAAAGGACATGAACAGACACTTCTCAAAAGAAGACATTTATGCAGCCAAAAAACACATGAAAAAATGCTCATCATCACTGGCCATCAGAGAAATGCAAATCAAAACCACAATGAGATACCATCTCACACCAGTTAGAATGGCCATCATTAAAAAGTCAGGAAACAACAGGTGCTGGAGAGGATGTGGAGAAATAGGAACACTTTTACACTGTTGGTGGGACTGGAAACTAGTTCAACCATTGTGGAAGTCAGTGTGGCGATTCCTCAGGGATCTAGAACTAGAAATACCATTTGACCCAGCCATCCCATTACTGGGTATATACCCAAAGGACTATAAATCATGCTGCTATAAAGACACATGCAGACGTATGTTTATTGCAGCACTATTCACAATAGCAAAGACTTGGAACCAACCTAAATGTTCAACAACGATAGACTGGATTAAGAAAATGTGGCACATATACACCATGGAATACTATGCAGCCATAAAAAATGATGAGTTCATGTCCTTTGTAGGGACATGGATGAAACTGGAAACCATCATTCTCAGTAAACTGTCTCAAGGACAAAAAACCAAACACCGCATGTTCTCACTCATAGGTGGGAATTGAACAATGAGAACTCATGGACACAGGAAGGGGAACATTACACTCTGGGGACTGTTGTGGGGTTGGAGGAGGGGGGAGGGACAGCATTAGGAGATATACCTAATGCTAAATGAGGAGTTAACGGGTATAGCAAACCAATATGGCACATGGATACATACGTAACAAACCTATACATTGTGCACATGTACCCTAAAACCTAAAGTATAATAATAAAAACAAAACAAAACAAAACACAACACAACAAAACAAAACAAAAAATGTTGCAGCCCAGTTTTGGAAGGACACGTACATCCCACCTGGCCCAGCCCTCTCCCCAGTGGCCATATAGCCTAATGGTTAGGAACTCTCCCTGATGCTGACAGTCCTATCCCTGCTCAGCAGACACGACTGGAGGCTTTTCTCAGTCACTGGCCCCAGGTCTTCACAGACTATTGGAGTTAGGAGAGACATCAGCAGTAAACTTGTTGTAGCCTTTTCCTCATAAGGAAATGTCTTCTAAAGCCTCCTTATCAGAGGATAGCCACATGCTGTCTTGGATGGTCCTGGGGCCAGGAAGCTCACCACTTCTCGAGAGAGGCCAGTTCATTTTCAGGCCGCTCTTGCTGCTGGTTTTGATGAGTAAGAATCAGCTCCCTCTGACCCTCACCTTGACACTAGCTCACCTTTCCCCTAAGCCTGTAGGCACCTGAAGACAGGAACTATGAGGCTTTCTTGAAGCCTTCTTGTTTAATCTTTGCTCATATGATGAGTTTCCTGCCCCTCCCACCAGCCTGGCCCCCCTCATCCTAGGGTATAGCAGGCCATAAAAGGGATTGGTCTTGGGAGCCGAGATGCCACCAGCCAATCTGGTCAAAAACACAAGTGCTTGTAAGTAGGAGCCGTAGTAGACTTGCTTTGAGTTTTATTGCATGGCCCTGATACTTGGTCAGGTCTGAAACGGGGTTTTGTTGAGGGGAGTGAATGCAAGAATTTTCCCTGTTCAAAAAGTTCAGGTTCGTGTGGGTCAGTTTCCCTGGAAGGGCTTTGATTTCTCTGTATCTAAGAGTAATACTAATTAATTCATAATAATAGTAACTACCATTTGCACCAGGCATCATGAAAAGGGCCCTATATGTATCATTTAATTCTCTCAATAAAACTAAGAGGAGGACATTATTTAAGAAAAGGAAACTGAGGCTTCCAGGAGTGACCTTAAGCCTAAGTTTACACAAATAGTGAGTAGTAAGTTCAAAGCTGGAGTTCCCAACTATTAGGTCATGCAGCTGCTTGGGAAAGGATGGGCCAGGCGGGCTCTAAGTATCCTTCCAACCCTGGGACACTGTCACCTGCCCTTTAGCCTTCTGGTCAGGAAAGATAGCACAAAGCCAGGTCTCTTTCTCTGTCATCTGGAATTTGGGGGTGACAATTCCACTGAGAAGGGTAGTTGTCTGGGGACAGCGTGTGTCTCTCTGTGGACTGTGGGAACCTGGGCGACCTTTGCCTGAGAAGTCATTCCTTCCTGCCCGGCCACACCTTGGCCAGCCTAGGTCTGGCCACCCTTCAGTGAAAGAGATTCCTTCTCCCAACTGCGAGAGCTGGAGGGGTAGGCAGGGGACAGACACGGCTAAATCCAGCCTTCACTCCCTGTCGACACAGAAAGAGGGCCCTGAGTGCTCTGAAAACTGGGTTAAAAATGGCTTGGCTGTACCTATCTTATCTGCTTTACACTGAAAGCCTTCAGCGCGTGGCAGGTTTTCACCCAGAATTTTCCTTGCTAATCCCCTTTGTTAGCTCTGATACTGACATTGCAATACCAACCTCGTCTGGGCGATTTGAGAGGGATTACAGACCCTCAATCCTTCAGCATGTGGGAGAAGAATGTTTTCTCAAATCAAATTTTTCACAAACCTGTTTTCAAAAATAATCAAAGTGCAAATCCCTCCTTGGGATTGAAGGCTGGGGGGAAGACACTTGCCTGTTTGAAATACAGCACGGCAGGCAGAATGTCATCCTTTTGGAGGGCGAGGCAGAGGTGCAGCCCCACCTGGTTGATTAGCGGCCCTTCGTGTCCTCCAGACTTTGATGCCTGCTAAGTGGGGTCTATGAGGGGAGGTGAGGGCAGGGCAGGTGCTTTGGCATGCGTGGTCACTGAATGGGACCCCGTTCTCTGAATGGTTCCATGTGCATGCCTGAGGGGCCAGATTCAAATTCAATTTCAACAACTATGTATTAATAACCTATCACGTGCCCTGCACCGTGCTGGAGATTGTGGAGGACACAATGATGAATCCAGTTTTACTCTTGCCTTGAGGAAATCACAGTCTAGCAGGCAAGCAGCAAGTATCCAGAGGCTCCCGACCCAGGGCAGAGGGGGACCGGACTGTCACGGAGCATCGAGGACAGGGAGAGAGATGATTCAGTTCCCTCACGCAGCTTCCTGGAGGTGTAGGAGAGTGTGGACGGCAGCTGTGCTTCTTGTGGGCTGGAATCTTGGATACCTTAAAGATTATTCTGCTCTGAGCAGAAAGAGGGCCAGTGGGCATCCAGAAGACTTGAGTTCTGGGCTGGCTGTCACTGTCACTGGCTGTGTGACCTCTAGTCACAATGATATACCCTTTCCAGCTTCTGCTTCATATGGTGGCATCAAACTGTGACTGTGTCCCCCCTTCTGTCTGGCTTGGCAAGACAGCCCTACCGAAGGCCCTTCCAGCTCCTAGATGAAGCTTTAGGGGGCCAGGCAAAGGTAACACATGCTGCAAGATGTTGCGGGCCTGGGGATTTAATTCCAGTTGCTCAGGGCCCTGGAGTAAGCCTGAGTCTGTGCTGCCTGGAATTTGCATTAGTGATTTTGCCTTAATACTCTGGTGACAGTAGCTGATCCACAGGCTCCCAAAGCCACATCCACTTGCAAATCCTCTTTCCTCCTGCCAGCTCCTCCCATCCCCTCCAGCGGTGCCAACACAACTGTCCATCTAGGTCCCCAGCTGCAAGGTGGCCCCCTACTCCTCGAGGCTGCGGTCGTGGTGGTGGGTCGCAGGTTGGAGCTTGGACATCCTGAGCTTCATCTCGTTTCAGGACTTCAGCCTTTCTTTTCCTGGTCCCAGAAGGAGCTGAAGTCTGGTGCCTTTCAAGAGCCAAAGCCTCTGGCAGTAAATGGGCCTTGACATCAGATCTTGTCTCTGGAGCAGCGCTGTGGCAAGGCACAGGGCACGAGTGCGGCCACGCCATAAGTCCTCTCCTCCCTCAGCTGGCACCACCACGTCCGCTGCCCACCAAGCCCATGATAGGCCGTACAACAGTCAGCAAATCGCCCTTTTGGGGGCTGATTAAAGAGGGATGCGCAGCCCCTGAGGTGGCTGGAATCACAGACTGCTCTCAAATGCATAACCCCAATATTTCCTCCTTAAGCAATTCTCCTGCTCTTTGATGTTCTGCAGCGGCACACAATCACATTCGGTTTGATGCACAGAAGGGGGAGGAGGAGCGGATGGGGAGGGAGACAGAAAGCCCCAGCTCTACTCGCCCATTCTTTCCAGGCAAATTCAGTTTTACCATTTCATCCCTGGCTGGTCAGGAATTTAGTGGGCTGTGGGTTGTCTTTTCACAGCACCAGAGTCCCGGATATCCAAGGGATGTGGTGCCAGTGGTTGAGTTTTATGGCTTTAAATGCAGAACGTCCTAGTGTGTGGGGTGTGTGTGTGTGTGTGTGTGTGTGTGTGTGTGTGTTTAATTCTGTGACTCACTGGTGAATTCTCCATTTCCCAGGGTGCAGCAGGGGCTCAGGGGAAGGAGGGGATGAGGCTCAGAATAATATTCATTGAGGAGGGGAGAGAAGAAAAAGGCAATGAAGAAAGAGAAAGGAAAAAGGGAGATCAGAGGGATCAAAACAGAAGAGATGGGAAGGAAAAGAGAAAGGGCAAAGGAGATCGATCAAAGTTGAAGAGGGAGAAGGCAAAAAAAGGGCAGAGTTTATGAGAAAGGAGAAGAAATGAGGGAAAAGAGGACATCACCCTTGATGGCATGCAAAGGAGGAGGTGGTAATGTAGCAAAGTCATAACTTTGGGTGGGAAACGCTGCTTTAGTCAAAATCGGGTTACAATTGTGGACACCTACAGCTGGGGTTCAGGGAGAGTCTTTGAGGTCCAGGTCATTTAAAGGACTTGTCCAGGGGCGAGTTCCCATTCCCACACCCCTTAGTCCTCAGTCCTCCATTTCTTTCATCCCTACCCCATTCCTACAAAGAACATGCAACTGAGCTGTGTTCAGAGGCAGAGGTTTTAGTAATTTCCCTTCTGCATATGCCCGGATCACAACTGGTCCCCCGACCATCCTGCTGTGCTCCTTGAAGCCAGGTACCTTGCCCTGGCGGGTGAGGCGGGGGTTAGAAATAGGGAAGGTTCATAAGATAAATGATGGGAGTTCTTATCTGAATGAGGAAAAACCGAGCCTTTCATCTGCATGATGGCTACATTGCATCAAATTACATCCATATTTCTCCTGGCCAGAACATTTGGGGAATAGGTGAGTATTTCAAGCATTCCTTTTTAAGAGTGAAGTGGCAAGTTTCATTATCATATTTTAATTAAAAGGAAAAAATCCTATTAAACAATTCCCAATGTATTGGGATTAGCAAAACCCAGCACCTGGGACCCAGTAACTCAGCATGTATGAACACATGAACAAGACGTATATTTAGAAATTATCCCTACACCTGCCCCTCCACTCCAGCTAAGTAAATGGCTTCCTATGGGCTCTATCCTAGGCAGGCCAGAATAGGAGGCCCATGCCCCACAGGTACCACCAGCCTCACTCAATGAAGGAGAGGGGGAAGGGGAGGGAGGGAGCAGGGAGCCACACTTCCCCCTGCCTTATTGAAACCCCCAACCCCTTAACTCAAAGCACTGCTGGCAAGAAACCTGGCTTTAGAATCAGGTCCTGGGCTTAAAACTCAGTTTCACCAATTACTAGCTGTGCGACCCTAGGCAATTCTTGATTTTTCTGAGCTTTCATTTCCTACTGTGTAAACTGTGAATTTTACATCTACTTTGTAGGGTCATTGTAAGGTTTAGAACTTATACATGAAAAGAGCCTGGTACAGTGCCTAAGTAGTAGTCAGTAAATAAATGGGAGCTATTATTGTTATTATTAATATTATTATTTAGTAGACAAGATAGAGGAACTACTTCCAGAAGCTCCAGATAAAATACACCCTGTTCATGAACACCTTAGTCTATGCCGGTTTTTCCATTAGCTGTGTCACAGCTGGTGGGGTCATGCTTCCTCTTGCTCCTGGCCTTTGCACATGCTGTTCCCTGAGCAGGAGCCCCCTTTCCAGCCCTACATCCCTCCCCACTTTGCCTGCTCATCCATCAGTCCTTGGGCCCTTGCCTCCAAGGAGACTTCCCCGACACCCAAGACTGGGGTTGAAGGCTATTCCCTATGCTCACTGCAATCCTAGCATCTCTCTCAGAGCATCCTAATTACCTGTGTAAGGGTCTAGAATCCTCAGCAAGACTATGAGTTTCTTAAGAGCAGAGACCAGCCCCTGTCCATGGTGGTATCCCCAGTGTTATTGCACATAGTAGGTGCTCAAATTTTTTTTTTTTTTGAGGCAGAGTCTTGCTGTGTCACCCAAGCTGGAGTGCAGTGGTGCAATCTCGGCTCACTGCAACCTCAGCCTCCTGGGTTCAAGCGATTCTCCTGCCTCAGCCTCCTGAGTAGCTGAGATTACAGGCGCCCACCACCATGCCCAGCTAACTGTTTTGTATTTTAGTAGAGACGGGGTTTCACCATGTTGGTCAGTCTGGTCTCAAACTCCTGACCTGGTGATCCGCCCGTCTCGGCCTCCCAAAGTGGTAGGATTACAGGTGTGAACCACTGCTCCCAGCCCTCAATAAGTAGTTTAAAAAGAAATGAATGAATCAGAGAGAAAATGAAATAGAACCAGATCAAAATCAGTAGGGAAAAGTGGCAAAGGAAATGAGAAGTCCACAAACAATTTAGAGGTCTTACTAGGATTACATGTCAAGATATGGCTTCTCCCCAAAAGCCAATGCACTGTGGTTGCATTAATGGAGAAATAATCTCCATTCAAAGGATAATGACCCTGCTCCCCTTGCATGGGTAAACACCACTGGGTGCTGGATTCTGTTTCAGGTTCCCTCCTTCAAACACCTACCTACAAAGCACAGCCCATTCTGTAGAGGCCCCCAGAATGGTGAGGGGACCCCACTCCTCACATATGCAGACATGGTGAGGGGCAGAGGACATTAGCTCTGTGGAGGTGGTTTAGGCTTTTCCCTGTGGCTTTCTTCAAGCTGGGCTCTCCTGGGGCAGGGGTAGGGCCTGGATGTGTTCTGGGTGGCTCCAGGGGGAGACCTCAAACCAGTCAGTAAACATTATGAAGAGGTAGATTTGGGTTCCACAGAGTGTGACCAACCATCCCAGTTTCTCAGGACTGTCTCTGTTTTAGCACTGAAAGTCCCATGCCCTGGGAAACCCCTTAGTCTTAGCAAACTAGGACAGCTGGTCATCCTAGTTCCACACGAGATAGCAAGCGCGTGTGTGTGTGTGTTTGCAACTGCTCTGTTGAGATATCATTCACAGAGCATACAATTCACCCATACAAAATACACAATTCAATGATTTTTAGTATATTCACAAAGTTGTGTGGCCATCACCACAGTCGATTTTAAAACAGTTTTCGTCATCTCCAAAAGAAATCCCACACCCTTTAGCTATCACTCCAACAGCCTACCCCATTCCCCCGGCACTAAT